>NC_039248.1:9394014-9719570 GCF_003368295.1 Carassius auratus | reverse complement strand
GACTAAAATAATTTTAATATGATGTATCAAAACTATTAAAACTAAAACAAAACAAAAATTAATGACAAAAGCACATAAAATTAATAAAACCTGAAAATGAAAACTGAAGATAATAAAAATAAAAAAGCTAACAATATGAATAGATATTTAATATTAGTATATATTTTACTATTCATATTTTCAGTACTAAAATAACACTGATCTTTTGTTCATTTGTGAAATAAAAATGTAATAACGAACAGTTGCACTTCTCCCTTCAAGATGCCACTGACCTTTTCATTAAGTGATTAAACCTTTTAAAATATTTTCCACCGAAATAAAACTGAAATAAAGTAAAATATACATTTCACATTGAATTAGAGAGTGTAAATGTTGCTTTTACAAAACTGTGAAGAATTAAAATGACTGTAACTGAAATATTCACTATGTGATTAAAGGAAAAGTTCATTTAATATCTGTTACAAATATATTTTTTTATTCATACTTTTCACTTTTACCAACTGATGTATCCCAACATGTATATCTATATATTTCGTGTCCTCAGATTCCACAGAATTCTGTGACCCACACACAGCATCAATAATAAAATCTAATATATTCCATCTGTAACAAATTTTTGCTCTGCTCAAATACAGCCCCTCATACATAAACACATGGATATAAATCCTGTCCTAAAGCATAAACTATATCACACCCACAAGGGCCCTGTGGAAGATGGAAAACCCCTATGGAGAGGAAAATCTGATGTGCTGGAATAGGAAATTATCTCTTCACCCCTGATAACTCTGTTGCACGTGTGTGGGCGTGCATGAGTGTCACTGTCTGTTTGTGTGTTATGACATCTAAAGCCTCCCCATCCAAAGCCATCACTTCCTGTCTATGTCACTCTCTTGCTCCTGTCCACACAGAATCCATGGGCGACAGCACCAAGGCAACCCTTGCCATGGCGACAGTCAGTCTGGAGTGGGAAACCCTGTCACAAGGGGCAGAGTTGAGTCCTCATCCCCAGAGCCCTGTCTATCTTTTGCCCTGCTCTCCAGAGGCTGTGTTCTAATTAAGCATGGCTCAGCAAATACAGGAACCCTCTGTGTGCACATTTGTGCTAGTGCAACCCCTGGAATAGAAGAAGTGCATATTTGGAGCAGAATTCTCCACCGAATTGTGTTCGACTAAAAGCTTTTGTCTAAATTATTGATCAAAACCCCTTTGGCCTTTTAAAGTCTGCATATGGGCTTCACTGAAACTAAAAATGCCAGAGTGAACTTTGATGGCACATTGGGAGGACTACAATGACCTAATGACCTGTTTCATGATCGCATTGTTCTCCAGGCTTGCTCGAGGGAGAGTAGTTGCGGAAGGGCGTGCCATAATATTTGGAAACAGGCAACCTCTGCTCTCGGTCTATGCAAAATGAGCATCTCCCTGTGGTTCTCAAGCATTTCATGCACGTATCTAACAAATAAGCCATTTTAAATAATTTACAGGAGACATCGGTAAACACGACTGAAATGCTGGTCAGGAATCACCTGGTGGTACAATTACAAACAAGGGAGTAAAGCTCAATTTCCTCATTTATTCGGCACGCTTCTGTTCTGTTTGAAGGTAAACGGCTCTTTCATCAAAAGCCTAGTCTTAATAATAGATGGCAAACACAAAATGGAGGTCGGGTGTCTGTCTGTACAGAGGTTCATCATTAGTTTATTTACATCAGTTCTTCATTCAGCAGCTGTAACTCTGGTGTGAAGGCCATGTTATGGGCATGTGTTTATCTTAACTCATACAGTGTGTGACATTTCATATCAACGCATATTAAAGCAACGAGCCAAGGGAAGTCATGCATTATATTGATTTTACACTAATAAATGGTAAGTGTTGTTAAAGCAGTCATCCTTAGCCTTGCTAAAAACACTGTAATACACAACCTTGAGTAGATTATTACTTTTATACAAAAAGCAGTATAAAATGCATCAATTTTTAATAAATTCATATATATGTGGATATGAGGAAAACAGTTAATAAAGTAATACAAAATAATACAAAGTAATCACACAAAAAAATTAATAATAATAAATATTGCACCAAATAATGCAGTTGTCTCTTAAGTAAATTCTAATTCAAGTACAGGAAAATAAACAAAATAAAATAAAGTCAAACATAGGTTCCTTAAAAATTAAATGAAATAAAATTTCAAGGGGATACTTACAGCTTGAGTCTTGTGCTTAAAAGCTCCATTATGGACAGTACAGTAAGTCAAATATATTTACCTTTGACAAAATGTATGTATTGTTTTTGGAAGGGATGTTTTATGGAAAGTTTAGCAGAAAGAGGTAAATACTTTCTGAAGGCACTGTAATTAAATCGAAAGCTCTCTTTGCTCTTGTTGTTCTCTACTGCAAGCGGTAAACAGAAAATTCCAGGCCTGGTATAATCACCAGCTCCAGACACTGAAATATAATTCAAAGGATCTTCCGCATTTGAGTGCTGTTTGTTTAGTTTGGACCCTGTAATTCAAAAGACACTATAAATCCCTGTTGGCTTAAACGAACAGCAGCCAGTGTAACAGGCACAGGGTTCGAACGGTAATGTTCGCTTCAGTTTCGTGGAGGTGGCATCTCAGCAGAGGGAGCTCCCGACAGCTGTTGCCCCAATTCCTCAGTCCTCACCGAGATGGAGCGAGTGAAACTCAGAGACTCACAGCATCAATAATGCATTCACACATTTAGATTTGCTGATGGCAGACTGTGTTCTCAACCCTGCTCTCTCTTTCTCGCCGCTTTCTGCTGTCACCACACTCTCTCACAGCATCTCTCTCAACAACCTCTCCACCTGTCTTGATTCTCTCTCTTCCCTTCAAGGCTCCTCTGCTGCGTGTGGGCGAGTGACATTGTGTGAAGTAATAGGGCAGACAGCACAAGATCGAGTCATGTGACTAAACCCTACAGCATGACCTTCGGCTGTCCACTGATATATTCGAAAAGTCTGAACATCTTGGCTACTGTATTATTGATCTACTGGCCAGTCTGGCAGATAGGAAGTGACAGAGGTTTTGTGTGTGTGTCTTTGTGTGTGTGTGTGCACGGGTAGGGTTAGATTAGAAAGCATGTTGAAATGGTCAGCAAAAGCAGGGTATTAAGACACACCAAAGAAGTAGAAAATGAAGGATTTGTAAGGCCATTTTACACAGTAAAGAGGAATTTGGTTCATTTTCAATGGGACAGAGGCGGCAGAATGGAGGCGGCACTGAAAGCAACACTGGTTGCTGTGCTTGTGCTCAAAAATGATTTGTTGTGCATGTGGAAAGATTAGAAAAGAAGACATTCAAAGGTAAAATACTGTATGTATTTCCATTGCTTTTATTAACAATAAAAAGATGTTGTTGTCAAAAAATGATTTTGCTGATTTTCCTAAGCTATATAACCCTCCCACCAAAAAAAAAAAAAATCTTATTTCAAAAATCACATTTATATAGGCTGCTTTTTATTTGTGCTTATAACACGTGAAAATAACACATTTAATGGACAAATGGTCACTAATGCAAATCAATTAGCTACTAAACAAACACAATGCTAGTCTAAAAATAATGGTGCATAATTAATGTAGTGTTAAAACTAATGTATTTGAATCCATGCAAGTATATGCTACTTTTTAAAAACTAAAATCATTAAAACAAGTCTATATAATAAGATCAATTTAGTTGCAAAGGGCTGGAATATAATATTATTATAGTATTTGCCACATTCACAAATGCACTATGCTTTTGTTTGCTAGCATTGTGCAATACTGGGTATCATGTTATTTCCGACATCACATGTATGGAAAACAAGAAAGGTAAAACATATATTTAAAAAAATTATAATTTTACTGCCTACCATGCACTGTATAAAATGCCCTTAAGACAGAAAGAGAAGTAGCAAATGAGAGACATAAAAATAAAGAGACAGGTAGACAGAGATATGGTGTTAAATGACTGATGGTTTCTTTTTTAGTTAAGAGTCAAATATGCCAGAGTTCGTCATGTACTATAAAATAATGAAAGGATAGAACAGCAGAACTGTTCTTTTAAAAAGGGCAGAAGCAGCCACATTCTTTTGAAGGGCTATTAGGGGAAAAGACAACCAATTATGCACATTATTATATAGAACAAATGCATTGTTTCAGTGCATGATAGCATAAAAATGTGAATGATCATTTGCAGTGGGTGTGTGTGTATGTGTGTTTGTGTGTGTGCCATAACCCTGCTGGTTCATTCTGAGCTGTTGATTAGTGGAGCACATAATCAGCTCCTGTCACCGGCAGCAATGAACCAACCTTTTCTCTTTCTCTATTTCTGCTGTTACTGTTACCAACATACATTAAGAAACGGCTTTTGTTGTTGGGTCAGCTGGACTGATATGGGTTGTATCAACTTTTCCAATTACTCCTGAGGAGATGAACAGGAGCTTTAAATGCAAAGCAATAGAGCTGACAAATTAAAGGAGCTTTTAAAGAGAGAGAGAGAGGGAGGGAGAGAGGGAGAAAGAGAGAGATAGAGGTTGTCTGACAAAGCACAATATCACTGCCAGTTTTCATATGCACGCAATAATTACTGTATGTAGGCTTGGCAAAGACAACATACGGCTATTGTCGAAACTTATGTTAGGGTTTTCTTATATGTGCTGCCAGTGTTTCATCATCTCACATCGGCTCATTTACTGCGAATCAAGCTGTTCTCTTTTATTTCTCAATAAGAGTATTATTGCGATAGAACATGTTTAGTATTTGAAAAATCCTATTGCAATCTTATAGCAACGGCAATGTTGTCTATGGAAAAATAAAAAGAGATTTTGAACTGGAAGAGGTTTGAGTTGATTTTTATTAAGGCTATAACTGTCACACTTTATTTTAAGGACCAATTCTTGCTATTAACAAACCATTAACTTGACTTTTGCCTAGATAAATGCCTTATTTGCTACTTATTAACAGCAAGGTATTTGTGTAGTATAGGTATTGGGTAGGATTAGGGATGTAGAATATGGTCATGCAGAATATGTGCTTTATAATTACAAATAAATAGCCAATATGTTGCATGCTAATAGGCAAAGTGAGAACTGGTCCCTATACTAAATTGTTACCACTGTAAACTCTTTTTAGACTGTAAATATGAGACAATTCTTTACATACATTTTTTAAACCGTCAGAGAAGCCGACATTAAAAGCTATACATGTCCCCTAAACAACAAAGAACAGACAACAATGAGAGAGAAGAAACAGGAAAGGCTGAATGAATCTATTCAGTAATTCAATGAGGAGGCTCTTGGGAGCACCAGAGGTGTGCATCGCAGAGAGAATCTATTTGTGACTGGAGGGAGATGAGCGTGAATGGACCAGTTTATGAGCTAGCACTAACTACAGCGCACAGCACATTCACTGTTTTCTATTATCTCAAAGAGATTTAACTTGACTTAGAAGCAATTCAAGCAATTATACTGAAAAGTAATCCAACGTTACCCCTGAAATGCAGTTTTATGTTATCCGTATGACTATTAGGAATGCAGCATTAGAGTAAAATGTGTTGACTTTGCTTTCAGTCGCCAAGGCACCAGCAAACACTAAATACGCCGTCTCGGTTCCTTTGTTTGCAAACAATATTTGCCGAAACACTCCCGCCACAACTGCCCGCCACGGTTCATTAACTATTGCATGACAAAATAATCAGAAAGCAATCCTACACTCATACTCATCCATCCTAATTTGACAGGTTTCCTGTAAAAGGTTTCTGTTCATTAATGCGCAAATGGCTGATAATAACACACACTTTGAGATGGTTCAGTACCTCTGCGTTCAAATTTCCTGGAATATCTATAGTGCTGAAATAAGCAGTGAATACATACCTGTATAGTATCAGGTCTAGCATAATTTGTTTGCAGATGTCATTTAATTTAATGTTCTATTGTTAACATTTTAATGTCCAAATACTTTCTAGGCTTGCTGTATGTATAGCTTCAGCTCTGAAAAATGGAAAAACAAAGCCAAAAGAAAGATTGGCCGTGAACGTAATGCAATGGATTGTTTGTTTTTATTTGTGATGATGGGTATGTGTATGTGCAGGGCAGTCAACAGCTCAGTTGCTCCAGCTGAATCCACAGAGCACCAGACAATTTTTGCCAATTATGTGTGATTGTGCTTTCATTAAATACACTGCAGGTGGTGTATGAAGCATCTTTTGGCAGCCAAAAGAAAACGCCTCCTACAAATGGCCTTGTGACCCACACAACAGAGTCCTTACTGAGGATAAAGGGAAAGAGCAAGAGAAAGGTTTTTCTTGGTTTGATGTGGAGCAGCCTGATCGATTCTTGTTTACTTTGTAAATAAATTGTCGGTAAACGTTTTTGATACTGACTCAGAAATCCAACCAACTGCCTGCTGTGAGATCAGCTTAAAGTGCAAGTTGTAACATGTCTCAAATCATCAAAAAATATAAGTAACCTTTACCAAATTAGTTTTTCAAAGCTAGTATAAATCGATGCTGATTGACCAGCTAATTGATGATCTCCCAAAGCATTTACAAGGGCTTTTTGATCATAAAAAGCACTGATCTTGCCAACAGGATGATATGACATCCAGCCTCTGAGTCATCCCAAATCTGCGGCTCTGATCTTTTCAAAGTGTGTTTAAATTAAAATAGCTCTTTTAGCTGTGTCATGAGTTCTCCATCTACTGCAGAAAGCATATGCCTCGGAGGCTTCTCTAATATAATCTCTTATAAGCCAAAATCTTGAAGATATAGTTTTATGACCCTTTCTTTTTATATCCATTAAGCCTAACAATGAACTGTGAAATCAAAAATCAAAAACTGTGTTTGGGGTCAGCCTCTTATGCTTGCCAAAGCTGCATTTATTTGATCAAAAAGCCTTTAAAACAGTAATATTGTGAAATGTTATATAACTGTTTCCTGTTTTGATATATTTTTTACTATAATGTATTCCTGTGATAGCAAAGCTGAATTTTCAGCAGCCAGTCTTTTCAGAAATCATATTTTCAAGAGCCATCATCATGCTTAATATTTCTGATTGCTTAACATCATTCCCCAGAAGAAAGAAAATCACATAGGTTTGAAAACGCACGTAAGTCTGAGTAAACGATTATAGAACTTTCAACTATTTCTGTAAGAGTATATACTGTACCATCTGCATTCGACGATATAAAAAAGTGTCTGTGAAACTGGCAGAAAATCAGAGGCGAAACATTGTTTGTTTGTCACAGAAACAGTGCTTGCAGGTATACTTGTCACACAGAAATGGTGAAAAATGCTGGTTGTGTGCTTATTTGTCGGCAGATGCAGCAATTTTGCCCCTGCCAGCACTGTGATGTTTTGACTACCCTGACATGAACGCTGCCAGGACTGAGGAGATTTTATGCTGAACTTCCCTCCTACTTCTTCCGCTCCCCTCGCTTGCTGTTTGTTCATCCATCGAAAAGACATGCTTACAAGTTGATATATCAACGATTTCTTGCCGTCGCGTTTCCCCAAAGGCATTTTTCAGTGTGTTATAGATCCCTTAAGTGCTTTCAACAAATGCCTATTTGGTCATATTTACAAACTAAGGATGTTTAATTAGGATAAGGAAATAAACTTAGTCTCCAAGTGAATGCTCTGTAGCATCCCATCTGAGCAATATAAGATCCATTAAAAACCAAATGGACTAACACACACTTTAGCTGTGTTTTTGGCTTTCTGAGTGACAAACATTGGTAGACAGTATGCTAATTCCCCACCCTGAAGTCTGAGTTAGCAGGAAAAGTGGGTTAGCCATCTTCAAAGCACATTTGAAAGACTGAGATTTAATGTCGGAGGCTCAGATGAGATCTCTCTCTCTCAATAAAGCTGAGGAAAAAGTGGTAAAATGTGAAGACTATAAGCGTTAGCAATTTTATAAGCCCAGTGCTTTTCATACGGATGTAACTTTTGGCTTAATACCTCATAAAGTTGCTGTCCTAAGGTGATGTGTGTATTTTATTCAATGTTCAAAAAGCATTCCCTTAAACTGTGAAGAGACACATTCACAATAACTTTCTGTATTCCTAAAGAATGCTATGAAAACTTCAGAACAAGCCTTTTTGCTATTCGTTTGAATACAGGGACACATGCAAATTGTTGTTGATTTTGCTCTCTTCATCCCCAAATGACAGTAATTTCTGTACTTCTAGGCAAACATCATACCTGTGCCAGCACTGAAGTTTCTGTAGGGAAATGGAATTTGATTTATTATAAACCCAAGGACAATCAAACCAAAGTGCGCCCTTCACTTGAGAAAACACAAATTATTTTAGATCTAAAAATCTTATGAAGTAGTCATCAGGGACCTTTGCCTTACTTAGATCTCGTTACAATGGGATCTTACCGTAACATTACACTGCGAACACTAAGGGGAGGTTCAAATGACGTGTGTATTTGCATTCAAAGTAGATTGAGTGCAACAGCTTCAAATAGAATGCAAGGGTCTTGAAATGCACAACGAGGAGCATCACAGCAACCAAGTTATCATTCCGATGCATAAACCAACAATTAAACAACAGCAGAAGAGGAATTGCTAAATCACAACCTGCTTGAATTACACTTTCATTTCAAGGCAAACCTAATAAAATACAATCCATGGTTTATACATACAAGTCTCTGTTCACCCAAAATAGTTTATATAACCAAAATGTTGTACAGGTCAAACAGCTACTTTCCCACCTACCTGGCAAGCCTGGTACAGCAGCTGGTGCTCAAACTTCTTGATCCCCAGGATCATTTGGAACATCTCGTAGAGCTGTTCTTTGCTCAGGATGAGCTCGGAAGCGGCGCTGGCTGTCATGCGCTGCTGTGCCTTGCGTGGGTCCTCGTCTCCACGGTAGATGGTGTCAAACTTAGCCATCCAGGAGCTCAGCACAGTCTCCTTGCTCAGACCATCGATCTCTGGCAGGCTCCGGACACGTTTCTCGATATGACGCTTGAACACCTCACGACAGTCCAGAGCAGATAAACCTCCTGTTTGGACCATCTTAGCAACACGGTCGCTCTTCAGAAAAACCTGAAGTTCACACAGACAAGGGGAAGGCAAAAGAAATTCTAAACATATTCAGAATTGGAGTTTTGTTATTTTTAGTCACGTACATGTGCTATATGCTTTCTTAACATTGACTTAACTTACCTTTAAATTTACAAATGTGATTTCATTGAATAAAATTAAATAAATATATTTATTTAATAATATGGTCCCACTTTATATTAGATAGCCTTAACTACTATATACTTACATTTAAATGAATAGTTTGGTACAATGCACTTATTGTGTAAATACATGTTTTTACATTGTACATATTTTAAAAATACCTGCATGTAATTACATCTGTAATTAATTTCTGTAACTGCATTTATAATTACACTTGTTGACCCACCCCTTATACATTAACCCACCCTTAAACCTACCCATACCACCAAAAGTGTCCCTAACCTTACCTGTATCCAATCTTAATAGCAGCAAAAGTGTTTTGCTGTACAATATGAACACAATAACTACCACTTAATATAAAGTGGGACCAATATTATTAATTGAGTATAATACTATATTAATCTAACTGAATAATTAAAGGCTACTGGCAATATTTGTTAAAAAAGTGATATGTCCAATTAATAATTAATATAAGACAAAAAAACTGCACTTGCCAAGTCATTTCATCGGGCCTTTAAAGGTGAGGTGATGATAAAACCAGAAAAAAAAAAAAAAACAGATGTGCCCTTCAAAAAGTTTCACTTGGATAACTTGAAAACATTCACTGTGTTTTCAATCACTGCAATCTGCTAGAGGAAATTATGCCTCAGTGCTCCTTTAATATTCTATGCTGTGATAGATACAACATCATCTACAGTGATATACTGCAGTAATATAAGCAACGTCATTAAAGCCATGGAAAGCAATGGTAACTCTAAAATTTCACAGCTTCGAAATGATGGGATCAGTGTGGGCAAAAATGCAGCAGTCCTATGGGCTCTCTCCCTGAATTATTCAGGAGATATTTTCGAAATTCAAACCAGAATAACGGGAGAGAACACTTGTGATTTTATTCTTTAGTCCAACTGAAATGACTGTTGAGTTCCAACTGCCTCCTCTTTTCCTATACGCAATGTTTCAAATCTGGTTTTATGGAGGTGCGAGTTAAACATGATTTATGTTTTTCTTAACAATTGGAGTCCTTGGCAGCTGCTTTTCTTCATTCCTTTTAAAAGCCCTTCTCGTTCTCCATTCAAGAAGACAAATAGAGATTTAAATTGCTGTCTGGTCCCGATCCAGACTGCAGTTTACAATAAGCTTCTCTTTCGGTGGCCTGCTATAACAAACTAATTTGGAAATTTACAGTTCTGCAAACAAGCCCTGCAATGGCTTTTCTGCTTGGATTATTATAGAAATCTGAGGGGGGAAATTAGCATGTTTCAGAGAAGTATTGCTACAGTCTAAAAAAGTTTGTAAAAATAGGGCACAAAGTATATTGTGCTAATATTAATTTTACATATTTCTTTTCACAGGTGGTTTACCTATATTACAGATATGGTGTTTTACGGCTTAAAGGAAATGCCCTGGCATGAGATAAGCAGTCTTTTCAGTTTTTCTACAGAGTTTATGAAGTGTAACAGTTTGCCCATTTCATAACTAATTGCCTATTTTATCTGCAAGTTGTAGGCACTATGAAAGACATACATTTTCACTTACTGTATATGCTTAGCTATTAATTCTTGCATATGTCTGCACACTAGCACTCATACTGTATGCAACACTCATGAGAATCTTGTAATTGTTACTGGCTACAATAAATCATTACTTACAGCTTTGGCAATTAAATAAAATGCACAGATATTAATGATTTCACATGTGAGGCAGCCTAAAGTATTTAAATTACCACTTTCAGCCATATTGCGCAAGTAAATTAGCATGCACAGAGGCCCAAACCACAGCAACAGGACCACAATATTCGAATCCATTAGAATAGCAATCTCTTCACAGGGCATGTGTAAATACTTATGTTTTAGCTACGGAGAGTCGTCACCAAAAGGGCTATTTAGACACTCTCATCTCCATGGTAATTCACTTAGAAAAAAGTTGTGTCATCATCTAAATATTTTGTCTAATCTGCAGTGTGGTAACTACTGTACATCGGGCTATGTAACATTTCAACACACATTGTATAATAATCAACGGGTCATTGTTGTTTGCCATCATTAGCCCATGCTAATCGCCTGAAGGCGAGGTTAATATGTCACAACCTTACATGGACAGAGACACCAAACCTAATTGAATTAATTCAGTGCACCATTCTTAGTATTCTTAATATTCTTATCCTTATTCTTAGCTGCTTATTCTACTTATGTCACGGACGAGACAGGAGGCAGACAGGATGGTCAGTTTGAGAGTTTTATTTGCAGAATGCTCCGAACCAGACGGGAATATCAGAATGAGAGCGAGTATGGACCAATATCGATTTACTGAACGATCTCTAATCACAGGAAGTGGAAGTGGGATCACCGAAGGAGGACTGAAGGCAGAAGAAGACGGACCAATCTTTGAGGGTTCTCAGAAGATTCGCGGATTCTCAGGTGAGTGTTGAGACAGAGTCTGTAAGCCATGTAATGACGAGATCAGACGGAGACTGAAGGTTGAGGCGGGTATATAAGGGTGAGCAGTGATGAAGGATAGCAGGTGACGGTGATGAGGATGAAGAGATGCAGGTGATGACAATTAATATTCAGGGGATGACGAGCGAGTGGGTGGAGGGAGTGATGATGATGGTGGAATCCTGACAGTATCCCCCCCTCCCGAGGCGGCTCTTGACGCTTGAGAAGAGGGGTATTGGCGACGGCGAGGCCTACCACGACCTCTGGGTGCAGGACGATCAGGATGGTCTGCATGAAACTGGGTGAGGAGGGTTGGGTCCAGGATATCTTCGCGGGGTACCCATGAGCGTTCCTCGGGGCCATAATCCTCCCAGTCTACTAGGTATTCTAGCCGGGGGCCTCGTCGCCGCGAATCCATGATGTTGCGGACACGGTAGATAGGCTCCTCTTCTACTGGAACGGGAGGAGGAGGTAAGTCCCTAGGTCCTGGATCTGAGGGAGGAGAAGTGACAGGGTCAATGAAAGGCTTTAACAAGGAGACGTGGAATGAAGGTGAAAACTTGTAATGAGGTGGAAGGTTGAGCCTGTAAGTGACTTCATTCAGCTGCCTCTGCACGGTAAATGGTCCGATGTATCGGGGACTCAGCTTACGGCAGGGCAGGCGAAGGCGGATGTCACGGGTTGAAAGCCACACCTTCTGACCCGGTTGGTACTGGGGAGGGTCTGTCCGTCGACGATCGGCTTGGGTTTTGTGCCTTCGCACTGCCTGTTGGAGGTGAACGTGAGCTGAGTCCCATACCCTCTCGCTCTGATGGAACCAATAGTCAACGGCTGGAACCTCCGAGGGCTCCCCAGACCAAGGGAATAGAGGAGGTTGAAAACCCAGGATACATTGAAAAGGAGTGAGCCCGGTGGTGGATTGCCTGAGAGAATTCTGGGCGTATTCAGCCCAGGGGAGGTAGCGACTCCAGCTGTCCTGGTACTGGTGGCAATATGACCTGAGGTACCGTCCTATCTCCTGGATCTTCCGCTCAGTCTGGCCGTTCGTCTGAGGGTGGTATCCTGAGGAGAGACTAACAGTCACCCCAAGTAGTCGGAAGAAGGCTTGCCATACTCGAGATATGAACTGCGGACCCCTATCCGATACTATATCTTCGGGAATTCCAAAATTTCTGAAAACATGATGGAACAAAGCCTCCGCGGTCTCAAAGGCGGTAGGGAGTCCAGGTAAGGGGATCAGCTTGCAAGCCTTCGAGAACCGATCCACTGCAACTAGAATACAGGTGAAGTTGTTAGATTTAGGAAGGTCAGTCATGAAGTCTACACCAAGGTGAGACCATGGACGACGGGGAATAGGAAGAGGTACGAGTTTACCCTCCGGGAGTTTTCTGGGCGTGTTAGAGATGGCGCAGACTGAGCACCCTTGGACAAACCGGGAGACATCTTTGGAGATAGATGGCCACCAGTACCGTTGACTGAGGAGCGAGAGGGTACGCCTGCTACCTGGATGTCCAGAGCCCGGAGCTGTATGAGCAGAGTCCAGAAGGGCGGTGCGGAATTGTTGAGGTACAAAGGTGAGCCCCTCTGGACCTCCCGGCGGAGCGGGATGGAGACGGTTTTCCTGGGATATTTGATCGTCTATGTCCCAGAGGATTGGACAGGCGAACACGGCTGGAGGGAGAATGGGTTCGGGGCGGTACTCCTCAGACGAGGAATGATGGAGGCGTGAGAGAGCGTCAGCTTTTCCATTCTTACAGCCGGGTCGGTAGGTAACAACGAAATCAAAACGGGTGAAGAAGAGAGCCCAGCGGGCCTGACGAGGATTGAGCCTCTTGGCTTCTTTGAGGTATTCCAGATTACGATGATCGGTGATTACTTGAAATTGGTGATTGGCTCCCTCCAGCCAATGCCTCCACTCTTCCAAGGCAAGCTTGATTGCAAGCAGTTCCCGATTTCCGATGTCATAGTTTCGCTCCGCCGGGGACAGCTTCTTGGAGAAGAAGGCACATGGATGGAGTCTGGAAGGTTCACCCTGCCGCTGGGAGAGGACTGCTCCTACTCCAGTAGAAGACGCATCAACCTCGACGACGAATGGCAGATCTGGGTTAGGATGGGCGAGGACGGGAGCGGTTGAAAAGGCGTCTTTTAGTTGTTGGAAGGCTTGGATGGCTTCGGAGGAGAAGGATAGAGACTTGGTCTGGCCCTTCAAAGAGGAGGTCAGAGGAGCACTGATAATGCTGTAGTTATGGATGAATCTTCTATAAAAGTTGGCAAATCCGAGGAATCTTTGAAGCTCTTTCACAGTAGTGGGCTGCGGCCAGTTCCGGATGGTATCCACCTTCCTCTGGTCCATTTGCACTCCATGCCGATTTATGATATAGCCCAAAAACTGTACCGACGTGGTGTGAAATTCACATTTCTCCAATTTCAGGAACAACTGATGGGCTCTCAATTTCTGCAGGACCAGAGTGACATGGCGTCTGTGTTCAGGAAGTGATGATGAGTAGATGAGGATATCATCCAAGTAAACTACAACAAATCTATTGAGGTACTCTCGGAACACTTCATTCATGTAATTTTGAAAGATTGCAGGGGCGTTGGATAGGCCGAAAGGCATTACCCTGTATTCATAGTGGCCGGAAGGGGTGACGAAAGCAGTCTTCCACTCGTCACCCCGACGGATACGGATTAAGTTGTATGCACTGCGCAGATCCAACTTGGAGAATATACGGGCCCCACGTAGTTGTTCCAGGGCTGCTGGGACCAGAGGAAGGGGGTAACGAAATTTGACCGTTTGGGAGTTCAGATGGCGGTAATCAATACATGGTCTCAAGCCTCCATCCTTCTTAGCCACGAAAAAGAAGCTGGAAGCGGCGGGTGAAACCGATGGACGGATGAACTGCTGCTGAAGGGCTTCTTTCACATACTCCTCCATGGCCTTCTGTTCCGGGATGGAGAGAGGGTAGATACGGCCTTTAGGTAGAGTGGCTCCAGGTAGCAGGTCGATGGCGCAGTCCCATGGCCGATGAGGTGGTAACTTGGTCGCCAACTGCTTGCTGAACACATCCTGGAACCCCCTGTATTCAGCAGGAATCTCTACTTGATGCTGGACCTCTGGACTCTCAACTGAAGTCGAACAAACTGGAAGTTTGGGTTTGAGCACGGAAGACGAAGAAGAGGGGGAAGATAGGGTTTTCGGGTTCCTCTTGACTGGAGCTAGACAGGTATGTGTACAGTTTTCTCCCCAACGAAGAACCTCCCCGGATTTCCAGTCAATGGTGGGCTGATGTTGGATCAACCAGGGGCGTCCCAGGATGAGCTCAGCAGTAGACTCCTCCAGCACCAAGAATGAGATCTCTTCTGCGTGTAAACAGCCAATGCGGAGCATTAATGTGGGAGAGACATGACTGATTCGACCTCGACCTAGCGGCTTTCCTTGGATGGTTTGAACTCTGAGCTCTTGAAGGCTGCGGTGCTTGCGGACATTCAGTTTTTGGAGGAGCTGGGTTGAAATGAAGTTCCCCGCTGAACCGGAGTCGAGGAGGGCTTGCGCTGAGACACAGATATGGGGGGTTAACAGATGAACCATGGTACGGTTTAAAGATTCCACTTTAGGAGGGATCTGAATGGAGCTTACCGCAGAACGTTGAGGTCGAACAGGACAGGAGCAGATGAGATGATTGTCGCTCCCGCAGTACAGACAGAGGTGAAGCTGGATGCGACGCTGGCGCTCAGAAGGAGTGAGATGGGTGGAGTCCACTTGCATAGGTTCAGGTGCTGGAGGAGAAGCAATGGGAATCGAGGACGGAGGACTGACAGCGGTAGATGGATTGTCACAGGCAGATAAACGTTGAGAAACTCGAATGGTCTTTTGAATGAGGTTCTCAATCCCCATGGAGTCATCATAAACAACCAATAGCTGACGGATGTTCGGATTCAGGCCGTGGCGGAAAGCGGTAATCAGGGCCGACTCGTTCCAGCCACAGGATGCCGCCAGGGTGCGAAACTGGAGTGCATACGTGCTGACAGAGGAGTTTCCTTGACGGAGATTGTAAAGCTGATCATGGACTGAGAGATCTGAAACTGCCTGGCCAAAGACTTCCTTAAAATGAGATATGAAACCTGACAGGGACTTTAACACTGGGGAATCTGAATTCCAAAGGGATTGTGCCCACTGGAGAGCTCTGCCAGAGAGTAGGGAAATAATAAAGGCCACCCGGGCGGAATCGTCGGTAAACTGATGTGCTTGCATTTGGAAATATAGTGAAACCTGAAGCAAAAAACCACTGCAATCCTCCGCCTCACCACTGAACGGCGCTGGTCGGGCCATGGGACTCGCAGAGGCAGCCGGCGAAGTAGCGGGTGTTTGCGGAAGTTGGTGTCGGCGTGCAGAGTGAAGGATGGCTTCGGGGATGGCGGAAGGGTTGTCCGGTAAAGATGAGCGGATTGACTGGCACACTGCTCGCACTAGTTCGGCAAACGGGTCTTGAGATGGATTCCCTCCAGGCTCCGTAGGATTCTGCATCTTTGGTCTGATCTTCTGTCACGGACGAGACAGGAGGCAGACAGGATGGTCAGTTTGAGAGTTTTATTTGCAGAATGCTCCGAACCAGACGGGAATATCAGAATGAGAGCGAGTATGGACCAATATCGATTTACTGAACGATCTCTAATCACAGGAAGTGGAAGTGGGATCACCGAAGGAGGACTGAAGGCAGAAGAAGACGGACCAATCTTTGAGGGTTCTCAGAAGATTCGCGGATTCTCAGGTGAGTGTTGAGACAGAGTCTGTAAGCCATGTAATGACGAGATCAGACGGAGACTGAAGGTTGAGGCGGGTATATAAGGGTGAGCAGTGATGAAGGATAGCAGGTGACGGTGATGAGGATGAAGAGATGCAGGTGATGACAATTAATATTCAGGGGATGACGAGCGAGTGGGTGGAGGGAGTGATGATGATGGTGGAATCCTGACAACTTAAATATCCTTTATCTATTTCTGCACCTTTTTTTATTAGAAAACTAGACAATTACACATGCTCTCAATTTGAATATTTTAATACACTACTGTTTTTATTTATTATGCTCACCAAGGCTGTATTTGTTTTCTTTTAAAAATGCTGTAAATACAGTAATATTACCACATATTATTAGTTAAAATAACTGCTTTCTATTTTAATATTTTTTTAAATGTAATTTAATCCATTGAAGGTAAAGCTGAATTTTCAGCAGCCAATTCTTCCAGTCTTGTGTCACGTGATCCTTTAGAAATCATTCTAATATAACTAACACAAAAAATGGTTTTATTATCAATGTTTTAAACAGGTGTGCTGCTCAGTAATGTTACTGGAACCAATAACTTTTTTCAGGTTTCCTTAATGATTCAAATTAATAATTTTTTAGATGTATTTACTGTCACCTTTTAATCTAATGTATCCTAGTCAAATTAAAGTAGTAATTTCTTTAAAAAATCACTGCCCATTTACCTTTTTATGGTAGTGCACAAATCATTATAATGGTTGTGAAATTTACAGTTTAACAACATTCCTATTTGACCAATAAGGAAACCACTACATTATTTTATCTCTGGTCAAATATCACACTAAAATAAGCTGATAAGTCTGAGGCACCATCTGTGATGCTTAAAAAAGGTTAAGATTAGATATTAAAAAAGGCTGAGCTACCAACAATGCATTGAAGTGATTCCTCGAGCAATACAAAGGGGAGTTTCCACCATTTATTTTACTGTTGCAATAATACTTCACCTCAAAATAGCTCTGAACTGCATTGATGAAGGCTTCATCTGCCACAATCTGTGTGTCTCCTTTGAGAAAAGACTCGAAGCGGTCTTTAGTAGTCTGCAGCTGCTGCTTGGTGATCTACAAGGAGAAAAAAAAAAAAAAAAAACAATGTCAAAATTCAGATAATTTGTGATTGCAAAAACCCCAACAATATTTCATAAGACCAGTGCATTCATTTGTAGTTATTACAGATAATGCAATATAAAAACTGTTAGCTTTTAATCAGTGACTCAATCTAAAATGGTCTCAGTTGCATTTGTTATCAGATTTTGCACACTCAGATATGGATCCAATTCTATTACGGTTCAGGACTAAAGTAAATGATGTTACCACAAAGGGGTTAGAGATTTTTCAGAAACAAATGATAAAAGCAAAGTAGGTTTCTTTTTTAGCAGGAGACATTGAATACATCCTTTTTTTCCCCGAAACACTCCCACAAGAACATAGTCTCTTCTCACGTCTACACTTAAAAATACGCTTTCTGCTTTAAGCTAAAAAAAAAAGAAACACTCACCCTCAAACTCAATCACACACGTTCTCTCTATTCTCACAGCCAGAAATCTCTAGCTACATCTCTCTCACACTCATTCTCTCACTCTCACGGTCTAATTTTAACTTTCCCTTTGCAGAAATTGTGTACTTAAATCCTTCATATTTTTTATATATGTTGATTTTTCATGCATAATACATCTTATTTCACCGCAAGCCTACAAACGCTTCTACTTCCTTCTCTCTCTCTCTCTCTCTCTCCTAATGTGATTCATCACTCTCCCTGAATGTCATCAGGGCACAAGATGACAGAGTGACGAAAGTAAGCAACAGAACGAGATAAGTGTTGTGAAGGAGAAAAAGAGCAGACCCAACAGTATCCTCCTCCTCCTCACATAAAGCAAAAGAGCGAAGCACTGACAGTTACAATACCACTGTGTTTTATGACAGTGGATATCAACTGGTTTTGCATCAGGGCCCAGATTTTACAGTGGACAAAATGTTGCACCCCAGCACCATGAATTGCTTATCATATAAATAACCCCCCACCCCCTAAAAAAAAAAAAAATCACTCAGTCAAAAATGAAATTTTAATACATCAGTTTAAATATTTTAAAATTATATATTTTTTTATGTTTTTAATTCAATATGAACTCATATTAACATGCATTTTTATATTATCACTTACATCAAAAGAGTTGTGTTGAGATTTTTATTTATGGTTTTACTTTCAGGTTCCACTGAAAACATAAAAGCAAATGTGTTTGGAACAGTATAAGGGTGAGTAAATGATGACAGAATTTACATTTTTTTATGACCTACTGTATCCCTTTTAACTATGAACTGCACAACAATATGCAAAATTATGACACGACAGGTTGAACAGGAAAATGGTCTATTCTGTAAATGCATAAACAGCCGTGTGTGATTTATCAGCCTAACACATGGAGCAAACAATCAGCAAAAATATTGTACTAGACTGCTGAATATGAGAAGTGTGCAAAAACATATCTATGTGATTTCAGTGCAATTACCAACAAAAGCAATCAGTTAAAGCACAAAACACATTGTGGTCAGCACAAACCATCCCAACCTAACAAGTATTCTTATGTAGTCTGGTTTGTGTTTTCTTTTCATTTGTACACAGTACATTTCACATAATAATTTATGTATTTTTTTCCTCCTTTTAAACGGGTCATTTGATGTGATTTCATGTTTTCCTTTGTCTCTGGAGTGTTACAAGCCGTTCATGCATAGATAAGTTCAGGTAGGTAAAGTCACAAAGATTAAAGTCTCAAACCCAAAGAGATATTCTTTCTAGCATAGTATAAATTAGTACCACATGGCTTTCTGGAATACTTGATCCTGATTGGTCCATCATGGCATTCTATGGTCAAACATTTCACATAATGACCTTTGAACTGTGTATAGGAGCACATTCTCACATTCTCATAGCAGTGCTAGTTTAATGTCTTGCGTATCCCTCCAGTCTTTCTTCTCATGTAATAAAAAACTAAAATCAATATTTCATAGGTTTTTATTTATTCATTTGGTAAGTACCAGTGCAATAAGTAGATGAATTTACAGTGAGCCAGTGATTATCACAAAACATAAACCCCCTCTTCTTCTAATCATCTTGTCAGTATACATTTTGCAAAAATGACTGGTTGACTTTATGTTGTCCCTTACATACAGTATTTTTATCTATATTGCAGAGTATGTATGCATTATTTCTATGTATGTGATAAAAGGCCAATGATGTGCATGATTATATTATTTTTTACAGTGTACTGTAAGTCACAGTTTTATCATCTCACTGAAACATTCAAAAGCTTTAAATGTGCTCTATTGCTCTGTTATGCATATGGTGGCTTGCTGAGCATAGCAAAAAACACAAAGTTTAACAAGATGTTATGTTGCCATTCGCCTTGAAACCACCAGTTTGACAAGATATAAAGGAAATGGTTTTCTGTGTGCAAGTGTGTAGGAGGAAGGTGGAAAAGTACAAAGTAGCATGTGCCTGTGAGGCATCACAGCACCATCTGTGTGTTCATCTCTCGGCTACTGTCCCCTCTCCTTTACACACACATAGAACAGTTGACTCTATCTGCTTTCTGAACTGTCTGTACAAAGAATACTATAGCCCTGAAGAACAGCTTGTAGCCCTCAATATTTCAGAGTATGATTTTCTCTTTATTTTCCAGAATAGTTTTTATGGAGGCTGGAGGTTTGACAGGTCTGGAGTGTGTGTGTGTGTGTGTGTGTGTGTGTGTCTGCATGCTCCATATGATGTGAATATAACATCCATGTATATATAATGAAGACATTCAAATGCAGGTGTTTAAAGGCCCCATATTTTTTCCTGTGTTGACATAATTCATACTGGAAGAGGAAGCTGAAAATAAGGTCATCAAAGTGAGGGCACACTGTCTATGAAGAGACAGATTATACATTTTAAATTCATCACGTCTGTTAGAAGTTTATTTTGTCAATGTTTTGAAGTACATTCGCATATCTATGGCCTTAAAACAAACAGACAAGGACGAAAAACCTCTCGATTGGTCGCACCTTTAATAGTATATAAATAATGCTAAAATAAAGGCTTTATGCATTTTTGTGTTTCGCAGGTGTTACACAATATAGAACATCACAATTTTTTGGAATAATTACATTAGGCTGTATGAAGCACCATAATATTTCTCTCTATTGAGCCCCTAGATACAGGTGTGACCAATAACCATCAGCGTTCTAATGGTACCTCCACCCCCTTCCAAGATATCCCATTGATTCCCTCTAGATCCCTCTTATCATGATTGCCCTGTAACAGACTGATTCATTTGTACCCACTCTGGAGCAGACAAAGACATATTTCACCACCAGGGGAGAATGCAAGTTCATTTTAAATAAGTAAATGCTTCCATACAAACAAGCACAGCAAACCTGGTGCTCTTTAAAAATAAATAAAAATATAGCATTGAAAATCATAATCTTATTTTTGTCAGCAAGAAAGAAAGAAAGAAAGAAAGAAAGAAAGAAAGAAAGAAAGAAATGTGCAGCCCTATATTGGTCTAATCAAAAGGTTGAATAAGATTTTTTCTCCTCTGCAACTGACTAGCAAGAACCAATATATCTAGTCCCATTGTAACATCATGTTTTTATGGGAAATATGTCAACACAGAATGGAAAAAAGTAATTTCTCCAATGAGCACTTTGGTAGAATCACCTAACAAAACAGAAATAAAAGACGGTTCATCTGGACTTGAACATTGCTGACTTCTTGTCTTTTTCAGCTTCAGCTAATCAAACTCGTCTCTTTGGAAATACTATCATAGTGCTTTTTACTTCAACCTCACCTGATGAATCCATTCTCCTGCTATAACATTATAATTTCAGCAACCGTATCTTATTTTTAATGTCCTTTACATTTAGTTTGTGTCAAAAACAAAAGTGTACGTTTTCTTTTGTGTGAATGGAGAAACAGCAGAAGAAAATGAGGCACTCTATCAGTGTGTGCATGTGCACACTCCGCAGCAGACTGCAAAGTCGTTAGTAATTATGATAATTGCATGAGTGCAGCAGCTTTTGCTGTGGGCCAGAGATGATGCATGAGAGAGAGAGTGAGAAAGAGAGAGATAGGAAATATGGATGAGTGATTATAATGTTACTCCACAGAGGGGGAAGTTTCACGTTTGCATTCAGTCATTAACATTTGTCATTTTTTCACAAAGAAAAGAAAGTCAAATAAAACCAAATTTCATTTTAAGTTATCTCAAAGTTAATGTATTTCTGGTTTTGGCTTTTCAATTTCATTAGAATTTTAAATTTCAACTACATACAAGCCTGGCACCAAAAAAGGGGGTAGATGGGGGGAAGCAAGTTACATAACTGAATGGGGGAGTGAAAATGGAGGTGTTTGCCAAATTTAGACCCAGACAACTAAATGAAATGGAACAAGAGGCTGAATTTAAATGGAACACGCAAAGCCAAATTCAATATAGCACTTTCATTGTAATCATTTGTAAGTACATTATGTTCAACTAAAATGGATCTTCACTGGCTTTCAGAGTTTAGCATTTTGATAAGGCTTTTTGAATGAAGCCATGCATGCTAAATTAAAGAAAAATGATTAACGTTAATATATTAATATTAATATATTAACTGGTAACATAGATTTTTTTAAATGTATTATGTTAAACAGTGCTGCATTTACTGAATCAAACAAAAATAAAACAAAAATGTAAAACTGTTATCTATTTTAATATCTTTTAGGTCTAAGGTCATTCCAGCGCTATAAAAAAATTATTATTATCATCAGTGTTGACAACATTTGTGCAGCTTAGTATTTTTGTGGTTTTTATTTTTCAGGGCCCCATGATAAATAATAAGTTCAAAAGAAAAGTGTTTATTTAAAAAATAAAAATAAAATCAACAGTCTTTGCTGTCATTTTTTATCAGTTATAAAGCAATAATTGCTAAATACAACAATACATTTATTTTGAAAAAAAAAAATCCGGAAACATAACAACATCTGGAAAGATAAAATGCAGTTCCATCTTTGGTTTCCTGAGTGACAAACTATTGAAAAAAATAATGCATTATATTATATTATATTATATTATATTATATTATATTATATTATATTATATTATATTATATTATATTATATTATATTATATTAGTCAGTATACATTTATAGAGTCAGTAATATGTGTTGCTTTTGTAAGCGGGCATTGGTGTATTGCAAAATATACCCTATAAATACTATAATATATAAATACTATTATTAAATCATTACCAGCCATTTTCACTCAAGTGGCAAGTGGCAATAAATTGAAAAATCATTTTAACATAATATTAAATAAAAATAATATTTAAAATTTAAGACATGAAACATACTTTATGTTATACAATCACAAATGTATTATATATTAGGGAAAACTGAAAGAATGAGATTGTGTGGTTAAGCGATACAAATAGTGTGATTCTACACAAACTCATTCTGTTGTACTGATGATGCTGTTAGTATTGTGTGCCAATGAGAATATAAAAATATCAAATACAAAAGAGGTCATGCACTTTCTAGCAGACAATTTTTAATGCTTGCTGTACCCTGTATGCAATTAATAATCAGAACAATAAGCTAACAAGCACATAGAAACCATCCACACACACAGACACACAAAATCCTTGAACAAATGAACGAAAACAATACCAGCAGCACTGCAGCTGCAAATACATGCACAAACACTGTCAAATAATATGAACCCTCTGAATGCAGGGCTCAATCGTCAAAGCTGATTTGGCTTAGGAACGTTAGCATCACAAAACTGCCCTAACGAATCATTCCCCAGTTTCACTGGACTCCTTGGAACTGATCTTCCAAAGGGGAACAGAGTGTTCTGCATTGTCCTGCAGCATGCAACTCTTTTCCTCCTCTCCCCTCCCTGCGTCCCTCCATGGCATTTTCTATGTTTAGCATGATGCTCAGAGCGCAGAGGGGCTATGAACCCACAAAGCCATTGCTGAAGATAGCAGCTGGTTAGTTTTGGTGTATCTGAGCCACAAGGCAGAAAGACTGGCCCTCTACTGTGCAGTCCCCGCAAGCTCAATACATCCAAATTTATTAACCATGCAAACCAGCATTAGCATTTCATACATGCTATTTGAAGGCTCCATTTTGGATTTAATTTGAATTTGAATCCTTCAGCATAACTGAACTCCAATTCATCAACCATATTTAAGATGATTATGGTAAAAAAATAAAAAATGAATAGAAGGATGAAGAAAAGGCAAACCCCAAACAGCTAATATTCGTAAAAATAGCTTGGCTGCAAGTGTGACAATGTCTTTATATAGCAGTGTAATAAACAAAGATTTTGAACAACTTACATTTTAGACATGGTATTTCCGGAGTAAAAAACATAATCATTTCAAATATATATCCTCCAGTAAAGTTCCTCGTTTAGGCCTGTTGAACAAATTTTTTTTTCTTTTTTTTTCTCTGTATTCACCCACTTGTTCGAATTAATGATATAGTATTGTTGTCCTTTAAGTCTTGCAAACAATATATAAAACAATAACAGAAAAAAAAAACTAATGGTCAGTCTGTTGTTTATAGAACTCTTGTACAAAAGCAAAAATGACTAACAGCTGGGCTGACATTCAATCTTACATATCCTTTGCTGCCTCGCAACTTAAGCCCTGTAATAAAATATTCCTTTGTAAAAAAAAAAAAAAAAAAAAAAACCTACGCATATAGAGAATTTTAGCAGAAACATAAAGCCTAAAGCGGCAAAAGCTCGTCACAGAGCAGTAGTGTTAGAGGAAATGCAAACGGATTACTTTGCATTTGCTTACACAAAGCTTCACAACACAACACAGTGCCTTTTTAAATATGTTCATTTCAATCCCTGGACCTCAGCTGTGTATGTGTCTCTTTGTGTGAGAACATTGTCTCTCTAACACTCTATCGGCATATTGACAGCACAATAAGATTGTGTGATGTAGGATTTGGGTGCGGGTGAAGTATATCGGCAGAACAGAGTATAGCGCTTCAGCGGATTGTGAAAGTGTAGCTTTTTAATCACTTCCAAAAGACAGAGCCCAAAGCCAGCCTTTCTTTGACAGAAGTGTGCTAGGCAAGAAAAGGACATGTTCAGAGTGAGTAAGGGAGTCAAGTGGGGGAAATGATGGGAAAAGCTAAAAGTCTCATGAGATGGAAAGACAGAGAGTGCCTTTAGAAGGTTTTGGTGCTTCTACGTGAGCTGAGAGGTTATCTAAGTATGAGACAGTGTTTGTGCCAGAAAAAAACTACAGCGTGCTGCTCAGTATTAGAGTTAATGGGTGTGTGTGTGTCTGTCTCAGAGAAAGCTAACGTGTGTGTGGGTGAAAGCACTTGCCTGAAACTCCACTAATCCAGCTAAAAATAAGAACTTGTGCCATGTGACACACAGAGTCTGTAAGATGGCTTCTTCCCGTGAAGAATTAATGCTGCTCAGACAGAAAAGATGCAGTCAGTGCAGACAGACTATGACACATTCACGTGCCTCCTCAGACAAATGAATTCTGAATGCAACTTAAAATGCATTAAATATAATTATTATTAATAACTACTTATTTAATATTGAATTATAGTTAACATAATTTTTCTCCATGAATTGTTGGACAATTTCAAGATAAAACCTTTCCTGCAAATTCTACCATTTTAGGTTTAATGACATTTGCATTTCCCCTACCGCAAAGATGTTTTGAGAAAAAAATCAAAACATGTCATGTCATCATTTAATTTTGAACATGTCAAAGGAGATAGAAAGTTTAATTTTGATACAAACAATATCAACGTTTTTAAACAAAACAAAAGAAATAAAATTCAGTCTCTTAATAAATCAGCATGTTACTGAAACCTTTCTAGCCCCCCGCTGTATATGAGGAACAGCTAAATATGATTTATATACAAAATATGTGAATGGATTTTTTTAAACTACTGTATATGTCTACTTTTTAAGGAATCGTCTTGATTCTGTTTATTTTCTACATTGTTCTTTTAGGATCTCCTCCCTTCTGGTGGATCCCTGTTAATTTTCCCTATATATTTCTTGTCCTCTATCTTCTGTAATTTCTCTCCCTCAATTATTTCTGTCTCAAAAACAAAGCATCACATTTTATATTTATTTTCATGACACTTTATAACAACTTTTCTGTAAAAAACATCAAAAAAAGTTTAATTAATGATATTATTATATTTAAGAACTCTGAAAATGATCAAAAAAAGAATAAAAATTAAATAATTATAAAAAAATATTTTTAAAGAGACCTTGTCCTCTGGTGTGACATCGTTCTCCTGTGGTGGGATAGTGCAGGCGTCACACCAGTGGACATTTTCTGTCACACCATAGGACGTTTCAGCCTTTTTCTGTCAATTAATCCAAGCTAACCTGTCATTAGCAGTAAGCAAGACACATTTGCATAATTATCCATGATTATGTAGCTTAACATGGCGTTTTTAATTAAAAAATATAATTTAGGGGTGTTACACCCAAGGACAACAAAACGTAACACTTTTGTAGTAGTTCCAAAAAAGTTAAATACTTGAACAATATTGAGACAAAGATACATCATGTGCACATGGCATGGAACTCACTGGGGGCTTCGTTAACAGGACCATGAATGGGGTCCTTCAACTAATTAAAGTTGTCTCTTAAATTTGCCGATTTAAATCAGGATATGGTGTCACACCAGAGAACATGGTTTTCAGAGACATGTATCAATGTATCAAGTTCCTACACTTTCAGAAATACATGGATGAAAAAAAACATTGCCATTTAATAAAATAGACACTTGTACAATTATGCCAGAGGTATCTGTTAAAGCAATAAGCCCAAAGAAGCCATGGTTTACAGTACATTTTTAACAGCTACACGTTACACATACCCAAACATACAAAAATGCATGCCTAGATGTTACACCTGATGTACAAATCAAATTGAAAGGAGGAGGGGGGGGGGCTAGATTAACTATCAGTGAAAAAATATATTTTTCTCCTTTGGCCATGTCTTATAACATCTAGGCCACAAAATGGGCCAAAACTGCATCTATTTTCCCCTTACAAATAATAGGATAAAAGAGGGTTATGAGGAGCTTTCATGCTAAAATTTAATGGATGCTCTCTTCACATGTTCACTGTTGAAATAGAGACCTTGAAAAAAACAGAAGGTCATATCAGCCTGCCAGGAAATACAGAAAGAGGGAGAGACAGGCAGTGAAAGTAAGGAGTGCTGCCGCTTAATGGATTATAGGATATGGAAAAAGCTGGATGGGAGGGAGGAAGGGAGAGAAAGAGTGTGTGTGTTCTGTTTTACAAGGGGGATAGTGGAGGTGTGTGTGTTGGGGATGGCATGAGAAAAATTCTGTCACATGCTTTAGAATAAGGGCCCAAGCAGCTCTCTTAGACAGACACAGCTGTAGTGCCACAACAACTAGTAGCTACTGTTGTTCATCACACTAGACTGTGACACCATCCTCCTCCTCCTCCACTTCGGCTAATGCTACTTCCTTTCATCCTACACTCCATGCCTCTAGGCAAAAAACCTGCAGATTTATCTAAACTACTGTTCTGGCTCAAGATTAGTGATATAGACCTATATATATTGGCCAGACTGATTAACTGCCTGTTTTGAGATTATCAGCATCAGCCAGCCAATAACTGTTCCCACTTGGCTAATTAACCCTTCTTTGTGTCAGTTGTGTCCAAAATCTACAAACAGCGTTAAAAAATGAATAATAAGCATTTGTATTTTTTTATCCTTTTGAGAATTTTGAGGACCATATTGGGTAACACTTTAGTATAGGGTCCAATTCACACTAATAAGTAGTTGCTTATTAGCATGTCTATAATTAACATATTGGCTGTTTATTAGTGATATTAACAACAACTACCTTATAAACTATTAATAAGCAGCAAATAAGGAGTTAATTGAGGCATAAGTCATAGTTAATGGTTAGTTAATAGTGAGAATTGGACCCTAAAATAAAGTGTGACCTTAACATCCAACAATTTATAATGAAATAATTTCTTTAAACACTGTACAATTTGTTTTCAGTCACCTTTTTTATTTTGTAATGTTCCCAGCTTTGGGTCAAAAAAAGCATTAGCTGCACATTAAAGCATATTAGAAACATACAAATTAAACATACTCCTTTGCATGGCAAGTGCAATTGAAAATATTTAGCATATAAATATTATTTATATGTAATATAATTTACATATAAACACCCAATATTTAGAATAACATAATTTCATTATATGCTATATGGTGAACACAACTTTAAGTGTCCTTTTTATGTTTTTCAGCTCTGGATAAATATTTTAGCTTTGGTTGTACATTAAAACCCATAAAAATTCAACATATTCCTTTGTACGCCAAATCAAAGTTAGTTTTGGTTCGCTTCCGCACTGTAAAAACTGGAGGCTTGTTATTATTGTTTTTCTCACCACTAATTAAGCCGTCTACCTTCAAAGTGCACAAATATGAGATGCCAATTAGTGCTGAATAGCAACATAAATTAAACATAAGATTTGCCTCTAATTGATCATGGGCAGGACACTTTATTTCCATGAATATTAGAAGTCTCATTAGGAGCTTTATTAGGGGAGAATTAAGTTATCCATAGCTCCTGAAATATAAGTGTGACTGCACATTCATGATTAGATATTATCTTAATTACACCAAAACAGAGACAAATGCACAAGTGAGAGCAACAAAAAAAAACTCACCTTTAATCTTATTCAGTCTTAATATTTACAGAAAAGTGCTCCCATTGCTCGAGCAGATGTCCCTCATCTTGCCATCTTTCTCAGACTTCTCTCGGAGCAACACTTATTTAAATAGCCATGAAAATTCACACATGTACAAACTCATATAAATACAGACTTCCACCCATTCCACAAAGCCCCTAAAAAAATTAACAAAAATCAACACTTTTTTTTTTCAGCAAAAGCAAACATTTTCAAACACACACTGCTCTGGCTCTTTATAAATGTAAATAGACTGTTCCAAAAGTTCAAACACAGCTTTCAAAATGAGCATTGATTAATGAATATGGATGCGAAACATTTTTTCCACATTTACATTGCACTGAAATGACCTCTATGTATTATATTAGTCCTCGTATTATATTAGATTTATTTCTATATTATATTAATATTCAGACTACTAAAATCATATTTTTTTGTATATTCATCTATGTATTGATATATCAACATCATTTATAAATCTAAATTTATCATTTTAAGAGCGCAGGGCTATATTTACTCTAGAGCTGGGTCATAAGTTAATTAAAGCAGCACTAAAAATAGCCACCATTTTTTTCACTATTTAATAATTCACACTTAAATGTGAATGGCCTGCTATATAAAGGAGGTTTAAGAACCTTCCAGCTGGACGTTTATTACTTCTGACAAAATCTATCTGCCAGTCTCTCATGCTCTCTTCCTCTCCTTACCTGTCCTTTTCTCTCAGTGTGCTTAATGAACCAATAAATTTCATCCATCTCACCCTGTTATATTAATAAGGTAATTTCAGAATCTCCAAATCTCTTCTGAGGAGATCCAGCTCTGGCCTTTCGATCAAACATCCTCTTATCTCCACGGGATCGTCTCCTGACTAACTCCTGCTCCATCCAGCTGCCATAACCGCTGCCGTCTCTCAGGCTCTCCTAATCTCCTGTCTGACCTCCACTCTCTTTCTATTATTGTCATTGTCATTGCTGTGTCTTCAACCTGTTCCCTTCACTACGGACCCTTATGTCTCTTATATATTCCCCTCTCTGTATTATTAAGCATTAGAATTACAGAGAGATTTTTTTTTCCTTTTCGATTTAATTGGTTTTCGAAATTATTATTTTAAAGAAAACAAATGTATTTTTGTAATATTTTGTAACGTCACTTGGTCCAGTTTCATATATGGTGCCCTTTAAGTGATTTTTAATTGTTTTGAGTGGACAATTCACACATTTATGTCTTTGCATTGGCTAAATAGGTCAAAATTCTTTACTAAGCCAGTCTGAAGACTTAGATGTGTTTTCTGCCTGTCAATTATTTTGGGCGTTTATGCCACCCGTATATGGGGAGTGGGAATCTGACAGCGTGAAAGCAAAAACATTCTTGTTAAATGACATATTTACCTTTATTGTCAGTTGTTAGTCTGTCATGCAGGAATGCTATTTTCCTACTGTTGTTTTTGACAACATTGAGATTTGCTACTGCTGTCCTGCTCCATCTTTAATTCATTTTTGAGGGTGGGTTTTAGGACAATGGGGCATATCTGTTCATACTGCAAACAAACTGGTTTTGTTTAACAGTTAAATGTCTGGTTTCATGCATTGTGGAAAAACTGCAAAATTTGCTTACATAACTGCTCTCTAAAAGGCATTTGTCAGTAATATGGCCTACACAGAAACCAAAATAGCAAATATAATGTGGATCCATTAATCTCATTCATCCTCACTGACCTGTTTTAAAGAAAGACCTGTTTCAGCACTGGTCTTTCACACCTTGGATCTGAAAAAGACTCCAGAAATGGGTGTGTAAAACTGTTGAAAAGTGTGAGTGTAGAGGGCGTAGAGACCTACAACACACTCATTATACAGACAAATGAATATTAAAATATATTTAAAACAGAAAAAAACAAAGGCAGTTTTTTTTTTTTTTTACGCTTCTTTTAATTTTTGATCTATATCGTTTGCGGTGTATCACAATAATCCGTTGTGCAGTCACGTTTTTCAAATCAAAGCCCATCACAGACGAACCCAAAAGAGACTATTTGTCTTGAAGGATTTCTAGGTTTTTCTTCCCTCACATTTTTTTGGATTTCACTGCTCTATAAATATGATTTATGCTTGATTTATGAAAGCTGGTTACTTTATATTTTTATTATTCAGAGATTTTTTTATATGTTGATGCTATGAAAATCCTCATGAACTTCTAATGGAAATGGATCAAGCCATTTGTTTTATTAATATTTGTTCTTGTTCAATTTCCATCAGACATTTTATATAGTCTAGCCTGTCTAGCCTCAAAGACATTTTTCTCTCTTCTGTCTCGTCTTCTCCTCGTTTCACATTTCACACTGACCAGAAGCTCTCCTTTTGCTGACCTGCCTTGCATGTGGGATTGCGGGACAGAGATTTCTAACACACACACACACACACACACAAACAATACATGCTGGCAGTGTCGCTTCGTAAAAGACCTCAATTGGAAATCAGTGGAGAATGAAACTGAATTTGTGAGCCTGGCAACTCGATACAGGCATGGTAACTTCATCCATCACACAAAGCTGCTCTGATTTTCCTTTCTCTCTGAACAAGAATAAAATCATATGGCCAGCAGGCCAACCCAGTGGGGCTTTCAGACCATAGAGGAGCCCTGTAGGGTCATTCTCGTTGGTTTTGATTGTGCTAAACACTCTGAAACACAAGGTTTGATTGAGTTCATTCCTCATTCACCCATCTTTCTTGTACTTGCCTCCTATAATAAATGGAAATATCTTTCAGTATCTCCTTTTGCAAGCCCTAAAGCAATGCAGACATTTAACTGGTTTGTAAAGTCTTTTATGCGGGACAGGCATTATTTATCCTAGATAGACGCTATAAACAGACCCTCATTTTAATGTGTGAACACCAGACATTTCATTAATAAAAGTCTCTAGGTGATGCATCTCATTTGAGACCAGCAGATCAGTATATTTCCATTTTATTCATTCTTAACCCTTTGTTTGTGATACAATCCATACAATTACTGTGTGCACATACAGTATATTTCCTCATACTGCGTATCAAACAGGATAGGTTTTAGACTTCAAATACGTATCCACTAAAGGCTTGTACAGTACATAAATAAAAGGCCTAGCTGTGAGTGACAGTATAACACTGCAGTCCCTTTGTGCCGTTTTTCACAAGGTCAACAGCCTTTACAAGGTGTGACTGTGCAACACAAACAATAGTCAAGCTAAAACTGTCAACATGTGATATCACACGCAAATGCACACACCAGCAGACAATAATGCAGATGTGCAACCTCAATACTGATGTGTGTATCTTTATATCCGCATAAAAGCTTGATCCTGACTTTTGGGGATGGTAAAAAAAATTATAAAACAGCTATGACAACATCTGAAATTTACAATATTTTAATGCAGATACATACATATATTCAGTGCAAATTATATGTATTTGGATAAAGCATCTGCTAAAAGAAAAAATATAAATGTTAATATACATATCTTTATTCTGCAAAATACAAAGACATTGTCCTTCACCATCGCTGCATTGTGCTTTATGATGCCAGTTCAGTAAACAAGATTCAGTAAGATTCAGAAGCATTAATATGACAATATGGGCAGATATTTTGTCAATGTTTTCTTCACCAACGAAAACAGTTATGAGCAATACTACAGCAGAATACCATTGTTTTTTTTGTCTGAATGAATCAGCTTTGTTGAAATGATTGAGTGAACAGCTGCATGACTCACTCATTATTGGTCAGTTCCTAAATAAATCAGCATGTTTTAAGGAATCATTTGAACGAGCGATTCAAAAGACTCATAAAAACAAACACTGTTGTACTGGTGTAACAATGCAACTTGCAGCTGCTAATAAAAATGATGGAATACAAGGGCCAAAGCTAATTTTTGTATATCTATATCTATTTATCAATTAATTCTAGAATTTGTTTGTACATCTATATGTACATGCTTTTTGAAAGCAGATCCTATTATGGAAACAGGTAATTGTGACCCAGAATACCATATAATTAGTTAAAATACAGAATAAGAGGATGATCAAAATAAAGATGAAGGAGAAAAGGGAACAAAAGGAAACCTCATCTGCAGATAAGTTCAGCCGAATTGAGACAAAGATTTGCTTAGCCAGCTAAGTAAAAGACAATGAGCCCTTGAAAGCTGTCACTGCTGGTATTATTCTAGGAGGTGTGATCTCTCAGCATGATGTGCACACAGGGAAGTATGTGCTGATCTAATGAAAATCCTAACCCTTCAGTTTATACAGTAGGTGCATTATAAAGCTAGAAGGTCTGGAGTGTGTAAGGGCCTCTGATGTGCCCTTGTTATGAGACCACCTTATCTGCTGAAATGGGGGGACATCTACCATCTATCAGTGATGAAATCAAACACGGGTAGGATACAGATAATTGAAATTCTATCCTCCCCAAGGCCTGTGAACAAAACTGCTGAGAGATCACTATCATGTGCCTGTATCGTCTGGGGTTCAAGCGAGGGCTGTCCGCCCAGACCAGAGGCTCACGAGAGCAGATACAGGGTGAGTACAGGAGACTCTGCTGACTGCATACAAATCAGTCCAAGGCAAAACACACACTTAACAAGTGACCTCCTGGACTTAAACTAGGAAAGAAAATGAAATACAGAAACATTGAGGCTGTCAATCAACATTATTGAATTTTATAATAAACTGGCTGAGCACTGGAAGGCTGAGTATCGAGCAGTTTGCTGAAGAGGTGTACCACGATAAGTCCTTTAGATGCACCAAACTTAGATGCTCATCCAAGCTAGGAAGGTGGCAGCATGAAGGAGATTTGATTTTCTTCATGATAGAAAAACTGATTACTTAATGAGACATATGCTACAGCCATTACCTTCAACCCCCTGAGCTCCAATGATATCACATTAGCTGAATAATTAACCATAAAACTAGTAGTCAAGCTTTCTGAAAATAAAGTAGCACAACCCAGAGATAAAAAAAACAAACATTTAATGAATCTTAGTGATATCCTTAAAATTAATTTGTGAAAATCCAGTTTTTGCAGTTTTTTAATTATCTTTTTCACCCAACACTCCAAAAAAACAGCAACTTAAGTGATTTTGATCATTGTAAATGATTGTTTCTTTTTTTTTTTTTTTACTGTAGTATGCTATTTTGTATAACATAAGCATTAATATGAACATATGTGGGGTCATTTTCCATCATCTATATAGGCCTATATGCAATGATTTTAAGCTCAGATTTATATTCAGTGAGTAAACAGAAAAATTTCATGCTGTCATATAGCAATAATGAACTATTAACCTACTGTATGAACTATATTGGGAAAAGTTGATCTTAAAATGACTATAGCACAACATGATGCATGAATCTATGTATTAGAGTAGCCTTTTTATAAAGCCTCTTATAACTCAATGTTTTACCATTGACCATACTTCTCAGTGATGCTAGTACAATCATAAATTCAGTAAAAAAAAAAAAAAAAAACTAAATTATTCAACCCTGCTCTTTATAGATGTCCTTTATGTCGATGATTCACATGACTGATTCTGAGTCACTGAAATGATTGACTGCAATGAATCTTTTGAAACTAAAAGACCTCAACAGTGACTCAACTCTGAGTTCCGTTGTAATGACCCAAATTCTACCTTCCCTGACTCACTTATCTGAACCAGCATTGTGAAGATCAGAACTTTGACTTCCTATAATGACCAACAGCAGGCACTTCACTGAAATATTATTGATCGCAGCTTTTACATGGATAATGGCCTGTTTGACCTCATGTGAGGCTGACTAGCATTGGATAAAAATACTGTGGGACAAACACTATATGTTTTTCAACAAGGTATATTCGCTTGTTAAGTCTGACATCACATAGCAGCGCTTCCGTGTCCAAACGCTCTATTACCAAACGCATCAGTTACCACGAGAAAACAACAAAAGGTGCTAATATAAACTCACAATGTGATAGAATACTAGCGAAAAAGTTATAATCTTGACCTTTAACTCCATACCGAAGTCCCAGATAGGCAGACAATGAAAATATAAATATAAAAAAAATGTATAAAAATTATTTGTGTTTGGGACGCTGTGAGCACGGAGACTGTAGTGTATACCGTATTGCATAACAAAATCTTGGACTATATTCTGCTATGCAGGGTAGTCCCTAGCTGACGTGGGGCCCGGTGTAAGGTAGGAATCGGGGCCCCCCTTGGTCCATTTGTGATCGCATTCTGGGGATGGGGGTGCGGGGGTGGAGTGTGGGTCCCTTCGCCACGAGGCCTAATGCGACCGCACCAGCTTCACCCCACTAAGGACGGCCCTACTGCTACGTTGACAATGTCAGATGGCTTTTCATACATCATCATACATGCTAAACTGTACGTCCCATAATACATTTTCACTATATTTTTTTTTCTATTTTCTCATACTGTGAAAATAACACTTGTCAGGTCAAATCCATACTTGGTTTTATTTTCTAAAGCTTTTAGCTTTTTTCCTATTTATTTAAAAGCATACGATAGCAAAGGCAATTGTCAGAATAAGAATGGACAAAGGAACAGATGTTTTTCCTTTTGTCATTTACTATAGCAGTAACTCTAGCTGTTAACTGTGGTTTCAGAGCATGTTGTAAATAGTCAGGGATCAGCTTGGATCAATAACTGAGGGAAATTGGATGGGACCTTTGAAAGATACCTCTTTGAACAAGGAAACATTTTATGGCAGGATGGCTATAACAGGTTGCTTTTGTTTCATCCAGTCTTAAGTTAATTGTATGCAAATAAAACTCAAAAAAGCCAATATCTGAACAGGAGTCAGATTTATTGCAATTCACTTGTTTATCAACAGGCTTTTGAGTAAAACAGCCTAATGAAAGAACCCAAAGAAACCAAAATACTATAACTATACGAAAAACTATACGAAGTTGTTTTTACTTAATCGTATTTGATTTTACTATGATAAATTAAGATGAAGTATTTCCATAATCAGGTGACATGACAGATACGTTCATTGTGTTTTTCGACTTTCTGAACAGTGCATCCCGCTTTCGCATCTGTTATACCAAAAGTCACCTTGGAAGATAACTGAGTGGCGCGAGAGATGGCGCAAATGGAACTGAATATCCTATGGCCGCAAGACTGCACACAACCACCGACTTTCAATGGGAACGAGTCACATGACTATACTACGGCAATGACACCGCTTTATTTTGGTCCATCAGACTCTTGAAGAATATCTATAATTAGAGCTCGTCTCGTGCGGCCGATTTTGACCGAAAGTGCACGAATTCGTTCGGGTTTTGGGTCTCGCGACAGGAGCTCTTCAGCTTTAAAGCAGGGTAAAATGAAGCCTGTGATTTTTTCAGGTGTCCCATGCAGGATATGGTGATTTTAGAAATTCTCCCTCACTTTAAGAGTAATATCACCTGACATACGCACGGGGATTCAGTGCAGTGTTTGCTGGAAATTGCATGACATAAAAGGTGCATTATGATGCATAACGTTTTTCTCAAGGTGAGATCCGGACACCTCGCGCTCTTACCTTCAGCTGTCGCCTTGCCATGTCTGTCGGCTGCTTGGCGTTGAAGGGATAGGCGATGCATCGCATCACAAAGACATAGAGTTGCAGCTTCTTCTTTCGTTCCTCTTCTTCCCGCTGCAATTTCTCTACGTCTTCCTTTTCCTGCTCGCTGGCAGCCGACGGGCTCGGGCTGGATGGTCGCGCACTGGAGCCTCGCGTGGCGGGCTGAAGCCTATCGGAGCTCTCGCTGGTCCTGCTGGGGGAGATGCGAGAGGAACTGGACTGAGGAGCCATCACCTCTCGGCTTTCCTCCTCCACTATCCCGTCTGATTCCTCTTCGCTGGAGGATGGATCCAACATTTTTGCTCTCGGACGGCGCTCGCCTAACCGTACAAGTGAATAAAACGCACGATGGGATGTTTACAGCGTGGAAACCTATCAGTTTGTTGACGTAGCGTTCGGCATTCAGAGGGCTGGTCGACTGGCGGTGAATTTTTAATCTCCTGAAACACTTCGGGTGCGGAAGCAGACACTGCAATCTCTTCACACGGCCAGAGCAAAGATGCTGCTGCATACGTGTTCCGTGCTGTGCCTCCGTTCTCCAGTCATTGCGAGGGACTCGGGAGGAACTGGGATGGGAGGGGCGCGCGCAATGAAAAGAGCGAATGATGGCCACTTCCTGCTGAGTCTCTGAGACGCAGGCGCTGTCCGCGGTGCTGGATGAGAGAGCGGGTCATTTCGGTCGCAAAAATGGTGAGGATAGTTGACACCGAAAATGTGCTGTTATTTCATTTGACCTCTGGACTTTACTCACAGGACAGGGACTTGTCAAATTACATCACCATATTTCACATATTTTCACAAGTCATCACAATTGTGAACTATTTCTGTAATTAGTTAACTATCCCCAATGTTGGGGAGTAACTAGTTACATATAAGTAAATTATGTAGGGTGAATTCAGGTAAAGTGGGCCACTTTTTGTAATTCATGTAATTTAGATAACTAGATGTTGTTTTTATGTTCTTCTTCTTTTTTTTTTACTTTTGTTCACTTTGGACCAGCTATAATATTTCAATTTGAATACACTTCACATAAAATGTTATTTGCAAGATATATATCAATAAATATTCTGAGATCATGTACTCATGTAACTTTCTTTTCAGGTAAAGTGGGCCAGCTGGTCTGGTAAAATGGGCCATCCCTTATTTATAAAAAATAAAATATTAATTAAAAACACATGACATATGTCTCTGGACCACAAAACCAGTCATAAGTCGCACAAGTATATTTGTAGCAATAGCAATAGCCAACAATACATTGTATGGGTCAAAATGACTGATTTTAAGTACAGATCATGTTCCATTAAGATTAAGATATTTTGTAAATATCCTACTGTAGATATATCAAAACTTAATTTTTCATTAGTAATATGCATTGCTATAAGGACTGAACCCCCCCCCCCCCCTTTTTTATTTATTATTTCTTTTTTTTTTTTTTTTTTTTTTTTTTTTTCACCCTCAGATTCCAGACTTTACAAATAGTCGTATCTCAGCCAAATATTGTCTTATACATCAATGGAAAGTTTATTTATTCAGCTTTCAGATGAAGTAGGAAAAAAACGTTTAATTAAATTTACAGTTACTTATGAAAATGTTAACAATTACACAGGAGGTTATATCTGTAATTTTTACACACACACCCACATACTGTACAGATTTAATTGACTTACTGCATACATTTCAGTGACTGCTCTAAAATATGAGACACCAATGTTTCAGGAGTTTAGTACACAGAATCGGACACATGCTCATTCCATAATTGTTTTATTTCCTATTTGGGATTATGTATTTGCTTTATTTTTTTAAGATTAACTCAAGATTAACTTTTTCGAGGCATTGTTAGATTCCAGTATCATATATTAAACTATCTCTTGTTATGATTATAAATCTGCATTTCACCTCATAACTATCACAAAGTGAAAAGAGGTGTTTAAGTCTGAATTTGTGGCTTTGCCTTCAAATGTAATTTTTATAATCTTGACTAAATTTGAATCTTGATGAAGGATTTTTATAAATACAGTGACAGTTATCAGTGTTGTGTATTACAGTAAGGTTAACCCTGCGTAGGTTACATATTTTAAAATGATTAACAGTTGAAAACATTAGAAATTTTATAAAGTAACTGAAATAGTACACTACTTATTACATTTTAGAAAGGGTAACTTGAAGTCTGACGCCTATTACATTTCCATGGTAACCTTTACATTTATTATTATTTATTATGTAGACATGACATTATCCAGTAGTTTGTGTACTGTTGGACTAAATTTGGATAAATCTTTTACTTTTTACACCTCAGAGTGACTGTCCTCAAACGTTTTGCCATTTAGCAGAAGCTTTGCTATCCAATGCGATTTCCCTTACTATGGCAACAGTCCCTCTGGAGAAGCCTGGGGTTAAGTGTTTGACTCAAGGGCACTTTGGTGCTAGGGGTTTTGTTTGTAGTTTAAAGCAACACGTCTTAAGGTCATTTTGTGGGCTTTTCTAGAGGAGCAGCTAGTCAAAGAGCGACAAAATACCAACATTAGGTGTTTCCAACCGTATCCACAGGGGACAAAATCAATAAACAGCAGACACAAAGAAATAAAATCAGATAAATTATGTTGGCAGCTGATAAAAGGATAGTCTGATTTATGATGAGCCCCACTCTTATGTGAAACCTGCTCTTTCTCAACTATGACATGTTAAACAACATCCACGGTAAAAGATTTAGAATCTGTTGCCTTCAAAAACAAATACATATTTCAGTTCGTTTTTGACAGCACTGAATTTTTTACATTATTGGCTTACATTCTTGCCATCTCGTGACTGTGACAAATTTTATCATCACACACAGCCCTGCAGCAAGAATTCATCCTTGACTATGTACAGTCATATAACCATATATCCAAAGGCTTATGTGAATTTTTTCTGATGGATAGGGGAAATGTACTTTAGTCGTGTTGACTGCATTTTGATCATTTATCAGGAATATTCAACCACTATAAAATCAAAAGCAAATAGTGCAGATAGACAGTGTTTAACATGACAATTGTGTAATAAGTATACAGAGAGACTTCAGGGCTTGACTTTGGACAGTTCATTTTAATAAAATAAATAATTATCACTGTTAATATAAAAGCGTGTGTGTAATTTACATTTTAAAACAAAGTGTTCAGTTTACCACAAACCTTGTTTGCTCATATAATTAAAAAAATCCATTATAAATCCCCATAGGAAAAAGTATTCCAGGTTTTAACGTCACATCTGCAGCACTCTATAATGTATTAAACAAAAAAGGTTTTAAGCATGAGAAGGCTATAATCATAAAAACGTTGTTTCTGAAACTACTCAATACTGACATGAATAATCTCTCACTGTGTTCATCTGTATGTTTACCTTTCAATGGATTACTAACAAATAACAACACTCTGATCATTTAGTGAAAATATGATTTTGAAACTGTAACATAAACATCATATTCTTTATGTATAATAAATGTCATCATCACACACAGCCCTGTGGCAAGACTTAGTCCCTGGCTATATAGTCATAAATCGAACGGCTTATGGGAAATTTTCCAGATGGATGGGGAAATGTACTCCAATCATGCTGACTGCATTTTGATCATTTATCAAGATTATTCACCCACTGTGAAATCAAAGTAGAGCAACAGATAGGCAACATTTGACAAAGACTTCTGGACTATTCATTCTAAGAAAAAGGATAGTGAAAAAGTAAAAGAATATCCTCCATAAAAGTTGGCAAACAGAAATACCAAACTGTAACATGCACTTTGTTCTTTGGGCTTGCCAGAGAATTAGCAGTTAAGACTATAAATATAAAGTCCCGATGGTTCAGACTATCGCACCAGATGTTCAGTTAAAGCGGTGCTCTCCAAAAACATGTCTGCATGTTCACACATTTGCTAAATATAGCTCAATGAGTGTTCAGTTTATTTCAGAATAATCACACTCCTCGAATGTGTCGATGAACCTAACTGATATGGAAATATGTTCTGCTGCAACAAAAGCAATTATACAGTACACACAACAACCCACTTTTTTATTGTAAGGATATCTTACCGAACATATACTCAGTCACTCACTGAATACACGTTTAGTAATGCTTTTTAAAAAAATTAATAAAAGAACCTGTTCTCAAACCAAATGACTGCTTCATGGTTCAGTCAGGAGACGGGATCATCACATTATACAGGCCATGAAAGATTCTCTTTGGAGGTGTGCTATCATGTCCTGTAGCACAGATATTCAGTGTTCCAGACCACAGGTACCACCCCAGGTGTTTCCAGAACAGTGCTGCTATGCTAGCACTTCCTGTTCGGGCTTTCTCCAGTGGATGTTGTCACAAATGGTTCTCCAGATCCCCCATCACCCCCCCCCCCAACCCTTGCTCCATCTGCAGCAGCACTCTCTCTGCATCTTAACCATCAATAATTGATTTGAGTTTCTCTCTGCCCTGCTTTACTTCAGCTTCAATGTATGTCTTGCCATCTCTCTGATGGAGGAACTTGTATAGTAAAGCTAATATTGGCTTGCAGTGTTTTTGGCTTGGAGAACAAATCCATTTCTGGTGATGTTTTGTATGTACCTATTTCTTTTTACAACATTTATATTATATTTATATTATATAAGTTAGCACATGCACAACATTATATTGTCTAATCATGCATTAAACATTTTGAAGGCCACACATTGTATGTAAAGTAATAGTATGTAAAGTAAAAGCATGTTTTGTGTTTGTTTACATATATATATATATATATATATATATATATATATATATATATATATACATATACCGTATATAGATACAGTACAGACCAAAAGTTTGGACACACCTTCTCATTCAAAGAGTTTTCTTTATTTTCATCTCTCAGGGAACTCCTTCAAGACTGTTGGAAGACCATTTCAGGTGACTACCTCTTGAAGCTCATCAAGAGAAGCCAAGAGTGTGCAAAGCAGTAATCAAAGCAAAAGGTGGCTACTTTGAAGAACCTAGAATATGACATATTTTCAGTTGTTTCACACTTTTTTGTTATGTATATAATTCCATATATAATTCCACATGTGTTAATTCATAGTTTTGATGCCTTCAGTGTGAATCTACAATTTTCATAGTCATGAAAATAAAGAAAACTCTTTGAATGAGAAGGTGTTTCCAAACTTTTGGTCTGTACTGTATGTACATATATATACAGTATACATATATGCATTTGGTGTTTGTGTGCATGTTACATGATTTCAAATTAGACATCAAAATCTGACAATATGTCAGTGATTAATTCACAATAGAGGCAGAAGCAGTTCATTTAATTCCATCTATATCTTCTTCTGCGGAAAAAGACAAAATGGGTTATTAATAGAATGATTTGAGCTGGCCTTGACCCTGCCATTTTCACATCCTTACTCCGCTCCTTTTTTCCTACTTTGACTTTAATACCTTAGCCATGACAGTTCCATAATTGCTGTATTTCAGGATTCTTACCAGCCCTCTGCTCTCTCTCTCTTACTCTGTACATAAAATAATGCTGAACACTCAGAAGTGTCAAGCCAAATCAAACCGAGGAGTCACATTATAATTATAAATAGATGGATGGATGGAAGGATGGATGGATGATAGATAGATAGACTGTAAAAATGAGTCTTTAAAATAAATTTATATATTGATAAAAATAGCAATATGATAAAATAAAAAGGAAAATGTTTCCTTTTCCTGGAATGTTTAGAACTGACTACAATTAGTAACATTTCTTGTTGTGTTCATCTATGTTTTGCTACTAAAACATCACTGTAAAAATGACTTAGAACTGTAACAAATATAAATGATTAATTACATTATTTATGTCCTATATTTTAATATGAGTCTAACATACAGGCCGCATTCTCTCTCTCTCTGCATGTATAACCATAAACAAGCTCTCAAAATGCATGCACATCTGTGTACTAGATTCAGACATGCTATACACGTTCATTCTACAAACATCTTATAAACATTGTTTCCTTGCTCTGTGTAAGGCAATTAGACTGATCTGAAAAGAAACAACACTGAGGGGATGGGAGTGTGGGAAGAGGTGCACTGTTCTGGTAATCAATCAATTGAACAAGCATTATTTGCATATTCATCAATTCACCCCTCCAACCTAAAAGCACCTCCCTCAAATGACAGATTTTAAACAGTGAATATATGCACATGTATTGACAAATAGATTTTCAAAGGGGGTTCAGTTCAGACTCTTAAGCAAAACCAGTTTTAACTCTTCCATGAAAACTGAAAAATATTGATGATATCATTGTCCAATATAATGCACTGTAAAATAATATTGTGCCTTCCACGTATATCACTTATTACTATAGAAAATCATGAACATTGAACTATTTTACTTTGATATAGCTGCCGGTTTCAATAGAAAATACATCAGTACAAGAACGAAAATCACACTCGTCAAGCCATTTGATGGTTTCTTTAACTCATAATGTCATGGAGTAAATAACATCTAAAAAACGCTCAGCCTTGCTTCTTGACTGTGTGACATTATTAGACTGTGTTTGTGTGTGTGTGTGTGTGTGTCATATCAGTGGGTCAATGGCAAAGGCTGAATCTGAGTGCTTAAAGACGTGGTTGTAAAGCTCTCATAACACTTTTAGTCTCTCTGTCTTTTTATCCCTCAGTCACACTTTTCTTTCTATGTTCAAACAAGCTGATGAAACAGGATATTTATTTACAAGTATGATGAATGCACCTATTATTCAGTTTCCATGACCACATGCACGTCTGTGCAGACTTTTAGATCTATATTCATCAGACACAGTATATTCAAGTCCTCGAGTTTTATTGATCAGAATTAGACCTACTCTAAGTGGAACAACTCACAACAGCTCCTCACTTATGCTTCAGTCATCTTTCAGATGTATATGGTTTATCAAAGACTACACCAATATTATTAGACCAACTACATGCATGCTTCCAGGCATCTGTCTTTTACCTCTCTGTACCCTTTTCTAGAACAGAGCCAGGTTTAAGAGGACCATTATTTCTATAGAGCTCTTTAATGCACTGGTCCTTGATCTGGTACAGCACCAGGCAGAACAGCAGGTGACACCAAAGGCTACGTCAGCACTGTTAAGTTCCCTCGTTCGGAAGTGAGTCTCATCTTAGCACTCACCTCTTTCCATCTCTATAATTACAGCAAAAGAAGAAGAATGGTGATTAGATGATGATCACTCTAGAATGATCTGTGATTCTCAACCAGAGCCTACTTACAAGGATAGTTAACCCAAAAGAAGATATTTAGAAAATGTATAAATAAATAAAAAATTGTCCATACAGTGAAATTTAATGAAGTCGGAATAAACATTGGAGCCAGCAGACTTCCATTGTATGGAAATTATGACAATTTCCATTTTTTAGATGAGCGGGTTCCAGAGAGGAGGCTATAGCTACTTAGATTTTGCCTTATTAAATCAAATGGAAATTAGGATGAAGAAAAGAGCACAATAAAATGTGTGAGATTTGAGTTAGCCGATATTTTTTTTTTAGGATTGTATGGGCACATTAAAAAGTTAATGGCAAGGAAAATTACAACAGAAATTTGCACAATCAATATTTTTTATGTGTGCGAAAATGTTGCCTTTGAAAATTTCACTTATGTTTAAATCGCTTATTATGTGAATTCATTGTGTTGGAGGTAACTTGTATTGCCTAATTACATTCACTTTCTGTTCAGTTCTTTATTTCAACTCACAGAGTTGGACATATACATATAAACTGTTTCTTTCTTCAACTGGAGCATTCAAATTGAAAAACTCAATACAAACGAATTCAAAAACGCTGTTAACGAACATGCGGTGTTGTGGACGTCGTTGACACTATGGTTACAGGTAATATTCGCAGCAATCGTGAGAGTAAAAATAAAGTTTGTCACTGATCTTTTGACATAGCCTACATGAGTCATGTAGAGTCAAATAAATAATAACTCAAGTTTGGTTTGGTGTTGAAAGGGCCATATGGGGCTGTAGGCCTTTAATACAAAATGTTTAAAAACACTGTTTATATCACATTTTAATTACACTGAAACACGCATTTTGTTTGTCTGCTATTTAACAGCAGGTACAGTACTTAAGTCTTTTCTTTCTTCTCCCTCTTGTACCTAAACTAGACAGGAACAGGAGAGAAGAAAAAGCCAGAAAAGGAGTAATTAAATATGCAGTGAAGAGCAGCAGCACTTCAGGCGTGGTATAAAACTCACTGCTGTCAGAGCTTTAGACCTGCCATCCAACAGGAAACACTAACTCCTTCCTTATTCTGAGAGATATAAGCCAGGATATATGCACAAAATTGAACACAGAGCATTTAGATGAACATACAGGGATGAGTAGGAAGCTATTGTGGTCATTTTGTCAATTTTAAACACAATGCAATTTATCAGTCTTTACCCATTACTCAATCGTGGTGTATCACCTCATAAAATATTTATACAGCTGACATGCCTAAAGACATCAAGTGCTTTGATTTGCTGAACAGTGCAGCACTGCATACATGTGATAAAGCAAACCTGCAAAAATGATTTTTTTCTTCCCCTTTCAGCAGCATAATAAAACTCTATTGTTAGCTGTATATTATGATACCTCTACTGTAATTAGGCACTCTGAAATTCTTTTTGTATTATCAATTTATTCATTTTTCTTATCTTAGATTCAGTACAATCATAATTAATTATGTTTAGGCCTACCACATTATCATTTCATAGGAATATTAAAAGGAATATTAAAGGTAAATCTTCTGTCTGTGTTGTAGAATTGCTTGGTTGTAAGATGTTTCTGCTGAATCTCTTTTGCTGTAACTATGCTTACCATGATGTAGTTTTGTATCTCCCCAGTGTAGGTAGTGAGTTTTCTTGCCAAAGGTTGCCTGCACTATTGGCTCCATTCTGGGACATATCTTTGTTGCCTACCTTAATGCAAAAATCCCACTGTATGTGAGCAAAGAGCTGATAGGAAGCCAGAATTAAATTAGCTTTGAGTGGATCCTGGCATTTGAGTGATCTAAAGCAATGAGCCAGAGAGAGGGAGAGAGAGAGAGAGAGAGAGAGAGAGATTGGGTGGGGAAAAAATAAGATGGAGAACAAGACAATTGTTAAATAATGTCATAATTGGGTCCATTTACTATTGTATGTTTATGACACACGTTGTAATCATGTCAACGTGTTTCTTTAAAAAATGAACATCGGAGAGGTAATCCTGTAGCTTTTAGCAGAGAAAGTTAACCACAAAAACAAGAAAGATGAGGAAGCCACAGGACTTCACGTTACTTTGTCACTCTTAAAAATTAATCATCACCATTAAAAAGTGAAATGTGTTTTTGTACCACTAATGCCTACATTATGAATGATAAAACAGAGCATTCATTGCTTTTGTTTACATGTATGGAGCTGGTTTGTGTTGTTTCCACATCATGTTTCTCCTTTCCTCTCTACACTGTGTATCATCCACTGTTAAAAAACAGCAAGAAAGAAAACCTAAGAAACCAAACTTAGAACTACTATTAGAACTAGTATACCGTCAGAACAAGTTAAAAGCTTTCATGCAGTTGCTTTAAATCTTTGTTTTAAAGGCATTTCCAACACAACAGTCCTCCTAGTGGAGAATTAAAGTAAGGGCGCCTTGTAATTCAAGAGGTAAATACAGCAGGAAAAAGAAAGCACAGAAAAGTCACAGGAGAAGTCCGTGATTGTAAGAGTGTTTGGCACTGTTATAAGAATAATGAATAAAATATAGATATACATTTTCATAAATTTAAAAACAGATGTGGATTCTTAACGTTTGAATAAATAGAACACTGGAAACAGCATCGAACAGCAGATGGCAGCATTGTATAACAACATAAAACATAACTCAGTGAGTATAAATTTGGAAGCATATGATCATCTTTCTTTCTTTCTTTCTTTTTACTGCAAATGTGTATTAGGGTTTCTTTAATTATTTTTTGGCTCTGAAAATTGACTTTTTACTGATCAAAGGAACTATTTGGCTCAGATCGTATGAAGCCACTGATATCAGCTTTGATTCTACTTTTAGGGCACTGTTCTTTATTCATGACTTGCATTTATAATAGCTAAAAAGACACAAGGTGCCTACAGGAGAGAAACATGAGAGAAACGGTCCACATGTAATTAATGACACCTGTAGGCCTATGTGTTGTATTCATTATAATAATTTATTGTGTCCTTAAAGCTGGCTGAGACGAAATTACTACAATATGTCCTAAAAAAAATACATTAAAAAAAAGAAAGAATTAAATGTAAGTTAATTTTGATCACAAATCTTTAATAATTGTATGTGACAACTCTCTTTCTTGAATCATTTACATACACAAACCACATATTTCGTTATCAAGCTGTCAAAAATGTGCAAGGAAAAATTAATTTACCAGTCTAGATTCCACTTTAATCATTTGCAATAATTAATGAATATAGTGGGCCATTACTGTGGCAGATTTATTGTTTATGATCATAATTATTTATGTCCTGCATGTAAAACACTGAGGTAATGGATGTGAAGTACCCAATACATCTGTTAAGGATTACGTAATGTGAAGTTGATCTAGATTAGTACATTCTTAATTGCATATTTTTCAATGACTGAGTCTTAGTGTATGTACAGAATATGTGCATATTTACATACACTTGTGCAATAGGTCTGTATTTTAAATGATCTGCCAGGGGTCTGCATGTATTATGTGTGCCCCTTATTAAGTGCATCTGTGTGTGTGTGTGTGTGTGTGTGTGTGTGTGTGTGTGTGTGTGTGTGTGTGTGTGTGTGTGTGTGTGTGTGTGTGTGTGTGTGTGTGTGTACATGTGTAACACAGAGCAAATACACACAGTGCCAGTTTCCTCTGTAGAAGTATCTCCATGGTATTCACTCACTCAGTATCTCTGGGTTTGGCTGGCAGAGGAGCTCAACTCTTCTTCATAGACAGACTCACAGGCTGATGCTTAATCCGTTTCATCAATGTGTATGGTCATATTTGCTCCGGTAAGACCTCTCTTTTTCTATAACCTACAAGTATTAGGAATTGTATTTGACCAAAATGTATTGGCACAATTATACCACTTATTTAAAACTTTAAATAAAAAAATAAAAATAAAAATATTTGTATCTTTTTTTTTCTATTCAGTATTAATACATTAAGAAATGTATATGATTTGAAAGTGTGTCAGTAAGCATTTGCTTATAATTTTACAGTCACAAGATAAAGTGTTTAATGAAAGTAAAGTTCAGACAGTATTTTGTGCCGTTTCTCATGGTTGCATTGTCAAAATAATGTTTAAATGCATGCAAATATGTCCATCAGGAATCAGATTTAATTATTAGCTGCTCTTTGGGGTCGCAGCGTCGGCTCCCTGTTTGTAGTCTCTCTTGCTTGAATAATTCATCTGCTCTTGTTGAAATGTGCAAAAGATCAATGCCATCCAGCTCTTTGACAGATTTTAATGATGAATCTGAGCTGAGCTAAATGGAGCAAGATTGCATGTTTGTATTTGCCATATGATATATGCATGCATATTTAAGTAAAGATGATGAAATTGAGTGTGTGTGTGTGTGTCTGTGTGTGTGTGTGTGTATGATTGTGTGTGCATGTTTCTGGGTGTGCTAGCAACCCCTGGGTAACCTTTGCATAATTCACTGGGTCTCATCAGAGACTCATCAAAGAAGCTACCTATTTTCTTCTTTGCTTTATGTGTTCTTTGTAAGCATAATTAAAATATGGGATGTCTGTACATGTGATATAAATTAAATGTTCATGCATTTCCAAAGCAATTTTCATATAATCTCGAGAAAGAAATAGCATATTACATTTTTAAAAACTCTCCATCCTTCTGTGTCTCTATGTCTTCCTTTGACACACACAGACCCACACACTCATAGCATAAGTATTCCTGACTGTATTTAATTAATATAAACAGTGAAGGTATTAAATCTTAATTGAAATGGCCTGCTTCTTTCACCTGCTGTATCATATTATCGGAAACAGAAAGAGAGGAAGGGACTGGGGAGAGAATAGCAGGAGACTTGGACACATTTCTTATCAAACACCTGTGTCCACAAAGAATGAAGCCCTGGCACTTGTCCAGTAAACCTCAAGCCTTTTCATTCATTATGCCAAACGCAACCTGAATGGGTTAAAAAAATATTCAAATTGTGTCAGATAAAGGTGTTAGTGCCGGGCATCCAGGTCTACAGTTAAATCAGAAAACAGCTGGATAATTAAAACTGAATATTTTAATGTTCTGTGAGGTTAATTTGTCTTGACTTTGTGTGATGAAGTAAAGCTACCGATTAAAAGTCTAGAGAACTAATCTTTGTCCCTTCCACAATAGGCTTATATCTTCAGGGCTTTTCACTAATAATTAGCTTTTTTCTCCTACAGCTTTTTGCTGTTTTAGCATTTGCAACATGTGGGGGATATTCTGGCCAGATAATGGTTAAAGTAGAATGTTTGAACAAAACCCAAAGCAACATCAGCATCAGCTTCAATTACCCATTCCGGTAAGTGTTCTTAATTACCACAACTCAGTATATAAGTATTATACTGCATGTTATACTGTAAACATGTATTATCAGTTTATGTAAAAAGACTTGATTTTATATTTTTGGTTTAGTTTCGTTTTAAATATTAGCTTACTTACAAAATTATAACCTACACAATGAAAGTAGTGTAAACATGCTATCAGTAATGTCTTTCCTTGTTAATTTTTTTTTAACATATAGATAGTTTTAATAAAGTGGTTTAATTTCTGTTATTTTAGTTTTTATATACTATTATAGTATTTATTAATATTTTTTTTTTTTTTTTCAGTTTTAGTCTTAATTTTAGTTTTTGTTATTTTGTTATGTCCTGTTGTCATTTTTATTAGTATTGGAATTTGTGATTTTTTTATTTCTATTTGCATTTATATTATTATTTGAATTCTAGTTTTCAGTATTGCAAACTATTTCATTTCTAATGCAACATTTCTTTTTTTTATATAAATTTTTAATCTAATATTTATGATTTCATTTTAAAAACAAAAACTATTTTTAGTCATTTTCGTTAAAAATAACGACACCAAAACTGATTATCTCACCACCATCTTGAATTCTTATGACCAGCCAAATATGATTCCCTTTATCTCAGTAACACCCAGTTATTGACTGCTTTCATTTGTAGGATAAATTAATAATAGCTAACAACCAAATGTAAAATGCGATTGTAATTTAAGTGAGTGACTATTTTCAGGAGATATTTGACATATTAGAGGCATCCCATTGTCTTAGTCTGGACTTTACAAGATTACAAAAAGAAACTGTGCTGAAACAAAAAGATGATGAGCTTAAAACATGTTAAAGGAGCAAATGTTTTCTCTTCCCAGACTCCAACAGGTACACTTCAGTGCTCCTCTGTGTGAAGGAACCAGGAAAGAGACTCTCTTTCTCGAGGGGGATAATGCTTCATCTGCACAGTTCTTCGTCACTGTGTCGGTCCTGGCTTTTCTCTATTCCCTTTTGGCCACAGTTGTTTACTTCTTCTACCAGAACAAATACAGAGAGAAGAACAGAGGTCCAGTAGTTGTAAGTACATTTCAGAATTTCTCTAAGAAATGTATGCTGTAAAAGAAAAAGTCTGAGAGCACATACTGTGCTGAAAAGCTCAGTATAACTCAATTGAATTGTCAAAAACTCTTTCTGTTTGTACTCCTCTTCTTTTCAATCCCCATAGGATTTCTTGGTGACTTTAGTGTTCTCTAGCCTGTGGCTGGTAAGCTCGATTGCCTGGGCTAAAACTCTGTCTGGGGTGAAGACAGCCACTGATGTGCATCAAATCCTACTGTCAATGTCTGCTTGCAGAGCCCATGAGAACTTATGTGAGGTCTTGCAGGAGCCCATCTGGACGAATCTCAACATGTCTGTGGTGAGTACATTATTTTTACACAGTATTGATATGGGGAAGAAGAAAATCATAGAAATGAATTAGCAATTAACATGCACTACTTTTTAAAAAAATGGGGCCAGTAATACTTTTATTTTGCCAAGATGCACCACATTGATCAAAAAAGACATTTGTGATGTTACAAAATGTCATTATTTCAATTGAACTCTATTCATTAAAGAATCCTGGGGGGATACCACCACAGAACATCCTACAAACCTCCCAACACCCTCCTATCAATAAGATAGAAACCGTCCACAACAGCCTAGCAACTGCTCTCAGACTTTTTAATGTATTTAAAATGTTTTAAACCTCCAGACAGGGCTTAGTCAAGCCAGTGTGTCTTAACAATCCTTTATCGAAATTATTTTCCTACAAAAATGACCAATTTACAAATAGAAAATGTAAAATTCCATAATTTGAATTCCTCCTTGTGTGCTTACAGGCCTTTGGTTTTTTGAACTTCTTCCTTTGGGCTGGTAATATCTGGTTTGCCTACAAAGAGACAGGTTTGCATAAGTCCACTAAGCGTCATCCTTCCAGAACTCCCTCTGAGAAACGCGACAGCTTCAGGCAGTACAGTCAAACCAGTTTTGATCAATCTGTAGCTGGTTTTGGCCAGAGGCTCTATAATCAAGGGAGTTTTGACTTGTCAAGCGGAGGCTTCAGCCTACCCCAAACCAATCTAGGACAGCCGATGCTTTACCGACAAGTGGGGAGTCCCACATCCAGAGGCCCTCTCATATTTGTTAATGAGATGTGAGAGAGAGTGTGTGTGTGTGGAGCACAGAAAGAAAAGAGAAGAGAAACACTGTTGTTTTCTCAGACATAATACAGATAATTTGCCTTTGTGAATGTGATATTTCTATCGTGATGTAGAAGTTGTGACATTTTTGTAGATATCAGCCTGCATACTAAATAATTAAGTGCCATTGAATTGAAAGCTCTGCCTTGTTAAAGTTTGCCTATTTATAAATAAATATATATATATATATATATATACACACACACAAACATATAGACATATATACACATATGCATATGAACAAATTAATTTACCATGTCAGGTATGGTTCTGTGATATTTTTGATGGCATTTAGCATAGTACGCCTATATTCTAATGGTCTGTTTTATGTTTAAATATTCAATTTACAAAATGTGCAGTAACAGTACCATGGTAAACACATTGAATGGCAAGACTATGGTATTTAGAAATGCCATTTATTTTTAGCTTTCCCAAGGTATTTTAAAGGATAGTGTCAAACAAGATATGGTGTTCTTTTTGTTATGTTTTCTATGTTTTTTTTTTTTTTTATGTTCTGCAATGAATAATGATTAATTGCCAGTAGATGCCTAGGAAAACCAAATGGCTCGAGTCAGAGAATGGCATGGAAACCCTGTGGACTGAGGATGATGTCCAGTCGGAGATCTTTTTAATGAATCATTTTGTCTAACCATACATGGTGTTCAGAAAAATCCAATTTACTGTAATTGTATAAATGTTACTATGTTATACTGATTGTAATAAAAGTAATAAAGTAATACAATTATTCTTGTTCCTCTAAATGTTTTTATGTTTCATCATGACCATGCTACCATTAGCAATTCAGATCATTCCTGGAAAAACAGTGAATGTTAAATGAACAATCTTAGTAGAAATGAAAACAAGAAACACAGAAACAGCCCCATTTGGTGACTTATGGTAAATTATATTTTAGTTTATTATTGCTTGTGCAGTATCTTTGTTTGCAGCGTCTTTTACAAAAGAGACAACCTCCTTGGCTAAAGCTACTTGTTTTCCCCATTAAGACTTTTAATGAAGGGGTGTAAGGGAGCAATTAGGATCTTTTGGCCTGTCAGAGTCCTATCAGAGCCATGTGGTTAACATCTCCATATCTGCAGAGTATATCCAGCGCTGCAGTGAAGCTAACTGCTTGCAGCTGATCCAAATTGTAGCCTTTAGGTGATCATGAGATTTTAGCCACTGGCATGTTGCTTGCTTCAAATTAAAGGTTACCACTGAGAATCTCTACAGCTGTTCAATTACAGGCCTTGGACAAAAAGAGTGCAATGAGCGCTTTAAAGAGCTTGGCAGAAAACAGAGAGAAATGACAATGGAAAGGCTGTAATGCATATATTTTGATTAACAGGTGTCAAATAAGATGTACATTGTAAAATATTGCCAGTATTTTTACAGTATTCATAAACTGCAAATACTGTGAATACTAGATTATAGAGCAAGGCTAAACTATAAATAGTTCATTCAAAGTAGTTCACAATTTGATTCTGACAGCACCCATTCACTGCAGAGGATCCAATGTGTAATGTAATACAAAAAATTTTCCAAATCTGTTTTGATGAAGACACAAACTCATCTATATCTTAGATTAACTATTTTGTAAAGTATTCCTTTAAAGAGCACCTACATAGTCAGTTAATTACATAATGGCAGAATTAACATCTTACATGGTGACACCAAGATGATGTCGCAGTGGCAATTATGTTTTACTCTAGAGGACGCAGTCTAAGCTAATCATAGACTCAGCTGAGCAAATAAAAAGACATCATGGTGTTAGATATTAGGAGGTACAAGTGTATGTGAAGAGGAGGCTGGACTGACCCTCACTGTTCCTCTACTGCAGTCCAGTTTTTGTCATTCTGTTCATCCATCTGTCACTTCTGGCTCTTTGACAGGGTCATGGTCATAGGCTACATAAAGCTGCAGCTACATAAAGTACATGATTTTAGTTGCAGCCACAATAATCTATTACCTAAAACCACAAATAAATGCTTGTCTTGATGTATAGAACTAATTATTCCAGTAATTACCACAATACACTGTGTAGAATTAAAAATTCACAGACTACAGAATGGTATATGTTAACTTTAAAGCAATATCTAACATTACATGACTGTAGTATTTTTCTAATTGTAAACATAATTGTAAATCATTTCCTAAGAAGAAAATGGTTATATCAGGGAAGTGGTATCATACATTTTATTATTATTAATAATATATATATATATATATATATATATATATATATATATATATATATATATATATATATAAATTTTTTTTTTTTTTTTTTTTGACTGTCAGGATTAAGAGGCCAGGCTTTTTCCAGCCTCAAACACAGTATTGACTCAACAATATTTGATTTTATATTTCATTTTCAATTGTGACATTTTCCCTTATAGCAGCCAAATACAAGTACTCACTTTGACCCAAAAATAAAAACAAATGTAAAACATGAAGAAACTATCAAATACATACACACATAACACCTACACAATGGGGCAAATGCTGTGCATAGCATAGCAGGACACTGGCATAAATGTGCAGCTTTCACAGAAGGGGATGAGAAATGATCAAAGCTTTTTTCACTTTCCAGTTCCTGCTGCTCCTGCTGTTTCTTGTCCTTCTCACAAATCCTCTTACAGTGTTCATATGCATCCCATACCTTTTGCATATTTGTGTTTTACTCTAACTTGTCAAACTAAGAATGGTGAGTTTAAAACAATCAAGAAAATTATATTATTATCATATACATTGCTCCACATGACTTTTTAAACTTGTATTTCTTACCTTTTCTCAAAGGGTCAGGTTACTATAGGGTTTTTAGAGGTTTTGTTCATAGAAAGTGGTCTGTTTGCTTCTTGCCTATATTAGGCACGATCGATTTTATATTTATAGTATATACGGTATATAGTCATTCACTTAGTATCCATTTCCACCTGCCACCTAGAGGTGTCACCAAAGGAATGCTAGCAATGTTGAAAGTCAGTGCTCCAGCTCTCTCCTCAGAAACAGTTGCATGCAGCTGACACAATCTGTCTGAAACAGGACCACTGTCATGCCACTGAGTCAGTCAAAAAAAAAAACAATAAAAACCAAGCAAGCAACTAACAGAAATAACATTATCTGTGTACGTGTAGGAAAACATATCTCACATGTAACATGAGACAGCTTATTAAAACTGGAATGGCTGGTAGAAAACATCAGAGCACCCCTCAATCATGTCACTTTTGTGGCATGATTTTGGGCCTTCGTTGGACACACATCCTTCTCGTTTTACTATATTACTTCACAGGTAAGCTGAGTCAATTTTGGGAACAATCTGTTATACAAAAAAAAAAAAAGATGTAGCAGATGTTGCTTAAATCTTTGGCAATGGTATCTTGAACCGATTCCTATTCCTTTGTGAAATTATCAAAATCATACTGAAACAAAATAAAAAATGAAGTTAAATGTAGAGTAAACTTGAAAACTGTAAACCGAAACTACCATCAAAGCATTATGTAATAATCTAGACTAAAACAAATTCAAACTTTAGACATAAGCAACCATTTAATAATTCTTATGAACTGCAGTATGTGTCACTTTCAACCATAGCTCTATCAGATGCTATGTTATACTTTTCAACTGCCAAATAGAATGAATAGGACTGTGGGATATAATAGGCAGTAAAGGATTTAAAACTGATAAAAGGCATCTTAGTAGACATAATATTAAGTATCATTTGGACATTCTGACCTTTTTGTTATTTCCTTATAAATAACTGATCCATACATTCAATTCAATTCAAGTTTATTTGTATAGCGCTTTTCAATTAAATTCACGGTTAACGGTGTAATCAAACAGATGATAAACACTATTAGACATATAGATTAGAACTTCACTTGACTGCTTTATGACTGCTTTATTAGTAAATGATTTTTATATGCATTTACAATTGGTGATAACAAAGTTTCTTTGCAATGTTCACCCTCAAATGTTCCACTAATACTGTACAATCACCCCATTGTGTTTTAGCTTCACTCTATAACACATGCCAATAGTGTATTTAAGAGCACCTTATCAATGTGATTCTTGTCAATCCCAAAAGTTGGACACATTTTCCAGCTGCATCCCTGACCATTAGGCACGTAAAAGCAACAACATCACCATAATTACAGTCATTTGATTAATTGCAAGTAATTACTTTGTTTCCATCATTCCAGATCACTGGAGAATTGTTTTATAGCTGCAAAAATTCCTGCACGTGAATATCCAGACATTTTTGTATTAACAAGCTTGTTGTCATATATCGAAAAATCGATTCCATTTTTTTAGAAGGTAATTTGAGAAGTGCAGCTGACATTTTGGGAATGGATAAAGAACTGAAGCCCTTGGCAGTTGAAGGCACTAACAAAATGCAAAAAAATGTGAGATTTACAAATTTACAAATACAAGATTTTTACTCCAAGCAATTGACCGCTCTAGGGATGCATGTTGTTAATCTAACTATTTAATTATGTAAAAAATATATATCCTAAACTTATATATTGGACAGGACTGCATGTAAATCTACTCCATGCTTCTAACCATGAGGGAGAACCAATTAGTTTAAACTCATAATTCCTTTAGCCAGAGGTTAGTGTTCAATACCACAGTTGGGTGAGCACCTTGCAAATTGGCTTAAGCAGATCTTTGTCTTATCTTTATCTTGTCGAGTCGTGCCCACTGAGAAGTCAATGCCATTCCTACTACCAGAGCCTGATCGCGTAATCCTAGACATACACTGTAGTTGTGTCAGGGCTTGATGAGTTACACTTACACGACATGACTGCAAAGTGCAATGAGGACACCAAGGTGCATTGAGGACAATTTCCAGAGAGATAGAAACAGACAGTGAATGGTGGGGGATGCATTAACATTATCAACACAAACAAAGAAATAAGTAATAATTTCACAGTATTGTCAAAGCAAGTCTATGGGATAGTGCATGTAGACAAATTCCTGTTTTTTGCTTGTTGACAGTTAAAGATTTATTATCTGCAAGAGGATTCTTGCTGCATTCAGTCTGATAAATAGGATTAGAATGCTACAATAAAGCAAAGAGTAAATTACTTCATAAAATGCTTACAAATTACACTTAGTGAGTCGAATGTAAGAAATAAGCATTTGATCACGAGCATATTGTACCTGTTTATTGAGCAGCACATACTGTAGATGATAAGGTTGAATAGGCAGCAGAACTGAAAGTTGAAATGACAGCCAGAACAAACATGTACCGTAAGAGTGAATTGTACTGTAAGAGACCATTTATGTACCGTAAGAGACCATTTATCATTTATGTACCGTAAGAGACCATTTATCATTTGAACAATGGAAGCACTTGAATGAAGAGATTAAATAAAGTATTGTGATCATTTTGCCTTTCTTATTTTAAAGCAGTTTTGCTGCGAGGGCAGCAATTATATACTGTAAATGTAACCTTACTGGCATAGTAGTTTGTTGCCCTATCATGCTGCTTCAAGCAACACATGCTGTAATGCTCTCATAAATGTCACTGCCTTGCCACTGAACATCCTTTCTCAGAATCCCAATTAGTAATTACTGACATCATTTTCTGGTTTTAGGAGAACAGACACAGTTATTTTTTAAAAAGACCAGCAAGAAAATTAGACATGTCAGATTACAATAAAAGTGCTTTAGAAATGTAAATTTCACAAGGTTTGATTAATTTAATATAAACAATTCTTAGCATTATTAACCCACTTGAAGGCTTGCTGTATATTTCCCTAGTTAGAATCCTTGAAAAATCTTTCAAACCGCCTGAACGTTACCACGGATTTTCCATTTTCTCCAATCATGTGAAGAAAAAATTACAGCCGGCATGAAAAAATTCTCATCAGTATATTAAACCAAACAAACAAACAACTACTAGCTACTGTTCTAGACTTGAAAGATATATAGTTCACTACTTTTGGGGATTCCAAAAAGGGCAATTTTTGACACTGAGCTAAGGTGCTACTGATTCTTGTTTATACGGTATCTGAGAAAGCGAATTCCTGGAAGTTGTTATTCTCTGCTCAATAGCATTGTGTGTTAGCTTCACAGAGGTCACATCAGGATCTTTTGGCTGGTTCAGAAAGGTATGAAAAATTGGTGCTGATGACCACACTGTTTATCTCAAAAAAAGATCACCCTGCTTCAGTCCACAGTCTAGCACAATTGCAAGTTTAGAATAGCTGAGTAGGGCTTTTTGTAGGAATTTCATACTGGGTCTGACATATAAAACACACTTTATGTGACTGTAAATGTGTTCAATTTTGTGCATTCCAAAGTTTTGTTTACATTTGTAAACTTTTTCTATATAGTACATTGTAGTCTGAATAGTGGATAATCTATATGATGTGTACTATGCTATTGCTTATAGTACAGATAAAATATCACTATCAGTATCTTATATACAGTATGTGGGAGCAAACAGAATATTCTGTCAATTCATAAATAATAGAAACACAAAAGTATTTAATGCCAGTGTTTATTCCTATGTATTTCTTTTTCAGTATTTACAAAATACATATGTACATTTTAGGCAAAAGATACAAATGCTAGCCTCCTGGTGCATAAAAATAAAACCACAATTCAAATGTTCACTGATCATCCAATACTTTTAAAGTTTTCACACATCAACGTCTTCTGCGTTCACCAAATGAATGGTGAAAGTGAACACAATCAAAAACTAATCCAGCTGTCTTTTTTTTTTTTTGTCTTTTTTTTTTCAGATGCTCAAATTGGTCAATGACTAAAAGAACATAATCTGTGAGAGGTCCAAAAGTCTATGCTGGAGATACAGAGGACACCTCCGTCTTGCTGGTGGACACAGTTGAGGACTCATCATCACCAAGAGGGTTCTTTCCACAGAAAATAGTGGTCAGCATGCAGTTACGGAACTGTAAGGAACAAAGCTTGATTTAGTAGGTTTATTTTATAGAGACAAAAGAGAGAGAAGAGTTAGAAGAAATGGAAAGGGATGTCTGGGATATGTAGGACAAGTCTGATAAATGTTTACCTGTTTGTTTAGCAGCACATAGATAACAGGGTTATATAAGGCTGAGCTCTTTGAGAAGAAGGCAGGTATAGCCATGAACTTTGCACTGAAATCTGCTCCCTTATTAAAGAATATCCAGGCAGCAACAGTGGCATAAGGGGTCCAAGCTATCAGGAAGCCGAAAACCATCAGGATGACCATTTTTGTCACTTCCCTTTCAGCTTTCTGGGTGGATGCTGAGTCCTGCTGTTGAGCTGCAGCCTAAGAGAGTGAAATAACCAAGGATGATAACATTTTAACATAGTATTCCAGTCATGGGAAATTTCCAGGAATTTTTTAAAGTGACATTTCATACCGCTTTGACAGTGCACACAAGCCGTCCATAGGTGAAGAAGATTACAGCGACTGGCAATATAAAATGGCAAACGAACATGTAGATGACATATGATTCATTGTTGTAGTCAGGATTCAGGGTGTAGTAGTCTGGTCCACATGAGCACTGCATTCCCTCAGGGATATATCTGTTAAAGACATGAACATGATATTATGAATTTTCAGTCTGAGTTCTCATAAAGATTGGAGCCTGTTGTACTTACAGTAAGCATGTAAAAAGAACTACATTTAGTACAATAATTCCGTAAAAATAAATAAATTGTTACATGGGGAAAAAAAGACTTATTTGCTGCTTTAAATTGGATGTAAGCCAATGTTGTATTCCTACCGGTATGTACTGATAAACCATAAAGGTGTAGCTTTCACATACCTGAGGTTCTACTGAAACGTTTGTTATAATCAATGCACTAAATATCAAAATGTCTGCAGAATGTCTTTTTAGACCAACCTGGACCATCCAAACAAAGGGGGAGCTGCACACGCCAATGCCATTACCCATGTAAATGCAATTCCTGCAAAAGCATGGCTGGAAGAGAATTTGAAACTACCCATTGGTTTGCAAACCACAATGTATCTTTCGATGGCCAGCACCACAAGTGACCAAAGGGCAACTTCACCTGTGTAGCAAATAAAATATGAAATTCATTAACACCTACAAGGGAAACTTTCCCATATTGCACATTGACATTCACCTAAAGAATTCCTCATAGCCGTTAAAATAAAATAGAAACTAACAACAAAAAATTATGCAATTTTCCTTACCTCCAAGCGTGGCCATGAAGCCTTCAACCGCACAGCCAGTTGGTCCCAGAACAAAGTAGCCATTAATTGCTGTGTAGAAAGTGACTGTGAATCCGAAACAAACCATGATTGTACCAGCCACAGCCAGGTTGACCAAAATGAAGTTGAGAGGTTGCCTGAGCTTTTTGTGTTGAGCTGTAACCACCAATGTAAGGCCATTGATGGGTAGACCCATGGACATGAGGAAGAAAAGGTAGAGGGCAAGAATTTTAAACTGCCACGGTTCAGCTAGATAATACTGCGGATACTCAAAAGGACTCCTCACTAGCCCGGTCCTGTTGGACATGGGGACGTAGAAGTTTTTTCCCTCAGTGCCGTTCATCTTTGCCCACTAGTGATCCAGAGGAAATAAAGGATGCAATCTGCTGCTGTGGTACAGCTGAGTGGCAGCCCTTCACCTGCTCTTTATTTGCAAGGATGCATAAGGAGTGTTTATATATCCCTCTGAGGTTCCTTATAAGGGATAAATCCAGGAGCGTAAGATAGGGAGGGTGTTGCAGTGTGGGATTTGAATGATAAGAGCAGACATAATCAGTTTCAGGCTAATTACCCGGTAGAGCTTTGGATCTTTGAAAGATCTTTTTACTTTTTTGGTTAAGAAAATTAGGCCACGATTTTGATTGTTAGTCCAAAGTGAGTTTAAACTGAGCTGTAATTATTTCAAGGATAAAGTGTGATTTAGATGTGAAAGTTGTCTGATGAAGTAATCATTAAAATATCAAAACACAACACTGATGTGCATTTAATTTCAGTGTTACACTTCTGCATCTGTCACAGTTGTGGCTTTGCAGGACCTCTGTTGTCTTTTTTTTTTTTGTAAGCCCCCCTCACAGAACCTCTATCCTGCATAGAATTTAGAAATCTCGCTATCACTCCAGGGCTGCTGCTGGCCAAATGGGTGCCCTAAATAGGATTGTATTGTTGTGTCCCCTCCCTCAAATATTATGGAAGTGATAATTATGACAAAAAAACACATATTAGAGGGGTCAAAATAGAACTTTAATAAAAAATAAAACAAATGTAGCTCTTGACAATTATGTCTATGAATTTATTAATACAATTGTCTGATTGATTTTAAAGTCTCAAGCATTCAGAAATATCACAAAAGAAAATTACGGTAAGCTGTTTTACGATAAAACCAAAGTTACTTTTTGTAAGGATTGTGATGTCCACTTGGTTGTTTTTTTGTTTTGTTTTTTGAAGAAATGAAAGAGGCTGTGTCATCTATAGCTGAAAGGTGGATGTAATGTTTGGTCAATAGCATATTAAACAGCCTATTTGATCATATAACAGCAGCAATTACATGGCCATTGGCTCCCTTAGTAGGCATTTGTAATAACATGTACACAAATTGTTATTTTTTTAATTACATTATGTATTTTAACAGTGTTATATAATTAAACCGTAAAATTATTATTTAGCCAATTATTATTGCCTCATTGTTTTATACATTTTAAGTAGTTCTTAAGGCTGTTGTTAGCTTATAGGTATATTTATATAAGCCTAACCACAATTATATATTTATCTTAATACTTCTTTGTAAATTATTAATTGAAGTAACAAAACTATACCATACTCGAACCGCGATATTTGGTTGTATTCGTGTCAAAAACATGGCAAATTTTCGTAAGGGAATATGGAAACTCAGAGAGAATATTAGATTCGTTGCTGGTGGTGAATTATTAATGACATTAAACCCGTCATTAACGTCAGCAGCCCAAAAAGTTTCACAGGATTATGATGTACCTGCAAGTTATGCATGGGCTTCGTTTTCATCTTTTTTTTTTTTTTTCTCGGAGCCAGATTGTGATGTCTTTTCATGGGCATGGTTGTCCATCAATGATCAAGTGCATTCAGCAGCAAACATGAGGTGCGAGTGGACGCGAGCACGAGCGCGGATCCGGGAATGGCGCGTCATGTTTTTTTTTTTTTTGTTTGTTTTTTTTTGGTTTTTTTTTGGTTTGTTTGTTTGTTTTGTTTTTAGCAACTGCGTACTCTGCGTATAGGGAGCGGTGGGACTGTATAATTTGCAATAATTAAATTACTAGCATAATACAATTGTTTATACGATTTGTTTAAACATGAATGCTGCACGATGGTGTTTGTAAGTGGATAACGAATTGTCAGTCTGCTCTTCAGTTACATGAATAGCCTACTTAAATATTATGCATTAATCATATGTTAAACTATTATAATACTTATTATAATATATATATTTTAAAAACGTGATTTTAAAATAGTATGCATTTGTAGTATAATGGATAACGAACAGGAAGTGGTAGGGAAAGACACACGAGAAGAAAGTGCACCTTGGAACTCGGAAATGTGCTGCGCTCCGGAGAGATGACCATAAGGCTACGTACAGGACACTCGCTATATTTCTGCATTTTATGGATCAGTTGTATGGAAATGAGCAACGTCAATAATGTTCCACAGAGGAAAATTAAACCGCGTTTGAAAGACAAGGGTGATTAAAATAATGACAGAATTTGATATTGCAGTCTTTTTTTCTTTTTTTGTGACTCCTTACCCAATAATCGTGAAAGGTTGGGAAAGTAATGACATGTTTAAACTGAAATCATATGATAAATAAATGACGTTAAGGAAATTCAGAAAGTTCACTAATAGTCTGATTCACTCTGAACAACCAAACATGCTCCTAAATCAGCACAGCTGCCATGTCGTAACGCATTTTAATATTGATGTCATTCTTTATTCTGAGTATTTTGCACATTGTAGAATAATCGTTACATTCTCAAAGCTATGAAATAACACAACTGGAATTATGAGAATGAATAATGGGCCATAATAGCCTAAACGCACACTCTGAACTTTCTCACAACAACCTAAAATAATGGAAAAGGGAAAAAAGTCAAAATATCACAATGCAACATATCTGTAAAGTAGCAAAACAACATTTTATTTTCCTTTCTTTTTATTTTGGAGTGAAATAGGAACTGGACATACAGCCTTTACAAGTAGCCTATAGGCTACGCTATAGAATTTATAGGCTATCGCTTTTCTAGAGCTCAAAACGCTTTACAAGCAACAGTAAACATAAACAGGATCAAAACAATAAAACATATATGAACTTTAGACACTACACAAATTCAAAAAAATGTGAGTCAAACGGAGTGAGAATATGTCCGAATCCAATTCCAAACGAATTAAGCTGCAAAAACAGCATAAAAAGTGTAATCCGTTGTAAAGTGAGGATCCTTGTTAATCCTCATCTTCCACTCCACTAAGGCAAGACGAACAGAACCCCAATAAACACCATTAAATCCACAGCAGCAACAGGTAGGTGGGCAGGCGAAAAGCTGACCGCGAACACAAAAACAGTTTGTCGAGATCCAATAATTTCGGTTTTCTGAGAGTGTGACATCAATTAAAGCGTACATTTAAAACAACTGCAACAACGAGACAAGATACAAACATAACCTATGGATCAGCTGTATGTGAGATCAGTTGTATCCGATGTGAGATGGAAGCTTATGGAAGGCAGATGGGGCCAAAATCCTTTAAACAGAAGGCATGAAGTTTGACCCTGCCATGACGCACTGTTTGTCCACGTTAACGAGGCGATTTTTTATGGAAGGCGGACGGGGTCAAATGTCTTTAAACACAACACATAATTTGATGGTGTTAAGATGCACTGTTTGTTCAGGTTAATGTGACAGCATTAATGTACCAATGAAACTGCTGTATTTGAGACTATATTTGCATATGTGATGCAATGATAGATTAGTATTTAGCCTATACAAACATCAGACATCATGTTTATTCATGAAGGATGTAGTAATGGTACACATAACATCAGACATTATATTTACTGTTTTGACATGTCCTTTTTAACTACAAAGAGATGAGTCCTAGAGACAGATCTCCTGCGAGGACCTCATCAACTATACACCATCAGCATAGATCCTCAGCTGACCATGAGAGCCAGATGAATTCCCTGTGGCGACATCTTCACCATGTGATGTATTCAATTTTTAAGTGGAAGGAACTGGATGGTTAATGCCTTCCCATACCAAATAAAAGTATACTTCAAGTTTATTTTATTAAGTATAGGCCTACTTAAGTAACATTCAAGTATATTTTAAGTATACTTTATGTAGGTCTAGTAAGTAGCCTATACAAATATCACTGTAATAGTATTATACTTGTAAATGTAATATTTCAATACTCCTTGGGACTAAATTGGCCCACTTGCTAGTATATAAAAGTATACTTTTAAGTGAACTTAAATGTATACTGACTAAACTAATTAAAAACTTCTAGCATTTTTAGTACACTCTGAAGTATATTCTCAATAAACTACTAGTTAAGTCATGGTCAGAACAACAGCTCAAAGGACAAAAACAATAAAACCCATTACAAACAAGGCCTTTGTTGCATCCATTGGGGACATAATTACCGATATCATAAAACCTTGTCTGCATTTGTGATTGGCTAGAGTGATGAACGGCCGGTGGCTAGAGTGAGGAATGGCCGCTGGCTTGCGACAACCACATTTGACAACCCCAGTCTGGATATCGTCCTCTTTTGAAAGGCCAAACAAAGTACTTTCACTTTCACAAGGAAGCACACAGCATCTCTACGACATTGCACCAGCGGCAACAGCGAGAATAAAAGGTATGCCTTCTTTCATTGCATGAACATTTGGGTGATGTTATGCAAATCTTCCCTCATCGTGACATAGACATGGGGGCATGTTTGAACAAGCCGTTTTAGGGGGGCGTAGACAAGTCTTAACTTTTATAAAGAATATCTCTTTGGATTTGAGACTTTAGTCTTTGCAACTTTAAAGATCTTCTTTATGCACCAAGGGCTCAGAAGAGAAAGGTCATCATATGACCCCTTTAAGTGAACTTTACATCATACTTAAGTGTAGTACTATGTCCCTTTATAGGTATTAATTTGTATATATTTTGTTATATGAATATCTGAATACAAAACATCTGCTTGTAAACAAAAACATTTTATTCTAGCTTCATGCATTCTTTTTTTTATAAACACTTGAATATGAGTAAGTTTCATAAATAAAAAAGAATGAAAGAAAGAAAGAAAGAACATTTTGAACAAAAATCCGAAAAACAGACAAAAAAAGACTATGAATTGGATTCAGAATGATAATCAAAACGTAGATGGAATCGATCAACACCCCAAAGTCATTACTGTACCTCTTCATGGGTCAACATTTTATTCCATAACATTACACAGTTTTGCTGTTTTGCTGTGTTATGTCTGATGATAATCTTAGATTACATGTGGAAGCATCTGTTGTTTCGGGTTCTTCTTCTCTTGTGTTTTGGAAATGCTGTATAGAAGATGTGTAGTAGTACCCCCTATACCATATAACAATGAAAACATTGATTCTCGGAGCACAAGTGTAGCTTAAATATATTTAGAATTTTTATAAGCCAAGTATACTATCATTTAAACTTCTTTTTCATAAGGTTTAACACACAGCCTACATGTGCATGTCTACATATTCAAAAGAAAGAGTTTTGGCATTGTTTGCCTTCCATAGAGGCCGGACACAAGAAGCATAATCACCGGAAGCTTTAATCAGATCATAGAGTCTTTTATCCAAACTAACTAACATCCAAACTAAAGCTTTTATTGACCATATTTTTCAATGCTGAAGTAAGCTGTTTTCTGTAAATGTGCGGGATCTCTAATTTATTAGCTGCTGTAGGGAAATTGAGAGAAGTGCGACAAAGTGCAGTAAATGGTAAAACAGTTTGTGCTACAAAACTGTGTGTTTATAATTAATACCAGACATTAAAATAATATAGTAAGAAACACCAGTCTGCAATATCAAGCAGCAAAATTAGTTGTTTTGTACAGTTAAAATTAGCTGGAAGTGGATGACACCGGAAGCCAGACAAAATAAATTTACAAATGGCCATTCCCACACTAGTTGACTAATGTCACATTTATGATGCACATGCATTGTGTCTTTGTTAAAAATAAAGTATGCACAAGCTATTGTTAACTAATTTCAGTTTCAATATCATATAGTATATATGTGTTACCAAACTGAAGCTTAAATCATAATAATAAAAAAACAAAGACATTTTAATGCCAATATTTATTTTTTATCCATTTTTACTTCATTATGTACAAAATATACACACATTTCAGGCCAAAGATATAAATTCTGTTCTTACAGTTAATAAAAACATTCACTGATAACCCATTAAATCCAATAAGTCTTTTCACCAGTTTGTTAATTATATTGAACACAATCATATGAGATGCATAACTAATTCAACTTAGTTATTTTCTATATATTTTTTTTTCAAATGCCCAAGTTGGTCAATCAGTAAAAGAACACAATCTGTGAGAGGTCCAAAAGTCTATGCTGGAGACAGGACACCTCTGTCAAATAAAATAGTGAGATCAGTTGGACCCAAATTATAGGACAACTAAATATAAGTGATCAAACCAGTCCAAAAACATACAGTATTATAATACCGCCAACTTTAATTGGCAGTATATTTTTATTTTTTCAGTTGTTTACCAATTTTTACTGCACCACTGTTTTGCTGCACTGCATTTTGGTCTTCCATATACTGAGATGACAAAAACTGAGCTTTTTGAAGACGCTTTCCCAAGTGAATCAATTAAAAAAAAAAACTGTTTTTGCATTGTATTGTGGTCTGGGGAAACAGAAATACTAGTCATGTAACAGTCATGTGATCCTTTCAACCCAAAACACAAAGCTGGCACCTCACATTGTACCAGAATTGTTGCAACAGCATATTACTTCTCAGCCTGTTGGACTGATTGCAAACATCAACAACATCAAGAAGAATTTTGCTGGGCATGTTTGCTTATGATGTTATATACAAGTTTAAACCAACTAGAACTGAAAGCCTTTGGAAGTCCAACTGAAGGTCGCCAGACTATTTGCAATACCTAGAGTGTTTGCTTTTGTTTTACCTTTAATGTTACAAGTTAAAGCAAGTAAACAAGTTAACAATGAGGTTATTTTAAGTTAAGGGCAACTTAAGCACAAAAAAAAAAGGAAAAAAGATGAAGAATATGCTGAAAGACTCACTTTTATTATGTCTGAATGTTATTTTCTTAATTAGGCTTCATCGACTCACTCATAACCTGAAAAAAATATATAGGAGCAGAAAAACACTGATATTCTTGCCTGCATATGACTGTAAATAATTCAGTCTGCTGTACTCACATATATCTATCTTAGTACAAAGTGCTTTGGGTCATTTTTATTTTAAAAGTATATGTATTTTACAAATTTCAAGTTTCTAATTTACCAGAAAAGATAGATGTGCGTCTTTATCATTTATTCTTCAGCCTGCTTTGCTTTATTGAATTGCTTTATGAGTGTGTTTTACTGATCAGGCACCCATCGAAACAGGGATACTAACTGGTTTGATGCATTCAGGGGATGTTTGAAAGTTTGTTTAGCCATCCAGCTGCAGAGGCTAACAAATGCTGGAAATCAGGTAATGGGTTTAGTGTCTTGTTAGGGATTCTGCTCACTAGGAATACACAATGATTAAAGTAAGGCAACTGGCCGATAGGATGGCTGGCTGAGCGGCCATACAGAATATCAAATTTGTATATAATTTAAACATAAATGCTACATCCACATTAAGTTTGAAAATGCACTTTTTTATGTTGTAATATTTTTAAAACTGTCTGATATTATCGCCACATGATATTTTAGTGTATGCGATGCAACGACAGTGAGAATTAATCCAGCCAATCATAGTGCAGATGGTATAAACTGAAATATCATGCAATCCCTTTGCTTGAACTTTATTCATGAAATTTATGTGAGAAAAACTTATTTATTTATTATTTCACTGTTGGTCAGGAATGCCTTTTGAACAAAAAGTCTTGTAGTTTGTGCAAAGATGACAAGTACCTTGCTGTATAGTATGAGTACCAGAGCAAATCAGGTAGTCTTACAGTCCTGTAGTGTGAGTTGCCCTTAGTTTCTAAATCGATGAACACCACTAAAATCCAAGCCACTTTCATGGACCCTAATTCCAGGGTCGGCACAAACCTAGTCTCAACCTCAGACGTCATGCCCACGGACCGTTGACTAAACGTCTGATGCATATGGGACCCAAAGGAGTGTCAAGGTCATCATCAGATTGGTTAAATTCTACATGATTTCCGGGAGACTTTCCCTCTCACGAAAGAAGAAAGTTGTAGTGTTTACAACTGTGATGAAGAGCGCTTATCAGTATCAGCTAAACACTGGAGTTTCAAAAGTATGTTAAATATTTAAAGTTCACAGCATTAAATCTTTAAAATAAGTCCGAGAGTTTTACACACCTGTTATTGTGGTGACATTTCCATGCCCCGAAACATGATGCTGAAGGAAACGAACTGTGATTGGTTGTTTGACATGTCGGTCAAACCGCCTCACAGGTGGGCCTTAGCCAATGAAAGCTGCCATGAATGCCAGACCTTCAACCGGTGTACAGACCTTTCTGGCTATGTGTCTTTCAGGCCTCTACCAAATACAACACATCTTCAGTCTTTTGTATGTTCCTCATCATACAGTTCTCCAATTACTGAATAGCAACATTGCCAAAAATGTCATAGTCTCCTTAACTGCTGATTGTAATCTCCATATTCTTAAAAATGTATATAACCATTAATGTTGTATAAGTCTTAATATTTGAATATTGAAATATTCATTGCTTTATAACTACTAGGGTTGGAAAAAAAACACCCATCATTACATGTGATAACTGCTACAGTGATTAACTTTTATTTTATCATTTCATTGTCTAAATTCTCTGGGAGGTTGTATATTAGTGTAGTTGTGTTCAGCCGCAGTTGGAACAAGCGGTCATGAAATGGTGACTTGTCAGATTTCTACAAAATAAAAAAAACATACTAAAATACATTTAATGCCGTTTATGCTTAAAACAAGTGACAAAGAAATCTCCAATACACCTAAGGGCTCTTCAAATCATTTTTTTTTTTTTTTTTTTTTAATAGTTTGTGCAGAAGTTAGATTTAACCTATATATACTGATCAGCCACAACATTAAAATCACCTGTGGGTTATATCTAACTGTCAATGATGTACTAAAAAGTAATTTTTTCTTTGTATTTAAAAAAATTCACATACATATGGCAACACTGTAGAAATGATCCTTGTTCACATTGATCTGTAAAAACAACTAAAAAGGCTGTATTTTTCATGCCAGTTTACATGAAGAAGACATCAGCATTGTTTTCATGAACTTTCACTTTGAAACCCGTTTTTTTTTTTTTTTTTTTTTTGCATTTTTTTTTTTGCATTTTCAGAGACCCCAAAACACCGTTGTCATGTAAATGAAAGGCCAAAAAAAAAAAAAAGAAATGGTGTTGTGTAAACATCCCTCATATTGTGTACGTGCCTGTTATGGTGCCTAAACAGCTCTGATGCATGGAGGCATTGACTTTACAAGACCTCTGAAGGTGTCCTGTTGTAATCCGGCACCTAGACATCAGCAGCAGATCCTATAAGCAGTGCAAGTTTTAAAATGGAGTCTCCATTGGATTTGTTAATTCAGCACATCCCATAGTTGCTCAATTGGATTGAGATTTGGGAAATTTAGAGATCAAGGTAACACCTTGAACTCATTGTCATGTTTCTCAAACCATTTATGCTGCTGAAAGAGGCCAATGGCATTAAGGAACACCACTGCCATATTCACTTGTCAGCTTTTTAAATGTTGTGGCCGATCAGTGTATGTGTTAATCAAACCATTATTTTAAATGGCACTAATCATGTAATCAGTCTCTGTATTCCCTGGGAATTAACCCATGACCACTGCTAGCACCATGCTCTATTATTTGACCTACAGTAACACATTCTTGAAATATAAAACCATACTGTTACTAAAGAAAGATTTTTATTTACATGTAAATATGATATACAATATATTTTCTTTAAAGTATAAGACTACAGCTGTCTCCTCAGGTCATAGCAGTATACTGGTGCTAATTCTCTTACCTCAAGACCTCAAGCCAAGACTGGCCAAAGAGCAATCTGTGACAAGAATAATAGCTTAGATCTAATTATCTACTTTACGCTATTGAGAGTGAATTGTTTTAACACACTTACCTTCCTTCTCTTCATCATTGCCAAAAGCACTGATGTATGCTTAGAAAATCAAACACAGATCAATAGAAAAGGTGTAGTGAGGTGCAGCTGAGGGTTTGTGAGTTTGTTTAGTTGACTTTTACCTTCTGGTCTATTGTGGACTTCTGATGAATATATAATTATAGTATTAGCCCATATTTACATTTCATTATTATACAGATTTTTTGGGGTGAGATATCCCTTTAGGATTATACACCCTTTTCATATATATTACATTTACTAGTGCAAGTGAAGCTTATGACAAAATCTTGATGATCTTATCCATACTTGATCATTGAAATTGTAAATGTTGAGTTGTAGTTGGGAAATCACCTGGAAATTCCAGTCCATCCATCCATCAATCCACCAGTTATTCTTCAAACCACTTGTAGGGTCACAGGTGTGCTGGAGTCTATCCAAGAATCTTGGGCCGCAGGAGTGGGAAACACCCTGGACAGATGGACTGGAAAGTCCCTTTGCTTTCAAATAATGTGATTGCAGAGTAAATGATGATGAATAAATGGTGCTGGCCAACTTAAATAAGTCATTATGGATACACTTTGATTTACTACAAATCATCTGATTGATTTGATGTTTGTAAACATTTTTTTTTTTCTGGCCAATTAAGATGTCAGCAATTTGCTTAATTGTAAGTATCGTCTGTTTTGGTGTGGATCACTAACACTTCTCGATACTTCTAACAAATCTAGGTGCACTGCTCCACATTTAAACAAGTGCTGAAACACCCTTTAACTGTTATCATATTTGCTGAAAGATCACAGTCACACTGAATGAGGTGGATTCACCCCTAAAAGATCAGCAGACCTTGACCCAGCAAGTGACTTATTGTCAGCATTTAATATTGAAAATTATCTCTTAAAATAAAACAAAATACAAATTATTATACCAAACTTTTTATGTTTTATGTTCTAAAGGATTTTAAACAAGTCTCTTATGCTAACCATGGAGGTATTTATCTCTTATATTTTGTTAAATCCTAATGTCTCAGTGGATGAGCAATGTCTTTTTAATGATATACAGTATATACTATTAAAATAAACATTAACACGTTTGACATTTTATGAGGAAATATTTATTCTGCTTTTATATATATATATGTGTGTGTGTGTGTGTGTGTGTGTGTGTGTGTGTGTGTGTGTGTGTGTAAACTGAATATCTACCTTTTCAAATGCTCTTGCTATGCACAAAAAGTAAAAATTTTTACAGTGGAAAGAATCATACTCCTTTGTATCAGTTTCATTTATTACATTTCAAATTGAAAAGCATGCTTAAAAGAAGCTGATCAGTGTGAAACCGTGTTTGTACAAGTCAGTGTGGTTAGAATGAAAATTGAATAGTGGAATAATGTCACAGATGATAATATATTACACAGTATTAACATGTAACAAGGAAGTCGTGGCCTAATGGTTAGAGAGTCGGACTCACAATCGAAAGGTTGTGAGTTCGGGTCTCGGGCCGACAGGAATTGTAGGTGGGGGGAGTGCATGTACAATTCTCTCTCCACCTTCAATACCACGACTGAGGTGCCCTTGAGCAAGGCACCGAACCCCCAACTGCTCCCCGGGTGCTGCAGCATAAATGGCTGCCCACTGCTCCGGGTGTGTGTTCACAGTTTGTGTGTATTCACTGCTCTGTGTGTGTGCACTTTGGATGGATTAAAAGCAGAGCACGAATTCCGAGTATGGGTCACCATACTTGGCTGTATGTCACGTCACTTTCACTTTTTTTCACTTTAAATATTCACTAAATGTGCTTGAATGAGACACTCCCCATGTAAATGAGTGAACCGCAAGTGCCACCTTTACTAAATTATGATTAAATTTGAACTACAGTTTATGTTTTTAAATCATATGAAAAATATGCATATGTTTACTTGGGCCATCATAAACTGTAGTTCAAATTTTATACTTATGTTCCTGAAAAATATAATAACCAAAACATTTATAAATTTTTCTACAAATTGAGAAATCCACAGTCTTGACTTTTAAAGGTCACAGTTAAAGAAAATGAGTTTTGCACTTAAGCAGAACATAGGTCAAACAGGAAAGCGCATGTCCCATCTGTCAGATTAACATCTCTGAAGTGTGTCAACACCTTCAAGAAGGATTTCCAGTCACAAGTAGCTTGTGATTATCCCATTACAGGCACAAAAAGGCCCTGACAAGCTGTTAACACCATTGCTGTTTGTATCCTCTCCTAATGCCTCAATCCTGCCTGATTGGATTCACACCTTCTACGCAATAGCAAAGCCTTTCTCATGCCGAAGGACCAGAGCCAAACCAAAGCATGCACATAGCATCTGTTCCCCCTGACTGTAGTATTGTCCTCTGGAACACACCATCCACAATTCTTCACTTTGAGAATTAATACATTTATGCAATTGGTCACCGTGATTTTGCCAAGTAAACATATTCCTGATCTTTTACCCAATCCCTGCCCATAAACCTAACCCAACCTATATTTTAATGATGGCTGATTAACAAGAGTGTAGAAGCACCTAACCCTGATTTTAAGCCTAAAACAGATATTTCTTGAAAAGTTAAATCTCAGTTCTGATTGGTTGATTGGAATGTTGTTCCAGGATCGACAAGGATGTTGATCCAGGAACATGTTTTACTTGGTGAAATCATGCTCACCTTATGGTATTATATAGATAATAATACGTGACCCTGGACCACAAAACCAGTCATAAGAGCTAATTTTTTTTTACTCGAGAGTTATACATAATCTAAAAGTCTATAATCTTTACTTAATTTCCCAACGATTTGTGGCATAAAATCGATAATTTGAACCCATCTAATGTATTTGTGGCTGTTGATACAAATACAAATATTGCTACCTGTAACCCAAAAGGGTCGACAGTTTCTGATCCTTATTGTGTGTGGTTTAAGGTCGCTAGTCTCAAATTTCGTAGATATAAACAGAATTAAATGTTTTTTCCATATTAAAAAGCCAAACTCATTTTATTGCATATACGTCATTGTTTGTAGATGTTGATGAAATGTTGTAAACAAAACTTCTCAGTTTATGTTTTGGATGCATTAAAGTTATGGACAAATGTTGGCATTAGTGCTAAAATGTAATCCAAAATCCAAAGCCAATTTTTTGTTTGTTGTTGTTTTTTTGTTTTTTTTTCGAAACCTGGATGCCAGCCTAAGCTTATTCGTGATTGCGATTATTTCTGGAGTAGTTCCACAATTTATTCACACTTTCACCCAAAATACCCCATACCACAAACAAATAAAACAGCACACATTAGTGCTGAAAAGAATTTCTGTATTATACTAAACTTGCACTATCTAGGTTAACTAGGTTTGGAATTGAAGTGATTTTATTATTAGCTATTAGTGTTATTCTATCAATTAGGCTGCATTTATATGATCAGTAAAAGCTTTAATAATTGTTACATTTTATTACTATTTAAAATAACTTCCATTTTAACAAGTTTAACAATGTAATATATTCTCGTTGTGGCAAAGTTGAATTTTTTGCATTAATTTCTCCAGTCTTCAGTGTCACACAGTCCTTCAGAAATCATTCTAATATGTTGATCTGATGCTCAAGAAACATTATTACCCATATTAAACAGTTGTGCTGCTTAATATTTTATGAAAACTATGCCACACATTTTTTCCCTGGAATTCTTTGATGAAAAGAAAGTGCACAAGAGCAGCATTTATTAGATTTTATTATTGTTGTTATTATTTATTTTGGTAGCACTCAGAAGTGATCAACTCTTACAAATAAAGAATTTTCAAATAAAAAATCGTACTGATCCTAAACTATTGAATGATAATAAATGACTCGTAGTATTTGGGAAATCTAGTGCTTTGAAAGATTTTTCCTCTGCTTGCAAATGTGATTGGAAATGAGCTTAGCAAAACTGTTAGAAAAGGATAGTTAGGTGTAGGTGAAAAGAAAATCGCCGTGGGAGGTTAAAGGTGTGAGGAGAATGTAAAAAGTCACACGTCACTTAATAGGGATTAGCCTCTAAACAGTGTGTTTGGCATATTAGCGCTCAAGGGCTTATCACTGATCTGACTCTGCAAGGAAGCCACTATCATGAACAGGAAGTTGTGCCGGCACTAGACTCAAACCAGGTTAGCATCTAGTCTATATGCAATTACCCTAATGGCCCAGTTGAATGTGCAGACCTTACATCATGTGTCTGTTTGATTATGTAACTGTAACCTGACACATATACACATTTATTTTAAAGGGACAGTTGAGGCAAAAATTCTAATTCCTCGTTTGTTTTATTATTTATTCACCATTGTTGTTGTTCCAAACCTGTTTGACCTTTTTTTGTTCCACAGAAAGAGGAACATCATACAGGTTTGACATGACATAAAGTCCAGTATTTTGATGGCAAAAATTTCATTTTTGCCTGAACTATCATTTTAACAGTCTTGCTAAAAAAATACTAACATTTATTTTGTAATAGTGCTACAGTACATATACATACACAGAAAAAAATGCATCTGTCTACAAACATTGCTATTTACCCATATTATTTACAGTGGCCTCATGCTCATGAAATATTTAGATATTTAAATCACACATGCAACAATATATGAATGTCATTTCATCTGATAAATATCAAAGAAGGTGGGATTTATTTTACAGACAAATCATAAAACAGAGTTTAATAGGTTTGATATGAAGTATGCTGTTCAGAATGTATTTTGGTTGATGCCACTTGGTTTGACATACTGTTATCTACTGCAATGACAACTGTAATTTTTTTAAGTATATGGCTTATGTGTCCAACTACTTTTGGATCATAGTGTCTATCTATATTTTGCACAAAATTATTAATTCATAAATATTAACACTTTTTATTTCTAAAAATGTCAGATGAAGGAAGCTGGAAGCAATTTGTGCAAAAGGACATTCAAGACCCCTGAACTGTTTCCCTGCTGTTTTAAGTATAGCCTTCCTATCATATCACGCTTGGGTCCCATAACTTTGTAATAACGTCCAATACTTTGATTTCAGTACATACGCTACTGTTTAAACATTTGGGGTCACTAAGATTTTGACATTTGGCAATTTGACATTAAAATTGATATTCAACTAGCTATAAATAATTGCAACTAAATGTCAACTAACTCGCATGTTGACATGAACTTGAAAAAAAAGGTACTTATAGTCAGTAGAATGTTGTGGGAACAATAAATAATGTGTTAGCAGATATTAAGCAGACAGTCTACTAATAATGACTGGTAATCGACAAGTAGTTGCAAAGTTACAGTAAGCAGAATGTCTAAAAAACTATTGAAAAATAAAGTGTTACCTTAATTGTTTTAGACAAATGTTTTTTATGGTCATGAAAGCTGCATTTATTTGCTCAATCAATCAGTCAATAAAAATAAACAGTAATAGTGCACTGCTTAATATTTTGTGCAAACCATAACATTTTTTCCAGGATTCTCTGATAAACAAAGTTGAAAAGAACAGAATTTATTTGAAATATTTTATACAATTTACTGTCATTTTTTACCAATTGAATGCAAGTACTTATATCTTTCAAAAACCTCAAACCTCTGAATGGTAGACTTGACCTACTGCAAATAATGTGACAATCCTATTTATTGTTACATTAGGTGTATACAACAAAATATCTAGAGGTAAATCATGCAATCCTTTTAAAAAAAATCAACTTGACTGTATAATTAACAACAAACAATAGGTTTATGCCATTGCACATTTGAGCAGAAACACCTTATCTGAATATTGGTGTCTGTCTGGTCATGGCCCTGGGTCTAAATATTGTCCAGTAGATGGAGCTATCCAACAATCTCTGCATGGAGACAAAAATACACTTTTTATGTCCAGCAGATGGTGCATTCATTCACATTTGGACAAGCTAAGATCTAGTCCATCAAAATATAAAAACAGTTCCCTGAACTCTGTGTTCTTGGAATGTGAAGGTTCATGAGTGTTCATTGGAAGTCTGATTTTTGATAAACCTGTTTCTGTTGTAGTCTAAAACATTACGTTTAAACGTTTATATAGGTCGATGTCATTGCTGTAATGTCATTAGTTACCCAGCAGAAGATCTTGCATGATAAAGTTTATCCAAAACTTTTGTCATTAATTTGTCTAAAGTTAACTTTAGCATAATAAACTTTTACATAAAAATAAAAATAACACAATTATTTTAAAAAAATTTATTTGTATACTAACTACTCTCATTTGTAATTTTCACTTTTAATACACTTTTTTTTTTTACATGTCAGACAAACACACTTCATTCTAAAAGGGAAAGCTGAAAAAAAGCAAAACAGGAGGCCTGCCCTTTTTGAGGTACCACTTCAATGCATTTATAAAGAGCAAACCAGTCTTGTCCTGTCAATTGTACAGAAATATATACATTTGAATTTATTCTCCATATGAACTTTATCATTTAGGCCTAACTGTATGAACAATTAAAAACTGTTGCTTTGAAAAACGTTTCAGCACTTAACCATCACATGATGTTCATCAAAAAGCCTTAAACATTAGAGGGACCAATTTATATATAAACCTACATTAAAACATTGCACTTAATGCTGGAATGTGTGTTCTATTTCGTAAACCTCTCCTACTTAACCTTGGTTGACCATCTCAGTCATTTTGACACTGACAAGAGCTGTTGAATGCTGAAGCAGACAAGCTTAAAATGTAACTTTTAAAGTTACGAAAATATATTTTGGTCATCCTAACAACAAACAGGACAATGTGGCCATTTCTAATTATTTTCTAATTATTGAGATGATTTTAACCCCTCACTGTCTATGGTGGTTACGGCACTGGTGCATCACAATGCCAATCCAATGATAATGGGTTAACAGGAGGACAAGATCAGGAGGCCAAATGCAACGCTGAAATGCTGGACAATCAGACAATGTCTCTGTGAGATAATGAGTTTGGTGTATGAACAGTTCGTAAAGTCAATAGGTCTGTGAAGGTTTCAAAAGTAACAGTGTTTAGCTTCTGTTTTGGGCGTTTAGGATCTGGCAGGTCTTCAGCAGGAGTACACAAAGCTCTTACTCTCTGATAGGACATATTTATAAAAAAATTATGCACAGTGTTAATTATTTGGAAAATATATATATATAAAAACAGAAAGGGCATTAACAATGTAAAAAAAAAATGCATACATAAAGTAGAAAACTATATATATATGTGTGTGTGTGTGCATACCTGTTGCATAGACCCTGGAGTGGTGCAAACCGAATAAATCATCCACAGTGGAATTAGTAGGGTGGAGGAAAGGGTGAAGAAGCCACCAATCGCATAACCCCACCAGGGGTACTCATACACATTGTTGAACTTCAGAGGGGTGTATTTAATCAAGGAGAAGATAAGCGTTCCCTAAAAAGACAGGAAAAAGAATGATGAGCAATGGGGAGCTGTCATTTAGTTTGGTATGCTTTGTCACACTGAGTCAGTGCACAAAGTCTCAGAACAGGAGAAGGTGTTTCTTGTGTTTTGAAGTGCTGTCAGTGTAAAGACAGAACCAAATGACAAGTGTCAGACATGGACTCACAGGTGGCAGACAAACCTCTTCCTACCTCTATGTACTGGTCTGCGGATAGTTTGTGGTTACAGTATGAAAATAAAGTTTTAAAAAGCCACAGAAATTTAAATTTCTGTAAATGATTACTCACTGTGCATATAGCAGGTGTTAAATATTTCCAGCAACACTTCATGAAAGGCCAGGGCCGATATCCAATCATATCCTCAATGCTGTCATAGAGGCGATCTGCACCTGAAATTAAACCCAGAAGTTCTTAAAACTCTAAAGTATGTTGTAAATCATTTTATCACATTACTTTGTGTTCAACACGCTTTTAATGTGATAAGAACTGAGTGTACTGTTGTGTACTCTAAATATTTCTACAGAGGTCAGGTTACAGAGTGGCAAATAAATACATTTCCCATTTGTGTACATTAACTACACTTTGCTTTTTATTTTTTTACAGATTCAAATAAATGATTTACCATATACCCATCCAACACAGATGGACTGAAGGACAGCGAAGGTAAGAAGAGTCATGCCACTACAGGCATAATAGTCAAAAAGCTGGAAGACATACAGGCCACCCTGGGAGTGAAACAGAAAAACAAAGAAATTGCTGACAGAAATGACAGGTACTGCCGATTTGTTTTTTTTTCAGTCAACCATCTTTGTGTTCTCATTTGTGACTCTCACCTCTGTTACCATTAGCAGACCAACAAGGAAGCTGGCAGCACTTATGAAGAGGAGAAGAAATTTTCGCCGGTGTCCAACTTGGAAGAAGGAGGGATACATATCCGAGATAGCAGTTACCAGGGCTTCATGATACACAAACTGATACAGTAGAATAGAAAAAGCTTTAGGATATCCATAATATGATATAATAAATTAAATATAGAATGACCTATATTGCTTCCTATATTTACCTCACTATCCAATCCCAGGAATATGATCATGATAAAAAAGAAGATTGCCCATAACTGAGGCAGGGGCATCAAAGCTACAGCACGGGGGTAAGCAATGAAAGCCAAACCAGGACCTGCCACAAACAAAAGTCATTAAACGAATCCCTCCACGCCCCACTTTTTTGATAAAACCTAATCACTGCATGTAATGTGAATGGCAGTGTTTAAAAATAGAAAAGTCAGCAGTACAGTTGTGTAACCAAAGGTATTGCAGTTACTAGACCCAGAGCTCTTACATAACATGATTTTCTTGTTTCTGTATGCTTATTTTATGATATAATAAGCTTCCATTGATTTGAGAGACCTGAAGCCTTAAATATGATTTTACCTGACTCTGCAACCATTGAAATATCAATTCCCTGTTCATCTGCCATGAAGCCCAGGACCGAAAATATAGCAAAACCAGCCACAAAGCTAGTTAAGCTGTTGAGCAGACACAAGTATACACAGTCTCTGAAAGACAAATGGTAAAATAAAAATATAATAATAATAATTAGTGAAATTTACAATGAATATACAGTTGTGGAGAGAATGCTATTAGGTCATATGAACTACCTATAGCAGTTGTTCTCATATTTGTTGTAGCTTCCCAAAGCAGTCAGTACTCCTGTACAGACTCCATAGGAGTAAAATATCTGACTACCTGCATCCATCCACACCTAAAACATCAAATAATGTTTTTATTATTTCAAAATCCAGTTATTCAGAATTTGACATCACAAAATGCAGATGTTTTCAGCAAATAAAGGGCAAAAGAGAGCAACTGAGTGCCTGTGGGTCTTTGAGACGTGCTGGATCAGGGTAGAGGTAGAATGTGATGCCATTTTTCGCTCCAGGAAGAGTAAGGCCACGGACCAGCAGCACGACCAACATTAAATAGGGGAAAGTAGCAGTGAAGTAGACCACCTGAAAATAGGATGAAGAACATTCAGCATGTTCCTGTGGCTTAAGTGCTACAGAGTGGTGATGGCAACACCAACATCATGGGTTTAATTCCCAAGTTTTGATTCCTAAATGTAAAAACAATTCTGGCAAAAAATATCTGTCTATTCACTGAACATAGCTTTAGGGAGATGTAAGCTTATCCACATTAAGATATATATTGAATAATTTAATTGAAAAAATTACATAAAAAAGATTATTGTATGCACTGTATATGTGTGTGTGTGTGTGTGTGTGTGTGTGTATGTATATATATATATATATATATACACATATAAACACACACATGTAAACACACATTGTAATTAATAAAACGTATTAATGAATTTGCCATAATGTTACGTAAAATTGATAGTCAATGATTTTTTTTTTTTTACCTCAATTCCTGGAAGAGAAAGTGAGCATTTAAAATGTGCATAAATGTTAAAGTTATTTCTTTCTTTTTTTTTTTTTTTGGAAAAGGATAGCATGACATGAGGTTCACCACGCAAAACAAGCAAAACTGTAAACACATTCCACTTCCAGCTCACATCTTACCATTCACTTTGTGATACATATGTTAAAAAGTGGAACAAATTTCTCACCTTGCCTGTGGACTTCACTCCCTTCCACACACAGAAGTAGCAGATGATCCAGGCCAGCAGGAGGCAGAGTGCCAAGTCCCATCTAACATTACCAATCTGGTCTATTCCCTCAGACAAGCCCAAAATTCTTCTCCTGTAGGCAAATAATATGGAATCACATTCTGTTTTACAAGCTTTATTGAGAATCATTTTAATTAGCTGGATGATTTTTGTATCACGTGTTGCCGTAATTGCATAATTCTAGTAAGCATGTATCCAGTTTATTGGGGTGCATTTTAAAAAAAACTTACTCCCAAAACTCAATAACAGGAGATGTGCTTTTCTCTGGAGAATATTTAGTGATGTTGCTTTTGCTGAACTCTTTGCAGTTCTCTAAATAAAAAAGACAAAGGTTATTCAAACGACATATGCCAGTATTATGATAATTCACACTGTTAATGTGAGATACCTGTGTTCCAGTAGTTGTTGCAGCTTGCCCATGGCAGCTCTGAACTGAAGGATGAAAAGAGGTAAAGGAAAGCCCAAGCAAGAATTATGATGTAATAGACTCCTGTATAGAGGACAACAACTTGGCTACCATAACCAAGACCTGTGAATATAAAGAAAAAGTAGCAAAATACTAAAGTAAGAAGCTGTAATAGATTCACAATGAAAAGAGCTCAAGTGTCTCAAATTATATAAAAAATTTGGAGTGAGATTACATCTGTTTGGGGAGGAGACACCCAAATATTCCCGACAGCAGCCACTCTGCCCCAATTCTCTTAATTTTTTGCTAGCAGTTCAATTTTGCCTATTGTTCATAATTGACCAACACAAATAGAAATGAAAACAATTGGTAAATCTGATAAGACAAGTTTATCCAAATAAAATAAATCATTTTATATATTTAAAAAATTCAAATGTATTAAAAATAGAAATATGAGACAAATTATTTAATGATCAAATGAATTAACAGGAAAAGTTATCTCTTACTTCTCACTCAGCGTGAGAAATACAAGGTGTGGCGTGTAAGTGTGTGAACTGGTTGAAATCCATGTCTCATGGTGAATGTGTGAGACTCAAGTGCCCTGTGAGAGCATTGTTCACCTTCAAACAGTGGACAGATCTTTCTCCAGCACGTAATTCCACCCTGACTGGTGAACTGACCGAGTGAGGTCTCCAAAAAGAAAAGTGGAATCCCACAGGTGAAGAGAAACAGCACATACGGCACAAAAAATGCACCTATATAACAGAACAATTTATTAACACAGCAAACTTATACATATCAAAATACAATATGCAATATACAAAATATACAATATGTGACCCTGGACCACAAAACCAGTTTTAAAAGTGAAATTGAGATTTATACATCATATTGAAGCTGAACAAATAAGATTTACATTGATTTATGGTTTATTAGGATTTAACAATATTACTACTGAGAAGTCTTTAAAGTTGTCCAAATGAAGTTGACGCATATTACTAATAAAAAGTTAAGTTTAAATATATTTATGGAAAATAAAAAAAAGAAGACATTATCCAAAACAGGGGATTCACAAATCATTGTTTGAATTAAAAGTAATTTATATGACAAAACGACAACGTGTTAAACAAAAATACCATATTATACCATATCAACCAAATTCTAAAGCATTTATAATATGGCTCTTAACAGTCATAATAAAAATAATTATTTTTTTATTTAAATTTGCAATGCATACACTACTGTTCAAAGGTTTGGGGTCACTATAATTATAATTTATTAAATTTGATCAGAAAATCCAGTAAAAACAGTAATATTGTAAAAAAAAATATTACAATTATATTTTATATAAATTTAAAATGAAATCTATTCAATGTTATTTCTCCAGTCTTCAGTGTCAATAATAACATTTTAATAGGGTTAGTTGGTGCTTAAGAAACATTTATTATTATATAATCTATGTTGAATACAGCTGCCATATTTTTGCGGAAACCATGAGATATATATATGTGTGTGCGTGTGTGTGCGTAGTATAATATCAGTTATATAAGTTTACTCTGTCATTGCTGAATAAAATTATTAATTAAATATATTGACCCTAAACTTTCAGAGCAGTAGCCTACATTAATAATTTACTATGCAACATTTTTAGGCCATATTAAAATGCATTTATATACAGGTGCATCTAAAAAATTTGAATATCATGAACTTATTTCAAAAAGTGAATCCAGTATCTCAAAATATTAGAATATTTCCTAAGTTCAATAAAAAAAAAATAATAAAAAATAAAAAAAAACACTTGACTCAACACTTGGTCGGGGCTCCTTTAGCACAAACTCCAGCATCAGTGAAGTGATAGTGCTGAGGCACTATCGAAGCACAGGTTTCTTTAATAGCAGCCTTCAGCTCATCTGTATGGTTGGATCGACTGTTTCATCTTTCTCTTGGCAAGCAAATCAAACACAGTAATATCATGGTAAACAAAACACTTGGAAATGGTTTTGGTACTGTGGGCAGGTGCTAAAGTCCTGCTGGAAAAGAAATCAGTATCTCCATAAAGCTTGTCAGCAAATAAAAGCCTAAAGTGCTCCAAAATCTCCTTGTAGATGGCTTTATTGAGCAGAGATGTATAGTAACGAAGTAGAACTACTTCACTACTGTATTTAAGTACTAAAAGGCGGTATCTGTACTTTACTAGAGTATTATTTTTTCCTCCTACTTCCACTTTTACTTCAGTACATATTTTCGCTGAGTTTAATATTTTTACTCCGATATTTTTTTATGTGCTGCATCGTTACTCGTTACAATTATAAAAATGTTACGAATCATTCCATTACAAACCACTGCCAGAACTGTAGATGGCATGGCAGGTTTGATGAAGCTGGCACATCATTGAGCGAATCGAGCGATTAAGAAGACTGCGCATGCTGACTGAACTGCTGTGAAGAGAGTAATGAACACCGAGCCGAGCCAGATAATGACTCGTTCACGAGTCAAGAACCGGTTGCATCGGTTTTCGGATGACCAGTAACGTTAGTTCTTTCTGACAGTTCGATTCAATAAACCAGTTGAAGAAAACAGTTCACCGATTCTTTTGCGCTCGACGCACCCTTACGAAAAATAACCATGGTTTTATTATAGTAAAACTGTAGTAACCCATGGTTTTTTGGCGTATTGACTGCCATTTGTAAAACCACAGATTTACTACAAATACCATGGTTAAACTATGGTTAATATAGCAAAACCATGGTTAATTTGTGGTTACCATGGTTTAACTACAGTAACCATGGTTTTTTGGTTTTATCTGTAGTAAAACCATGGTTAATTTTCGTAAGGGCAATGGCGTCATTGGCGTTGACTGCACCTGGGCTCATAACATTAACACAGAATCAGTTCAGAATCAATCACCAAAAGAATCAGTTCAGTTCAAACGTATGTGTGTCGGTTTGCTTGACGCTAAATCACACATGCGCAGTATCATCAGCTCCTCGGTTCACGAATCGGACGCGTCTGACAGAAACGGTTCTTGACTCGTGAACGAGTCATTATCTGGCTCGGCTCGGGGTTCATCTTCAGTTCTCTCTTCACAGCAGTTCAGTCAGTGAGTGTACTGTTTGAGTCAATGAATTACTCCGGGATATTGGTTTGTTTTAACTCAGAGGGAGTGTCAGACACATTAAACAAATTAACAGCTTAATTCATCTGTGGATTATTGCGTATTGGAGACGCGAACCGTTTAAAACGATTCAGTTCGATTTGGTGAACTGTTTCAAAAAGATCCGGTTACATCGAATGATTCGTTCGCGAACCGGATATCACAAACTGCTTTGTTTTTAACTGTCTTACAACAGACACGGAAGAGAAGACAATGCTGAATAGTCGTAGTTTTTGCTATTTTTGGACCAAAATGTATTTTCGATGCTTCAAAAAATTCTAAATGACCCTCTGATGTCTTACGGGTTTAAAACAACATGAGGGTAAGTTATTAATGACTTAATTTTGCAAATTGGGCTAACTAACCCTAGTAACCGTTTTTTGTTTACAAGAAGTTACAGTCAAAGGAATTGTGATTGTCCTTTAGGTTAATCATTTGAAATAGTAAAAACAATATGTTCAAACTTTTGACTACTTTCTTTAATAACTACATAACACAATACTTCTACTTTTACTTTCAGTACTTGAGTAGTAAATTTTAAAATAGACTACTTGCAATACTTAAGTACAAAAAATGCTGAATACTTTAGTACTTCTACTTAAGTGTGGTGCTTAAAGAGCACTTCAACTTCTACTCAAGTCACTTTTTTGATAGAGCACTTGTACTTTTTCTCAAGTATGGGTCTCTACTTTATACATCTCTGGTATTGAGCATGGTGACTCTTGATGCACTGACTCCAGCTTTAGTCCACTCCTTGTGAAGTTCTCCCAAGTGTTTGAATTGGCTTTGCTTGACAGTATTCTCATGCTTGCAGTCATCCCTGTTGCTCGTGCACCTTTTCCTACCCATTTTCTTTAATTCCAGTCAACTTTGCATTTAATATGCTTTGATTCAGCACTCTGTGAACAGCCACCCCTTTCAGTAATGACCTTCTGTGAATTACCCTCATTGTGGAGGGTGTCAATGATTATGTTCTGGACTATTGCCAAGTCTTTCCCAGTATTGTGGTTTCAAAGAACAAGAGTTTCACTTTTATGCTTGAGGGGGCACCCACTGGCAGATGAGCCATGAACACTTTTTTTATATTCTACATTTCCTATATTTATATAACATATATTCCGCATAAAAAATACACACACACACACACACATATATAGGTGTATAGGGTGCTGATTTCTTCCGAGGGTTGGCAGTTTTGTATGTAATGGAAAAGTGATTATATGTCTTTTTTTCATTTATGTTTGATCAATTCATAGCCTTCTCAAATCATCACCACTTGCCTAAAATATATAAACAGTTCAAGCATATCAGAAATGTTTGTTTAAATGTTTAACCTAGATAAATGTGCGCTGTTGGACGCATATCCAGTGTGGAGTGAGACTGAAGCGCGCTCTGCAGGACATGGAAGCACCAGCAAGATAACTTGCATTTTTTTCTAACAGTTGAAACAACTTAAAATACGCAGTCGTTTTTGTTCATAAAGGTAAGAGTAATACATCATTCGGTCTTGAACGTTAGTGCTTTAAAATCCTGAACCTAATATATATAGGCTATATAGAAAGCTTTAAATTAAATTACTAGCTACGCCTATGCTCAAATGTAAATATTCTAATATTTTGAGATACTGGATTTTTGTCTAATCATCAAAATAAAAATTACAAAAATTAAAACTTTTGAAATGTTTTACCTTACATGTAATGAATCTAGAATATATGATTTTTTTTACTTTTTGTATGTTACAAAAAAAAACTAAAATATTTTTTTAGATGCACCCGTGTGTGTGTGTGTGTGTGTGTGTGTGTGTGTGTGTGTGTGTGTGTGTGTGTGTGTGTGTGTGTGTGTGTGATTTAATGTTAGTGATTGTTTTTCTTAAGACAGCACAGTTGTTTATGTATTTCATACCACTGAGGTTCTTGTAAATCTTCACACAAGTGTGAGCTCAGAGTTATCTAACTTCATCCAAATGAAATTTGGCTGATTTTTTCCCTAGAGAAACAGCACCAGATCAGTGTTTATGTGGATATTTTATTCCAAAAACACAGAATGTCTGGCACTGATCTTAAGCCATAGACATTGAGACTCATATCCCAAAATATTTTAATTATAACAAACCACCACAGAAAAGGCCTAATAATATCTAAAAAGCAGTATATTTTATCTTCTGTGTATCTGAGAGTTTTGAACATTTTTAAGATAAAATATTATTTTATATTAAGATCATATGATAACTCTGGAACATAAACACCATAAAACAAGATTAAATATAAATTTGCACTCACCCCCTCCATTCTTGTAGCACAAGTAAGGAAACCTCCACACATTTCCCAGGCCAATGATGTGCCCTGCCACCGCCAAGAGAAACTCCAGCTTATTAGACCACTGCTCTCTTGCCTGAGGTTTAGGTCTGGCCTGCACTAGGGCACCATTCATGAGGTTTAACTTCCCACCTGGCCTTGAGCTATGCTCCATGATGCTAATAATGGGTTGAGAAACATATATTATATACCAATATAAGGCATAATGAAGAAAGGGGCCCATATGTGTTTGGGGTAGATGTGGGCCCCATGAGCTCATCTGTAGCAAGTGATAACATCATAGACTCTGCAAACAGCTGCACATGACTGCATGCAACTAATGATAGCGCAGTTGTTGTCTATTAGAATATGTCCACATTTAGATCTTGTATTATACATAAATTAAATGTTCTATCTACATATTTAATATTCTCATCAGCCTAAAAAATGCATATACTAACTTGCATGATACTGTAGTATAAAAGAAGCACTTATACACGTTTATTGCAGTTAATGAATTTAAGTCTGTTATTAAATTGAATGCTGTTTTATCAAGGTTTTTCCTTTAATACATCCTTCAGAAATATTGTGCTTCTACACCTGTCACCACAATCAGATATTAAAATCCTGAAATGTGTTTCATATCTTTAAAAAAAACAACATCTTGCATTTATATATATATATAACAGCTCAAAACTGCATGGCTTTACTTACAGATGAAACCATGCATTTATTTAATTTTTACTTTTTTGTAAACTACAGTAAAGCTGCTGTTTCACTAAATTAAAGTGTCAAGTAATAATGTGACAAAAGAGTAATCAAAATATACCTTTAATTTGTGAAGAATCCGTCTTGTATGTCTGTTTTATGTAGTGCCTGTACCTAGGTCAGCAGCTCAAAATAAATAATGTCCTCAAAGAGAATGTCTGAGGAGTGGCCAAACCGGCTTCAAGAGCTCCTGAACAAGCACTGTTGGACCTAAGCTGTTGGTCTAAACCCAGGTTTAGTATTTAGTGTTTTCTGTGTCCCCCTGTTTTATAGCATGTTTTTTTCAGAGATAAAAAATAAATGTCTTATCAGTAGAGCAAATGACAACCAATGGGTTTCTTTCTCTCACCCTACTCTCTCTGGCTATTTCTAGATCTTTCTCCATCTTTGATCCTGTCTGACAATTTTCCAAACGGTCCAACACAGCTCTTTATAAAGTTGAATTACTAGTAACTGTACACCATGCCATTTGTATTGTCAAGTGAATTCAGAAAAGAAAGAATGCTTTAATACCTTAATCAAATGTCCAGCTTGTGCTTCATTAAGCAATGTGTAAGTGCTGCACAGCCCATATAACATTCTCTCATCATAATCCTCCAGAACTACTCAAAGTGAGTGCTTGTAGAACTCAGCTAAATGAAACACATTAGGCCTACATAAAAACAGATGCTGGAATACTGATCACAATCATTTCCTTTTTGGAACATGTTTAAGGAGAGATTTAATGATAATTAATGTTGTTGGTAAAAATCTGACATTATTTCAGTATCATGCAGTAATTTTAAAATAATCGCAGGTGTACGCGGTTTGTGAAAACGCCATTTACAAAATCAACAGTGTCCTCTTGTGGTTGACTATGAGAATTTTCCCCAAAATACGCTGACTCATGTTCAATAAGAGCCTTGAAAACCATGTGAAGGTAAAAAAATAAGTATTTGCATGACTGCATTACAGATGTATTGTTTATGTGTATGATTGATTATAGTAAGCATTTTTCCCCATACTACCATTACCAGAACAGTGCTATGTTTACTAACTACACATGAGTCAACCCCCCTGTCGAAACAGGTTCCTGAAGTGAATGAAAACTGTAAAACCCGGAGTGGAGCTCCAGCTGACTGATTAAAAGAACGTTCGAAATCAATCGCTCCGTTCCATTCAAACACCTTGCTCCAGACCGGAGGAAGATCTGCGTTGCTTAGTGACCAAAAGTTTGATGCTTTACTTCTTTTGCTACTATTTTCGGTTGCAGAAGAAGAAATATGCGATAAAATACATATAGAACACATCACGTTTGTATGATATTGCGTAATTATTGCTGGATGCCTATCTGCATCAATGCTAACAGGTTATAAACAAGGTTGTTTACTCGTGTTGAGTACTGGGTAACTTAACCCTTTTGATTTAATGTAAGTAACAGGTTTGGCAATAAACATGACAAAATGGACGTGTTTAGAAACATGCAGTCATTTATTGCTATATAAGCTGCTGAGCTACAAGCCCCGCCTAAAACACACACTTTACACACACACACATTACACACACACACACACACATGTGATTCTAAGCTTGCGGTTCTGTACGGACTCGTTTCCCTTTACGAGAGGAGGAGAGTGTGAGAGGGGTGGGCTTCAGCGGCTGTATTATAACGACCGAATCCCACTGAATTAAGCGTAACTTCATGGCCAAGGTAAACGCGGTAGACTTCCTGAACTTTTGACCAGTCGCCTCCACCAGGTAACAGCTCTGTAGCTTTTGTTATCGGTCTATAGCTCTGAGGTTAACTGCGTAGTTGAACTGTTTTCTATCTGGCTTTTGTTTTTGTATTTCACTTGTCGTCCGGCGTCTCCGCAGCGTGGGTTGAAGAAGAGCACAAGTGTTCGGCTGCTGAATGTAGGCCAAAGGGCATGAACAAAAGCGCAAGAACTGAGTGAGTTTCCTCTTTCTCTGTATGCAGTTCATCAGGGGACAGTATCTCTGCTCCGTGACGATCGTGCGTCAAGGTTGCTTCGAGTGTTGCTTGTGATTATAATTAACAAAGTACAGGAAGGTAATTTTATCCTAGGTAACATGCCACCTGTCACAATAAAATGAAAACATTAAATCACATGAATGTTATTCTTGTTGGTTTCATATATATATATATATATATATATATATATATATATATGTGTGTGTGTGTGTGTGTGTGTGTGTGTGTGTGTGTGTGTGTGTGTGTGTATATATATATATATATATATATATATATATATATATATATATATATATATATATATATATACCAAATGTTGTAATATTTGAGGATTTTATTTGATCTATAAAAATATATATAAAAGTAACAATAGTTTTACAAATATAATTTTTATATTTATTTTTACATTTTAAAGTCACGCACAATACTTTTTTAAAATGTTGTTCCATTAGAACTAAACATGCATTTTCTTTAAAAGATAAATAATAATTATAAATAAATGAATACATAAATGACAATATGCAGTCCTTAGGGTCTGAAGGGGTCCTCTTCTGTCACATGACAAAACAATTTTTGTGTTACTGACTTTGATTTGGTGATGTTTTTATCATTCCTTTTTTTGTACTATTACTATATTTTAAAACAAAATAGTTTCACAGTTTATTTTCTTAAAGAAACAGTTACACCACCTAAAAATATCAAAACAGACAAAAATACTTTATTATTCATAGAAGGCTCTTTTTTTGTGCTTATTTATTTAAAGTTCATCTTTAATGTATTTTTGATTAGAGCAATAGCTTACATAGCAATGATATTGAAAATGTATGCCAAATGTGTTTATTACAGACTGTCAAGATTTTTCTTGTCTTTTTGCAGCTTTTTTACCATGAACATTTTAAACACTTTATCCACATGACCGTTTGGGAGTATAAACAAAGCAATACTTTATCATACATTTTATAAAGTCACCAAGTGACGTTATATTAGCTTAACAGATGGTCACTTCATAAGTTTGTTAATAGTGAGAAATGTCTTGAAAATGTAGGTTCTTTTTTAATATATCTTATCCACAGATCCTCTGGAGTTTTTTCACAGACTCCCAGGTGTCATGTAGCGGTCTGTTAAAATTTTTCACATCTTCATAAGGGTCACAGCACAAGAAATAAGGGCAAGAGAAGGGAATGTGACTAAGCACCCTGCAGTGCCTCCTGTTTTGGGGACACAAGATTATTTCAGCTGTGAGGAGTTGTGCAAACAGCATGTACCAATTGACCTCTGCGTTTAATAAAAAAAAATAAAACCTTGTAGTTGTTTTATTTTTTATTCTACAACAAATTCTAATTGAGAACAAAAATGCTTTTAGATTGAATATGTATGTAGTCCCTGCATTAACAGTTTTTGTTTAATAGACACTCAAGGCTAAATGTCTCTGGGCCAACATTTTTGTTTCTATTAAATAAGAATGGTATGGTCTTCAAAAGTAACTAAAGATGCTATTTAGACACATACAAACAGTGGCAAATGCATTTAAATATAGGTGTGAATTAGAGTTTGGAGTTTATAAGAAAATTAGAGTGTGTATTCTTCCAAAAGTGTATTCTTCATTTATTGTTTCGACAATAGAATCTGGTGTTTTAATAAATGTCTTTGGTCAGATTCACTGTGGCAAGTATGTTCTTATCTAGCGATATATCGCACTAAAAGGTAAACACAAAAAATGAAGACCAGCCATAAATTTGTGGTTGATGTCTGTCACTGCTTTTGGAAAAGTAGAAACTTGTTCTAACTTTGACCAGAATTATTTAAAAAATGTAAGAGCTGGAACAATCACATGGTACTGAACAAAGACTCAGTGCTGTTTTTGACCTTTACATGTTTCAATTACCGCTCTGTTCTAAACTTTATTTGTGCTTCTCTGCCATCAGTGTTTTGACAGATGTTTGCTTTTTTTTATTGCAGTGACATGGAAATGCAGGATGATCCAGATTTGCAGTTTAAACTGGCTTATGCAGGTTCAGAAAGAATTGACACAGGCATTAAAACCAGAGCGAGAGGCCAGTGGTCCAGTAAAGTGGAGTTTATCTTAGCTGTTGCTGGCCAGATCATTGGTTTGGGAAATGTGTGGAGATTTCCATATCTGTGTTACAAGAACGGAGGAGGTTTGTAGTACTGTGGTTTTACTGTGTGTGCTCTATTAAAAATCCAGTAGAACCAGTTAAATGTTTGTTTATTTATTTATTTATATATCTAGTTATTAGTGTCTTATACTAATGTGGTGAACATAAATGTCTAAAAACAGCTGTTTTTCTTTTTTTTAGGAGTGTTTTTCATTCCATATGTGGTCTTTCTGTTTGCCTGCGGCATTCCTCTTTTTCTTATGGAGACTGCTTTGGGTCAGTACACCAGCCAAGGGTCTGTTACCTGTTGGAGGAAAATCTGCCCACTATTTGAAGGTGGGTTTTCATTGTTCACTTTTAAAGTCATTGTTAATGTACAATAGAGTAAATGCTGTTGTATGTCAACCACAGTGTTGTAAAGTTAGATGTGTGTAGTAAACATGCAGTGTAGATAAGTGTTTAGTAGACACCCAGCACACCTCAATATTGAGCAATAGTGGTCTGAAATGTGAGCGGGTTCCTGTTTGGGTGAATACCTTAAATATTAAGGTACTTTTGTACTAGGCACGGTTTTGTCATGTTTATCGTGTATGTTTAAATAACATGTGAACATACTCCTTTTCTAATGGGTCAGCATCCTCTATTTATGCTTTCAGAATTTATTTTGCTTTTGGTTCCTTGAAGTATCATCTCTCCATATTTGCAGAAAATGGCAGGATGAAAACCACACACACGCACTACTTAACTTCTTGTTGAATTTCCCAGTTTTAAGTAGTTATCTAAAGCCATTACTTGCCGTTATTTCTAATTCTATAATCTAGTAATAAATTAATACTTGTAATAAAACTGTATGAAATTGCGTAAATTTGCTCTCAGCCTCAACTCCTGCCTTTAATTTCTAAATCTTATCCCCAAATGCCAAAATAAGTCACCCATAAATAATTCATTTGTTTGATAAGTTTGTTATTGTGTGTAATTCTAAGCCAAGCAATGGTCATAAATTGAATAGTTGTTTCATTTTCAAAGATTTTGTTAATTCATAGTTCTTCAAAAATAATTAATTCAATAAATTATTGTTAAACAAATAATTATTTAATTTATATAATAGTATGTTATATGGATCTCTCCCAACACATTTAAGCTAAACATCAAACAAGCTGGTTTAAAAGGCTGATAGTTATTGTCATTAAAAGAAACATCCAAAAAGGGGTTAATAGTTTTGGCTTGCTTCTCTTTAGGTCTGGGTTATGGGAGTCAGGTGGTTGTCTTCTATTCCAGTGCTTACTACATCGTCATTTTGGCCTGGGCTTTCTTCTATCTCTTCTCCTCTTTTAGTGGTGAACTGCCCTGGGCTAGCTGCAGGAACTGGTGGAATTCAGGTATGTTATAAAACGAGTAACTTTTTCGTTTTCAATAGATCATGCTTTTTATAAACCATTCCATTCATCTTTACAGAAAACTGTGTTGAGTTTGACCGAATAGGAGGGATGAGAAACCTGAGCTTTATGGAGAATGCATCATCACCTGTTAAAGAATTTTGGGAGTAAGTTTATAAAATACCCAAACATTAGTTAGTTAGTTTATTTAAAATGAGTAATGAATAAATTGATAAGAGGTCATAGTGCAATCTTAAAGGTTCCATAGTGAATCTAAAACTTTTCAGTTATGCTCTGCTTTAATTATTAACAGTGATGAGCAATATGTGCTTCTATAGGGGGCCATATTAAAATCACATTTATAATAATTTAAAGTGTAAGTATTGCAAGTATAATCGATTTAAAGAGATAGTTCACCCAGAAATAAAAATCACCCATCATTTACTCACTGTCAAGGCATCCTGGGAGTATATTCTAGGGGGGTTAATAAAGGCCTTCTGAAGTGATCACAGTTTATAAAGTTTTAAATATGGATATTTTTCTTACACAAACACAACAGTTTGCTTCAGAAGGCATTTATTAACCCCTCAAGCAATGTTGATTTGCATTATAAAGCGTGCAAGAGCAAGGACATTTTTTATATAACTCAGATTGTATACGTCTGAAAGGAGAAAGTCATATACACCCAGCATGGCTTAATGGTGGGTGAGTAAATCATTGGGTAATTTTCATTTTTGGGTGAACTAGCCCTTTAAATACCAAATGTGTAATAATACTAAAAGCAAGCATAACTTTCAAGTGTAATTCTTGTTGATAACCCAATTTGAAAATAAAGTTTTGGGAATTACAGAGAATGTATCTTGTAGGAGGCGAGTATTGAAAATAACTGGAAGTGTGAATGAGCTGGGCAGTTTGAGATGGGAGCTGGCTCTGTGTCTCCTGCTGGCCTGGATCATCTGCTACTTCTGTGTGTGGAAGGGAGTGAAGTCCACAGGCAAGGTGGGAACTAACTGAAAATGCACTTTTCAGAAGACCTTTGTGTGTGTGTGTGTGAGAGAGAGAGTTGTTACCTCAGTCCTCACGTAGGCTGTATGTATTATTTACATAGTCCAGTTGATACTGTTTACACAGATTTAAATCAGGTACGCTGGATGCCCTTGTCTTTATTTTTCAGGTTGTGTATTTCACTGCTACATTTCCATATCTTATGCTGCTGGTGCTTTTGATTCGGGGTCTTACATTGCCTGGAGCCATTGATGGCATCAACTTCTACCTCTACCCAAATCCAGCACGCCTTACAGACCCACAGGTAGGTAAATCTTAAGTCTCATATGAGTGCTGAGGGCAGCAGACGATTAAGCATTTTTCAACGTGAAGACATTTGCATCTAAAGAAATGAAAGTACTTTGGTCAGTGCTTTTGTTTACAGCGATGTACACTCACATGACCATCAGAGTCAGACCAGTCAAATCAGTGACATAGAAAAACTAGTTCCCTTTTAACAATGGGCACAATATTGGAATCACACGACCAGTCTGATGTTACTTGTTTAACTTATTTCACAGGTTTATTACTGGACATCTTTAGTTGAGGAATACATTTCTAAAAGATTAACTGGTGAATAGTGTGTTTGTTTTAGCTATGGGATGATGCATCTACATCTGTCAGTGCTACTTTAATGTAGTAAAAGACTACAGTTTTATCAGCCAATGACACAAGAATACATAGAGCTTATAATTTGTACAACTGATCAAGCTTTTGAAATAACTAATCACTATATAATGAATCATAAGAGAAACTAAATCATTCAGAAACATGACTTGGATGTTTCTGAGTGTAACCAGACCAGACCCTTCATGTGTCTTGTATTGTTGAATACCTAACGGATTGGTCTGTAGTTTTGAACTTGCCTTCTCATGTCTTTAGGTATGGATGGATGCTGGAACACAAATATTTTACTCTTACGCTCTCTGCATTGGGTGCCTTACAGCTTTGGGAAGCTACAATAAATACAACAACAACTGCTACAAGTAAGCAAACCCATTGTTATGAGAAACCACATTCAATTCAGTTTATATTTAAATCCATATATGTGTATTTAGAAATATTTCTCTAGGCAATAGTTGTACTTATCTGTATATATATATATATATATATGCAGGATTCAATTTCAGAAGTACATTATGCAGTCAGACATTACATTCGCTGTGATAAGTTTTGACAGCATGCTTTGTCTTTCTGCTTGTAGAGATTGTGTTTACCTGTGCCTGCTGAACAGCGGAACCAGTTTTGTAGCTGGCTTTGCCATCTTTTCAGTTTTGGGCTTCATGGCCTTCGAACAGGGGGTCGATATCTCAGTAGTAGCGGAGTCAGGTAACTTAAACAACAGTGTCCTCTTTATGTCATGTCCTTTATGTCATTTTCTACACTTTCAATTCACTTTTCCAGGTCCTGGTTTGGCCTTCATTGCATATCCACGCGCTGTAGCTATGATGCCTCTGTCTCAGCTGTGGTCCATATGTTTCTTCCTCATGATTATTCTGCTGGGGCTTGACAGCGAGGTGAGGGCACATCATCTCTCAAGTAAATGATATGTTTGACTGTGTGAAAATTTCGGTTATGCTTTTATTAACTACTGCCCAGATTAAGCTATTTAGCATAGGAGATATATTATTATACTGTATCCTGTTAAAAAGTCCCGTGTTCATGACTTTTGTGCAAGCAGCATACTTACAGTAAAGGTGTTGTGCAACTTTTTCAGGGCATTACTTCATTAAAAATGACACCTCATTCTCTTTTTCAGTTTGTGGGTTTAGAGTCTCTCATGACAGCCATAACAGACATGCACTCCAACTTCTTCCTCCAAGGACATCGTCGTAAACTCTTCCTCCTCCTCATTTGTGTGGGCTGCTTCCTCATTGGCCTCCTGATGGTGACCGAGGTGATTATGTTCATAATTTGGTCATTTCTGTGGTTTTATTTAGTTTTTAATCATTTGAAAAAGAATTAGTTTTTATCTGAGAAATCTTAGATTTGAGCTCTGATCAATGTGATCTTTTTGCATTGATTCAATAGGGTGGCCTGTATATCTTCCAATTATTTGATTACTATTGCTGCAGTGGAATGACCCTCCTCCTGTTTGCCATTGCACAGTCAATATGTATTGGCTGGTTTTATGGTGAGTAATAATACTGAATCGGCACAGAAAATGTATAAAAATACTGCACAACTGAATATTATAATGTTCTTCTTCGATGTTTGATCATCGTTTGTTAAATAACTTCAGGTTTTTGTGTGAAAATACTGTGTCAAAGATAGCACAACCTTTCTAATATGCTTAATTACAACTCTGCCAGAGTAATTGGTGCATTTAAATGCCTTCTTCAAAGACACTAGCGGTGCTAAAGTCACCTTTATGTAAAACCTGCAGCTTTTGTGTTGTTAACCATGATTTCCTATCAAAGTCACCACAAATACTTCAGCATCCATACTGTTTATAGTAAAGTTTGGTCATGTGTCATAAACATTAAGAACTGAGCATTATCTGTACTGTTTTGTGTATGATTTCTTTAAAGACCTCTTGATTTCAATGTCTCTGGTTTTTCAGGTGATGATCGTCTGTATGAAAATATTGTAGACATGATCGGCTATCGTCCTTTGCCACTAATGAAATACTGTTGGAAATATATCACTCCTATTGTGTGTATAGTAAGTGCGTGATTTACTCTCATTCACTGGTCACGTTAGGCAAAAAAGGCAGTGATATTTTAGTTCTCCACCAAAGCCATAATTTTATTTATGAACATTCTGCATTAATTCAATACACATATATGCTTCTTTAGGCCACGTTTGTCTTCTCTTTGGTCAAATTCACTCCTCTAAAGTTTAACAACACATTTGAATACCCCTGGTGGGGTTATGCTGTTGGCTGGTGGTTTACCCTTTCCTCGACATTGATGGTCCCCCTATGGATGATCTATGTGATCCTTATCACTCCTGGTACACTGAAACAGGTAATTCCACGTATGATTTAACAGAAAACAACACTAAGCCATGTTCAAAGTACTGACCCTGCATCTATATGCTTTCACATTTTTTTAGAGACTGCATGTCCTTTGCACTCCAGCAAGCGATCTACCTTTGACATCGGAAAGACGAAAAGAAACCCTGTGACCCTAAAAGACAGTACAACATGTCCCATGACTGACAGAGAAACATTGTTGGGAAGGGGGGATTCATCCTTGGGCTGTATTTTGGACAACTTTTGATATCATTAATGCCTTTGAAGATACACATTCTCGTGATATCTCAAGAAAGCACAAACACAAACTGTACGTGACTGTTTTATAAGTTATTGAACTTTCCTATCTTCTATTCTCGATTACAAGCAACTAAATGGTGGATTTAAACTGGAAATGGAAAAATATAAGCTCCACTTTCATGTTCGGCATTATCTCAAACTCAATTTGACGTCATTCTTATGTATGATAGCGTCAGCAACTTACTGTATCATAAACATTCATAAGATATCAGTTCTTCTGAAGAAGATTGAAAAAACAGTTTATTATCATGAGGGAGTGGATCAGCCCCACTTTGGATGGACCAGTGATTATTGCAATTAGTATATGATAAGAAAACTAACTTACTTTCAGTTAGTATCTTGTACTAGTAGTTTAGAACATAACAGTATTTTAGAATCGTAACTATATTTTTACATTTTTTTATGGGTCAATCATGCAACACTTTTGTTTTGTGCCTATAGTCCCTTGACTTGTCTTTTAAGAAAGTGTTACAGAAAGTAAGTTATGTTGGGGGTTATTATATTACAAATATTACAACATTTGTAATCGATTCAAAGAGAAAAGATCCATCAAGAAAATTGATCCATATTTTGCCACTTAAATCTGCTTAGATGTACAGTGGTTTAAACTATATGTTTAGTAAACTACATAATTTAAGGGAATATCTATAGGTAATTTAAGCTTATGTACAGTTTTATAACTGATGATCTAGAAAGGCCAGTGGTAAATGTTCTAATAAACGCTCTGTAAAAAATCAATAGTCAAATGATTGCTGGTTGAAATATGTTGGTGACAGCAGTTTTGTTTTTTTGTGGCTTCTAAAGAAGTTCTGATGCATCCAAGCAAATATTAAACAACTAGGTGAAAGGTGAAAGCGGTGAATTCTTGAAATAAAGTAGTTAGAGAATAACATTAGACATGATTGCTGTCAGACATATGGCCAGTTATATACTGTACTGCTGTTTTACTGAGGTGACTTATGTAATTTATTAATAGAAATAATTAACAGTGTAGTTGACATAATGACATTAAGTGAAAATCCTATGTTTGAGCTGTCACTTTATTCGCATGACCACAGGAGATTAAAGTTATATGCAGATTAATGGGAAAAAAAACTAAATCTGAGTATATATCAATATACTGGTGGATGGTACAGTGAACTTTGAAACTTTTTATCATTTACAAAAATGAAAAGCCAGTGATGATGCTCTTCTTTAGTCTAGACCTGGGTTAAAGGTTTAAGGCCTCCATTTGTAAACAGACACTCTGGCCAAAAAGTCACCCAAACACTGTTTGGCAGAGGATGAAAGAGCAGAATGTTTGTGTTCTGGCCTGGGGAATGGATTTCTTGTGATATGGATATGTAAAGTGGGCCAATTACATTGTCATTTCTTTTGTGAATTATGCCTGTACACAGTTTAGTTTCTAAAGCAGAGTATTATATGAGTAATGACATGCCAAAGTGAATAAATAAACAGAACATTTCGATACTATTTGTTAAAGTGGTTATTTTGAAATAAATATGTACATGGGTTTAAGGTCCCTTTAGCTGCTTCTTTGATAAACTTCTTTTACCATTACCATATTTTTTTTAATAAATATTCACACACACATACAATATATATATATTTATAATAAGAAAAATACCCTTTGTAATAACTGTATGTTCTAAGACACAAATAACTGTTCACAGTTACAGCAACACTATGTAACTTTTGGCTCTAGCGGTTAATAAACAGAACTGCGCGCATCCCGCGGAAGAACATTCTAACCTGAGCTACTTCTCTGAAGTCTATGCCGATTCACTGAGGTATGTGTTACTCCGCATCGGTGACCATACAGAATCTTAGAGAAGTAGCTCAGGTTATAATGTTCTTCCGCGGGATGCGTGCAGTTCTGATTATTAACCGCTTTAATGCACCGGATATATGGAGTTAATGATATGTTTACAATTACACTAGTCTTAAGTTTGGTGTTGGTATGATTATTTTTTTTTTATGTTTTTGAAATAAGTCTCTTATTCTCACCAAGGCATTTATTTGATCAAAGTATATTAAAAAGTAATTTTATAAAATATTACAACTAAATGTTGTAAAATTACAAATATTACAAATAACTGTTTTCTACTTTAATATGTTTTACAATATAATTTATTTCTGTGATGAATTTTCACCAGTCATTTCACATTACTGTCTTCAGTGTCACGTGATCCTACAGAAATCATTTTAATATGCTGATTTGGTGCTCAAGGAACTTTATTATTATTATTAGCAGTGTTGAGCTGCTTAATAGTTTTGTGTAAACCAAGATACTTTTTTTCAAGATTGATAAAGTTCGAAAGATCAGCATTTACTGTATTTTAAATAAAAATATTTCTCAAAAATTTCTTAACTGCACAAAAATGATCTGTATGAAGAATTTCAGTCAGGTTTCATGCCCCACCATAGCACAGAAACTGCACTTGTTAAAATTACAAATGACCTGCGTCAGATCAAGGCTTCATCTCATTTCTAGTTTTACTTGATCTTAGTGCTGCGTTCGACACCATAGATCATGAAATACTCATAGATAGATTACAAAACTATACAGGTATTCAAAGGCAGGCTCTAAGATGGTCTAAGACCTGTCCGATCGCTACCATTTTGTTTACTTAAATGGGGTGTCATCTCATTTATCATCAGTAAAATATGGAGTGCCACAAGGATCCGTCCTAGGTCCCCTTCTATTTTCAATATACATGTTGCCCCTTGGTAATATTATTAGAAAATACAGAATTAGCTTCCACTGTTATGCTGATGATACTCAGCTATATATCTCAACGAGACCAGATGAAACTTCTCAATTATCTAAGCTAACAGTGTATTTCCCATGTTACAAAAACTGCATTCTTCCATCTTAGAAACATTGCCAAGCTGCGAAACATGTTATCTGTTTCTGATGCAGAAAAGCTAGTTCATGCATTCATGACCTCGAGACTGGACTATTGTAATGCACTTCTAGGTGGTTGTCCTGCTTCTTCAATAAACAAGCTACAGGTACTCCAAAATGCAGCAGCTAGAGTCCTTACGAGGTCAAGAAAATATGATCATATTACCCCAATTTTACAGTCTCTGCACTGGCTACCTATTAAGTTCCGTATCAGTTACAAATTATCATTACTTACCTATAAGGCCCTAATTGGTTTAGCTCCTGCGTACCTAACTAGACTTCTACCACGCTACAACCCATCACGCTCCCAAAGGTCACAAAACGCTGGACTTTTGGTAGTTCCTAGGATAGCAAAGTCCACTAAAGGAGGTAGAGTTAAACTAATTTTACTTTGTTGGATCAGCAGCTATGCTAATGATGTCTCTATTTTGTTTCTATGTTTTGCCACTAGGATTTACACAAGCTCCAGTCTGGATCCAGAACACCCGAGAAGAGATGATGCTGACCCTCAGAGGATCCCAGATGATGCTAACCCTGAATCAACAAACAGAACTAACATATATTGGTACGTGTGTGACTGCATCATATAATAATTATTAATTAATAATATTAATAATGTTCATCGTCTGGCTGACTACGTCTTGTATTAATTTTTCTAAAAATCCTGTCAAACATGCACAAACTGACAGTCACCACTATAAGCTACTACTAAATATTGTAGAAACATAATTTTATGTAAAGTTGCTTTGTAACGATTTGTATTGTAAAAAGCACTATACAAATAAACTTGAATTGAATTGAGCCGTACTATTTTTTGTCAATTTAATGTGTCCTATAAATAAAATAATTAATTTAAAGTTTTTAAAAAGTAAATAAATAAATAAATAAATAAACCTTAATAACCCCAAATTTTCAGTCATGTACATTATATTTCTGAAAAGCATGTTCACCGATGTTATGGGTGTAAAAGAATAATGTCAGACATTGACAACTACAAAAACACGGGACAGCTTTGTTTGAATATTTATTGACAGGCTTGCTGTAATGCATCAAACTGTAAACAGAAAAAAGTTAACAAACAAGTTTATTATTAATATTATTAAAACTGTCTGAAACATGGGGAACATACTGAAAAACATGCAAACCACACTAGTTAGTATTTGATCAAATAAACAAGTGGGTTTTAAGAGAACAGTTCTTTGAAATATTCCTATCATGTCAAAAGGTTTGTCTAAAAAGCATTTGAGCTTTAAACTGTAATGGAAATTCAGCTCAAAAATATAGCTATTAAACTTCAGTCAAGTATATCTACCGGGATCCGGGTTCAAACTAACCTGCAGATATTTTAAAATACAGTCCCAAATCGAAGACGCTCCCAGGATGCAGTAAAGAAGCATGCACAAGTCTCTCAAAAGTATCAAAAGTGTGTTTGTGAATGTGGGCCTGCCGCAAAACATGTTTTTCTCCAAGGGAGGATTGCACTTTTAGGTCCAGCTACCCACTATGGTACTTGAATCTAAATATCAGACACACTTATACAAATATAGTACAAAAAAAACATCAAGCCCCCCCCAGTAGACACCCCTCCAATGCAAACTTGAACTCTGATCTGATCTTGATATCTGATAATGCACAAAGTCAGTGCAATTACACTAAATACTGTACAGTAAATGGTAAGGTACTAGGTTGTATTCAAGTCTATAATGCTTTTGCATTAATGCAGCGGATGAATGCCTTTCCGATAGCTGAGGCGTGCACCATACAGGTTTACAGGTGGTCGTAGAACTGTGCGCTTTGGTTTTTGTTGATGTTGTTTGTCTTTGTCGTTGTAGGAATGTCATTTAGGTCTGCAGCTCCTCAACGTCTATAAACCATTATGCAAATCTATCCCAGCATTTGCATTCAGTCCGAGCGATAATGAGGTCTGAGGTCAAGGTGTATAGAGGGCTCATTCACATCTCTATCCATTGCCTCTTTTATGACGCAATCGAAGATGGACCAGCCATCCCCACAGCCTGACCTCCTTGCTTGGGCCTCCTGAATAGTGTCTGGAGTTTTAGGAGCCGTCCTGACTGAGACAAGGTCTCTTTAGTCCCTGCTTATTCTGATCTGAAATTCCACTCTCTTCCTTTTTCCTTTTTAATCGGCCCACCTAAAAACAGAAACAACATTTTTAAATTCTGAAACTAATAGTGTTTTCAGAGAGGTTAAAACAAGATATCAACTATTAAAAGGAATTAGAATTTAATTAAAATACAACAATAATAATTATTTATTTATTTTTTTTGAAGAGCACATACAGTAGTTCTGGAATACAGAACATAATTGCTGGAATCACAAAAATAAGTTTTAGTTAATATTCAGCATTCTTCATAGTATATATTGGCTTGAGATCTACTGATCTAAACCCATACGTAAATGTATGTAATATACGACGTAAAAACATATGAAACCTATTGGAAATTGAATTATATATATATATATATATATATATATATATATATATATAGTACCATATAAAAATGCATAATATCCATTTTATTAACATACGCAATTTTTACTATGGGGATTTTGTTTTAAACATAAACATAATTATATATCACCTTATATATAACATATATGGCAATATATTAAATTTTCATATAGGAAGAGCTACAGCAAAAAGGGAAGATTCTTATTAAGAACTTAAATTTCAGTTTGTTCCTTGCACAAACATCGGCTTCAGAATATTTTGAATATAGCACAAAAAAGTCATACTGACTTAATTTAATTTGCTTTGATGATGTTTTTGTCATTTTGGGACAAAATGGTCACAATTACTTACACTGTATGAAAAAGAGCAGTGCCATAACATGAGGCTTAATTTGTATTTACATTTTTTTACATGTCATATTACTTCAATTGAACACAAAACACTGCTTTGATTTTATTTGTTAACTTGACTAATACTGTATGTCAAAATGTCAATAAGCTTTAGATTATGTCTGAGCCTCAGCTGTATTAGTGTCTTTGAATGTGGCTACATTTGCTGAGTACAACTAAGGGCATTGTTTATTCAAGTGAGGAATTAAGCACTTCCTAATGCTGCATTCCTGAAACTGCAACAAGTGAATTTGTCGAGAATAAGTGTTGAGAATCTGGTCAGAGTGATAGTTGGCATACCTTAGCATCGTGTTCAGCAAACCTCTGGAACATGTTTGCATAAATCTTCTTGTCACGCTCATGGTGTTCACGAATCTTGCGCTGACAGATGGCAATCTGGCTGCGGGCAGCACGGTTAAAGGAGTTAACTTGCAAAACTTGCTTGAAGTCCATTAGAGCCATGCTGAACTCGTTGCGCAACAGACGTGCTTCACCTCGCCGATATAGAGCTTTCTCATTTACTGGGTCCAGCTCCATAACCTGGTAATGACAACCAGTAAGACACGGTAAGAAAAAAAATGTTTGGAAACACATAGATGACATTTTGTTCACTGCTATTAGAGTCTACCTTGTTGCAGTTCTCCACTGTTTGAGAGTACTCGCGCAATCGCAGAAAGCACAGGGCAAGATTCAGATGGGCCACTAATAGGAGGGCCTGGATGGCTTGTTGCTGCTCTTTTCCTGCACCACACTCCATCTCTAACCAGTTTACAATCCGCTGATACTGAATAACAGCAAAGTTGTACCGTCCAGCCTGAATGCACAGTATAAAGAAGACTGTCAATTACCTGACGGCTGCAAAAACAAGACTGTCCAAACATAATGGTAGCATTTGAACTTAAATGAAATACTTAGTATCATTTTTAGAAAGAATGTTTATTTGTAGTAAAATTAAGTCAGTCATTTTGCATATATGTTATTATTATGTTACTACTAACAAGTTAAAAGCAAAAACTAATTGCAGGATGCTTGCCTACACTAAAATTAAAAGCTATTTAGCAGGCAAGCAACTCTACACCAAAGATAAAAATGAAGGCGAACCTTGAAATACTGCGTCCCTTTTTGTTTGACTAAAACAGCATGTTCCAGTTTCTCTTTAAGGTCCATTTCCCAGGATTCTTTGGCCTAGGGAAACAATATGAGTAATTTTTAGACTTTCTCGATTTTCTGCTGATTCTCTCGATGACCATTAGAGGGCGCACTTTAACTGTTTTCTGAGATTTCCAACTCCCTTTTCAAAGACGAGTTTGAAAACATATTTTACCCATAATTTCAACATTACATGTTAATTTAATGAAACAGAAACACAAAACACATACACTAACACACACACATATATATACAGGGTGCAATTTGTAGGGGGGGATGTCCCCCCTTTCTGGTCACACATACCACATACAGAGCTTGAAAAATACCAAAACTGTAATTTATTTCTTAAAACGTCAGCAAGTAAAAACTTCAACATGACAACACAAACAACAATAAATTCAAAATTAAACTCTGTCAAGCGCTCCCGTATTCGTGATCCTGGTTCCCTCAATCCATGCAGGGCTTTTCAGAAAGTCAGTGCGCAAATGACAGTATGAGATGAATACACAATGTTTTTGCTCAAAACTCACTCTACTGTGACCTAATCCAAATATTGTTTGCATTTCAAGACATCCCCCCCTCTTTGGTTTGTTCATAAATCGCACCCTGTGTATATACACACAAACAGTTCTGAGATCACACAAAAACCCTGAAAATAGAATTTAAATATGAGCACTTTAACAGTATTCTGGGATGCCCAGAACTCATATTTTTGTTTGAAAACATATTTGATCTGGCTATTTTCATATTAATGAAATAAAACAATAATTAAATACTTTAAAGGAGATAAACACACACACACACACACACACACACACGCACACAATGGATTCCAACGTTTTAAGATCACATTGAAACCCTTAAAATAGGATTTAAAAATAAGCAATTTGTTGGTTGCTAATACAACAAGCTAATTTGACATGGACTACGGGAGCTCCTTTGTAAGTCACATATACTTGTAATGCAATATAACTTCTAATTGAAAAATAATTGATGCTAATATATAATGGCAATGGATTGTATCAAGTATTATTAGTGGACTTTGATTTCTGGACACATTTAGGGTAAAAAAAAAAGAAATATCTCACCTTTTCAAAGTCTTTAAGTGTTACTTCATATAGTAGTTCTGCATTTGATCCAATGTCATATTCTTTTTTACCCTCTTTGCCATAACCGTATCTGAAAGCATAACATAGACTGAGTTATATATAAAAGGAAAGAGTGTGTCAGATTATCAGCATTATGGTTGGTAAATGGCTTTTTTTATACGCAGATATTAGGCATGGAAATATTTTATATTAGTTTACATAAGGCTAAATCTGGGTTGTCAGCAATATTATATTATATTATATTATATTATATTATATTATATTATATTATATTATATTATATTATATTATATTATATTATATTATATTATATTATATTATATTATATTACATATCCCTTACCAAACATAAAGTAAATACAGTAACTATAAAAAGCAAACCTTACTTTGGATTTAGGTATAATAAACAGCATTCCCCTTTTTGGATTTTCTCCATGGCCCTGTCCACTCCTAAAGGAACATCCACGTCCTCTGATTCACCCACTACAAAGCTTACATCTCGAGAATCAAATAAGCGACCTCCACACCATCCCTCCAAGTGTGCTGAGAAACAGAAACCAGACCGCATTAATAGTGTATCCAAAAGAGACAGTGATCATGTTATTACGCATCATCTATGAATAACAACCACATTCCGAACATTCAAAACTCTCAAGACGTACCATGTACTGTGGCCCCTTCATTAGGATTGTAATAGCCTTCGCCTTTGACCTTTATTCTCCTCACGACCCCACCATCTTCTGTAAGCTCCTCCCCTCTGAAGCTCAGCAGCTCAATCTAATTATGGGAAGCAGAACCATTTGTACTTTTAAAGATAACAAGCTTATACCAAAAGAGGCTTTTTATGTTCTGGGTCTAGCATTTTATATCACAGAGAAACAAACAAATCAAGGTTTCTAACACTTACATGTCCCAGTGGATGATTTTTATTTACTTTTTTTCTTTTTGTCATATTAAAGTCACATTAAATCTGAATTTAAAACTAAAAACTAAAAAACTTTTTTTTTAATGTGTCCATGGTTTAAAAGACACCAGTAATGCATTCTCTACAAAATAAGATATTTTCACAATTCATCCAGGAACATGCAGGTTATTTAAGTGCTTGATGTTCCTACCTCAAACACAAGTGTGGCATTTGGAGGAACTTTTGGGGGGCTGCCTGCTGAACTGTATGCATATTCAGGCTTACAGAGCATCAAGCACACCTCTCCTTTCTGCATGGAACATATGACAATGTCCCATGCTTTGATGACCTGACCTGTGTGAATCAACCAGACAGTACTCCATCACTTCAATGCTTCGATACTCAAAGTAAATAAAAAGTATAAAAGTACTACATATATTTTATTTTAGTATATAAATATTATCAATTTATATACAAATAATTACTTACTATAAATAAATAGTCTTATTAATAAAAATGTATAACCCACAGGTACTAAATTAAGGTAATAGTTAATGATTTGTGTTAATACCCTTAAAGATTAAATACAAATTTTTCCTTTGAGAACGAAACAGCAGATAATAAGGGAGGCACCATATGTCTAAACAACAGCAATTGCACCCCTTTTTAATTGCAACCACAAATGTCATTAAACAGGAATTTCAGCCTTGGTCTTTAGTGAGAATTGTACAATGAAACTGGCAGGTTGCATAATCATTCCATTAAACAGACACTTTTTATAAAGAAGCATCCTAAATGTCAGTATAATATAAACTATTTGCGTGTGCAGTTAAAAAAAAAAAAAGAAATATGTTGTTTAGAATTTCTGTTTTTATTCTTTTTAAATAAAGTTCTGTCATCTACTACATAACTTTAAGATTATATTTGTGTTGCTCCTTAAAAGTAAAATGCAATTCTTAAACTGAATTTCATTTGAAGTGAATTTAAGGAGCAAAATAAAAGCTTAATGTATTTGTGTTGGGACTACATAATTTATTTTAAATAATAATAAAGTATTTTAAGTTTATTATTTTTCATTTCAAGTTTCCTTGCTAAAACTTCAATGGGATGCATGGGACTGGATGGGTGAATGTTAAATGAAGTGTCTTTGAGATGAATAAATGTTTCATGTCTTTAACGTGAAGAGTATGATGCATGTTGCTTCACTGAAAAAGCAATTACTGCACTCTTGCTAGCTAGCAGTTAACCACAAGAGAGTTCATCTGACTAATGTCTAATTTTATTATGGTATACTCAGTTCAGTTTGGTTTTCATCTAAACAAGTTATTTTAGTAGAGTTGGGAGTTTCATTTAAGGTTAAGCAAAACCATCAAAATCCCAATGTGTGGAACCACTGTCCACAACTGAATCTAGCTGAGACAAATAATTACACGTTGCAAAGTGGGCCATGTTATGATTAATGAATGTGAAACGTATGTATATAGTAATGTATATAATAGCATAGCACATACAATTATTTTTCTGCCTATCCCTTTGTCACACTGGATTTCTCTCAGCAATGCCCTCTTTCAACATAGAATTTGTTTCAGAACAGCACTTTACATTTTTTTTAAATGATCGAATTTAGTCTGAAAAATAAATCTCTGAAATCTATTACCTTTTCCCACATTGAAAACAAAAGGCTCTTTGCGGTCTAGACTGGAGTCAAACTTCTTGCCATTTAGGAGTCTGCCAGTGTAGTGGACGCACACCCTGTCCCCAATCATCGGCTTTTCCCCTTCCACACCATGCTGTTTCACAATCTTTAGAGACGCAGGGGAGAAAAATTTACAATCCATCCTTACAAAACCTCAGACTTATTTTAAATTAACGGCAGATCATTCTGAATGTGAAAACATGCACTGATTTAAGTCAAGTTTTCACTAACTCTCACAAGTCCACTTCAGTAAAGCACTATGCTCCTTGATTCAACAGCACAAGCACACATGAATAAGTGAATGTAAAATGTATCAGCAAATTATGGAAACTTAATTGAACTTTAGCAGACAAATCAAATTATATTGGAAGTCTAAAGTCCCTTTTTTCATTTAAAACTGCAAATAAACAATAAACAAGTTTTTAAGTGGCACAATGTTTTTTGGAACATTCCAATGACATCCTGGTTTTATTTTATGTTTTTTTCAATTAAATTTTATTTTCAAATGTATTATAAATTCAGTTAAACTTAATTTTTTATAAAAAAAAAATGTTTAGACAGAAAACAGAAGTATAAAAGAGAAGAACTTTCACTAATGGTTGCAGATTTTTGGAACCACTGTATCATTCATGAATACAGGAAGATTACAGAATTTGTAAACAGCTGTGATATAGAGTTACTTATGACTGGATTACCTTACATACTCCACGGTCACCGTTCGGGGTGACATCAATGCCTTGGGAGGCAAAGACGTCAGCTGGGCACTGGTTAGTGGAAAAGATATCCTCTAAAGATGACATCTCACCACTCATACATAGCCGTGTTCCCCTAAAAACAAATATGCAATATTTAACTTAAAATTTTAGCCAATTATAATGAGCCGCTGCTATCTTTAGACAAATGCAAATTGTCAGTTGTTACCTGCCTCTGTGTGTGTATGTGTGTTTGTGTGTTTAGAAGCAGATGCATGTAATGTTTTGGGGTATTTTTATTTAAATGTACACTGAAGCTTGTGAACGTGAGCGGCGGAACACTATGTTCCTTTTATTCAGAGTTCCTGGCACAAATTCAGATTCTAGAGAAGGATGTCTTGTGAGATTTATGTCAGTAAACCTAGTAAAAAAGACACGGGAACAAAACAGGACAGAGAAGGGAACATTCAGTTCAATCCACTTTACTTTAAGCGGTGAGATACTACAATCACTCAAGGCTCTCAATCAAAGGCATTTGTTTATAACTACACACATGCTGAAGGTTACAGGAAGCAAATACATTTCAAGGAAAGTTTAATGAATGCATAAGAATAGATGTAGCAGCACATACCTAAATAAAGACAACAATAAAAAAATATGTCTGTTCTTTCTGGAACTGCTCTGTGCCAAACTGACTTATGAATAACTAACATCTTTTAGCACTGAAAGTATAATATATTCATTAATACAAATATTCACCTCACTGCATATCAATTTACAGCGTATGTCTTGGGATGGGAATATAGCCGAGTGAAAATTAACAGTCCAGGCTATTTGACTCGCAAAAGACACATCTACAAAAATAGTCTGCCACCATTCTGGCTGCAACATCATTGCTGTGGAAACATATCGTTCCTTGAGCACAATTTATTCCGAAAGCCCAAGATGAAGGAGGTGGATGTACAGCAAGTAAGTCAAAAAGAGTCACAGATACAACCACAACACCAGGAAGCCTTTCCACTGTAAAGGATGCAGAAATAACAGCATACAAATGTTATGTTAAACATCTAACTGTACAAGATGTAAAAACTTCTCTGGTTTTGTTGCCATGATATTTTCCATTTGAAATGTTAACAAATGTAACTAAATTCTGACCCTGAGCTAAGTAAATTAATCACCCGAAACCTTTTTAACAGATGAGTGCTTCTAGAAGTTTTCTCGGAATCAAGTGTTATGAAGTTCCTCTAATAGATGTTCCTTAAATATCAGCCATAAGATGCAACGCTGATGAAGGCTCGTACTTCACATTGCATTTAATAACTTAAATTGTTCTCGTTTTTTACTCATTTTATTCAAGGACCACTCATCTGATAACTCATCTGTCTATATCTCAATTTCTACTACTCTGTTCCATTACCAACCGCTCTGTCTTTGTCTGTTTGTCTATCCGTGTTTGTCTTAATGCCAAGTTATCTATTCATGCTTTTCCAGCCAACTGTCCCTAAGTACTTCTCTCCATTGATCGACTCGTTTAAAGGTGGTGTGACTTTTCTAAGCCCTTATTGGAGCTCTGTCTCAGATGTCCGCAGTGTGGTGAGATTGCAACAGGCATTCCTGTAACAAAGATGAGCGTTCAGAGACAGTTGACTCATTCCATCCTTGAACATACCGTCCGCAGTTAAACACAACATGTACTCATACAGATTCCGAGTTAATCACCTTGTCAGACACCCAGTCTCTTTCTGTATTAATGACATACAAGCTGTCCAAAACAACAAAATTAAATTATCTGTAGACAATGATGGTTTTGCAACTCTTATAAACATCTCTCACACAGAAATCCAGGGTGTGACCACTTAAACAGTGCAGGACAGATGCATCTGACAACAATAATCAGATAAAGTAAATACAATTTCAATGGTTGATAGTTAAATTACCATGATCAATGATCATATTGTAGTTTACATTAAAATGTGAAATATAATCTAAACAGATTTTAGAAAAACATGCTTGTGAAATCCAGTCAATGTAACCAGTTGTGAGTGGCATCTGGCCAGTGGTATAACCGTTAGTCAGGGTCATGAAATGACATAATTTACAAATCAAGATAACCTGAATTCCCAGCACATATCAAACTAAAAATAAAAAAGGCAAAGGCAGAAAACCCATTTTCAACCCTCAAACATATTTCTCATTTCTACATTATAAACACCAAAAACATCTGTCTTTAAGATTGTCCTTAAGATGGATTACAGAGTCTGTGAAATAGTAAGCAAAAGTGTGTATACAATAGGCTATAAAGGATTATAAAATGTAAAAGGGCCATTTCTATCAATACAAATTCAAGGAGTTCTCTATCATAATAATTGAAAAGCGTGCTGCACGTCCTCTCAGTTTCGTACAATCTTCCATACATCTCAGACATAACAAGAGGCTATGAAACCCATAGCAACATGCAAATAAGATTACAGCTACACTTTTCTTTTCAACATTAGTATTTATTATTTTATTTTAATTAAAATCTAAGGCCGCATTTTGAACAAGTGGCTAATTATCTGTGGAGAATAAGCAAGAATGTGTGTGTGTAATTAAACTGAGCGCGCTATTTTCCTTGATTTTGTAGGTAAATCATTACACCGTGAGAAAACAGGCATTTCTCTTTACTAGTGACCATATTTCGAAAGCTGATTTAGATATAAAATGTAGAGTAAGTGAAGGGTAAAGAATAAAAAACAAGCATGAATTAAAGACTTACAATATTTCCCTTTTGTTGCTCGTTCCTCTCATGTGTCTGACCGTATATCCGTCCGTATGCAACTTCAGTTAGTCTTACCGGCGAATACAACCTGTGCCTAGCGGCTTAAAGGGGAATGAGCCCGCCCTCTCAGCGCGAGAGTACTAGATGTTCTACCGGCAGTATTTTACACTTCTCCACACTAATAACCATCAACACGATACACGATACTCTACGAGACATTTGGACGGGGAAAATGAAATGAGACTAAAGGAGGAGGAGTAAACGCGGGGGAGGGAAGTGTAGTGTAAAAATTAAGGGCAGGCCTTGGAAACTGTCCACAAAGTAACACAATGTTCCGGCTGTACTGTAGCTCGCGCTGATGAGAACACAGTGTCCTAGTAGACACCCTGACCCGTAACCCGTTGTGTGCTGACTGAACAGCTCAAGTTGGGAACAGCATGTACAACCACACAGTCAGAGCGCAGCGACAACACGACTAAAGTATGGTTTAAGTTCAAAATGATAGAACGCATTACATTCTTAAAAATAATAATAAATAAATAAATAATCCCGGTTGCGGTGAAGCTGACAGCTGAAATACATTTACGGTAGACGTTTGGATAGTATTCTCGGATTGCATAACCACCATGATAAAACAGGTGAAGAAATGAAGATCAATTAATATTCTTTAACAAATAATGCAAGTACCTCTGGGAACATTGTTACTGTAATTTTGACAAAACTTTACTGTGTGTTACTGTTTCCTAACTTCCATGTACTGTACATGCATTGTTAATGCAGATTTTCACCATAAATCACAGACTAGTACTTCCACACGTTTTATATAACATTTTACAGTAAAATTACATTTATTGTCTGTTAAATCCATTTTTTTTATTGTAAGGTAACTGACAGTTAAAAGGGGTTTTACTGTTTTCTGTTCGAGATGATACATTGTCTATTCTGTGTTAGAAGTGTGTAGACATTTAAAGCTAAGCATCATCTCCGAAGCATTATGTTTTAAAGATTTAATTTCAACACAAGATAATTAAATGTCAAGTGGATATGTTGAAATCAAATCCAGCCTTTCAAGTAAGCATGCCAGATATTGAACAACTTCAGCACTGGCAACATGTTACCTGCTCAAAAGCAAGACTGGAACTGTTACAAAATGTCCCAGACTCATTCCCTAGAGCAACAAGAGGTGTCAGCAGGAACACATTAGGTGGCATTCATGATTGTCGGGATTTAAAGGGATTGATTTCCCTTTTCAAGCCTGTTTTTTTTTTTTTTTTAGATAATAATTTTAGATGGATAGTTAATCCAGGAACACGATGAGCTCTTTGGTTAAAGTTATTAAAGATTCTGTGCAGATTCAATATATCAAAGAAATATGATCACCCAGAGAGATGCTTCATTCATTTGATTGATTTGTAATTTTGATGTACATTTTAGAATACACAAAATATTATTAATTTACTTTATATTTCTTTTATTTGATGTCAGCAGGCCCACAGCTTTTCCAGGATTATCAGGAAACTGAAGTACTCAAGCATGGGTGAGAGTAGAACAAAACGCTGCATCAGTTTGGTATTTTAGCAGCAGGGATCTGCGATAGAGCTTGCTTATAATGTGAAAGTACTCAAGTTCAGAAACAAGTGCAGGGCATTCAAGGATAAGGATTCAGACCAATATGTCACTGCCAATAAGGTCCAAGTGGAAACATTCAAAGGAAACTTGTTTGACCTTTCTCTTTTTCGTGTTCTATGATCATATGATGTATATGATCTTGATCAAAATCACTGTCCATTTTATTCAGTTTTTTATCTTCTAACAATTCTGACGTGAAAATGTAATTGTGGTTATGTTTTTAATTTACAGACATCTGTTGTAAAATAACATTTTCTTTACTTAAGGTGGTGATGACATTCAGAATGATATTCTTCTGTCAAAGGCTGAACAAGCCATTATTCTACGTGGTTTAATTTACATAAAAGGAACTTATACTCTTTTAAATGAACATAGTTTGTACATAAACAATTGCTTGAATAAAATTCCTTTATCGATGGAATTGTTATTAGGGGGTACCATGTTATATTTTTGGTTAAGGTTTAGATCTATCAAGACATCTGTTGCTTGTGGTTTATAAACCACTGAAGTTTTAAATATCTCTCAATTTGTTGAAAAAAAAAAGACATTTACAGAGCAATTCATTGATAGTAATATACCAGCAATTTAGCAATAATATTTAGCAATAATATCTCCTTCCTAATTTGCATAGTGTAAATCCTGTTTAGTATGTGAGATTTAAATTAGCTACTAAATGTTTAGCATGACAATCATCAAAAAATGGAAATGGTATGGTGTAATATCAGAGAACACAATACTGGTTTCAGTTCACTTCACTTAACATCTGGTGTGTTCTAGGGCCTTGCATGTTTTAAGCTAACCACTTTTAAGTTAGATCCTTTTAATTTAACAAAAATGTGTCATATTATTTATGCTTCCACATAAGTACTATTTCTCTGTACTTTTCACACCCCTTCTTGAAAGGACATTCTGATTATTTCTTACAACACAATGATTCACCCACCATTAACAGATGTTTAAAAGATATTAATAATCAGTTTGGTGATGCAAAACACTCAAAGGGTCCAAAGATCTTTAGCAAATATATAAATAAAAGCAAACTTCAATGATCAGTTTGTTCACATTTTTCCTATTTTGTCATGATCCGTATCATACAAGGTTCTATAGTCATTTTCATCTATCTGTTTCATGAATAAAAGAAGCATTTATGGGTCCAGAGTCTATCCATGGTATCCAATTTAAAAATATATATAGATAGATATTTTCAGAGAGGACATGAGGATTGTGGATGGAAACGACTGTAAGGAATAACATGCAATAAGGAGTGATTATAGGAGTATCACCTTGTCGCCAAATAAAGTCGATTTTTTTTGGGTCACAGACAAGAGAAAAATCCTGCTCGTTTTTCCACTGCTTTCTCAGATCAATAGGTCCGCGCGTCAAGAACTAAATGTTCTAGTTCACAGAGGAACGTGCGGAAGAGACTCTGTTGACTCATCGGCGCAACGGAGGTAAGAAGTGGTACTGAAGTTGACAAACCTGGTCTTGCACACACGCGTCGTCTGTTTTTAGCATGCAGCTTAAGAACATTTAATACAAACGTCTGGGAAGTGGAATTAGCATGGCATGTGTGAGTGTCTTTATTCGCCTGAATGCACGGACCTGCTTTTTGGCATAGGACAAAGCGAGAGGTAATAACCTTCTATGTACCAGCATTCTATGGAAGGAACCACATTTATGTCGCCAATAACAGGAAATTGTAGACTAGAACTAATACATGTGATGTGTGTCATTAAGAGTGTGGGTAATAAAGAACAAAAAAAAAAGTAAAGAAAAAAAATATTTTCCTATCCCAACGGAAGTAGTTTTAATTGGTAAAATAATTTAAATGTATTTTTCTTTAATTTTTCTTTTAATTTACTTTGAGATTTTCTGTAGAAGGGACAAATGTGGTTTCAACTTTATTTAAAAAAATTATATTTGTCTAATTCCCAGTAAAGAACTGTGTAACCCTATAGCCTAATTCAGAAAAGCAATCCATCAGATCAATTCTAAATGTAATTAGTGGCAAAATAGCTCAACAGTAACCACCCACTTCCATAAAGCATTGCAAACTGTCAAACTACTCAGACTGCCTTCTATAAAAGAAATAATAATAATGCAAAAAAATATGTTATTTGACGTTTAGATAACATTTATCATGTATTTCAAGACATGAAAATCTTAATTATTAAAAAAAATATGATCGGTAGTGTAAGTATGCTATTCCAAAGATAGATTGCAACCTCCATCTTAAAAAAAAAAAAAACTATCATCCAAAGATATGTAAGAAAGCCCAAAACAAATAACTGTCTGGCAGAAAGCACCTCAAAGTCATCTGACTGGATAAGTAATAGCTTTAGACGGTCATATTGCTTTTACAGAGAATATCTCAGGACACCTTTTTCAGGACACCTTGTGATCTCTCAGGTAGTAGGGACATTTGCAGCATGCTAAACAATCTCTTATCATTTTTAATGGGAAGAATACTTCCAAGAACCAATACCAAACAAGTTGACACTTGCTGTTTTGCACTATAGGCTACATATGTATATAAGCAATCAGATGAGATAAATCACAATTCAGTCAAAATTGTGAATGGTCTATCAGTGTAATTCAGTGTGAGATTTTGAAATGTAATCTTAAATCTGTTCAAATGTTTAAACAAAGATTTATAAAAGCTAACCTGATTTATCATCTACAATGTATGTTTGCATTTCAAACTTCATAATGATAATGACATTTAACAGATATTAAAAAGTAAAATTCTTATGATTATATCTCGTCTTGTTTGAGTGTCACTGAAATGTATATCATGTATGTTATTGTATTAAAATATACTTTCCATAAAGTCCATGTAATTTAGTATCAGTTTCATTTCATTGTGTGCGAGTCTAAGTAACTAAAAGTGTGTGTGTGTGTGTGTGTGTGTGTGTGTACACATGCTTCAGAGCATATGTATATCTTGCCTTTATGGAGAGTGAGAGGGCGGGTTCATGGGAGGCTAACCAGTCATCAGGAAGCAAAACAGAACAGAATGTGCAGTACTAATCTGGGCGGAAAAAAAACATTCTGTGCCATGAGTGGTAACACAAATTCACATTGTCTTGCATACAAATAGCCTACAAATGGAACATAAGAATGAGGAAAATATATTGGTTTCTCCAAGGGATGCTCTTTTTGTTTAGACATTACATAAGAAAACAGCAATGAATACAAAAGACAAAACCCCAGAAGAGTTGGAGTATGATACGGATGATGAAGACCTGCCCAGTCAGACAAAAATAAAGCCAGTCAGCGTAATGCTCTTTATTTGAATACAAGGTGTGTTACATAACACTGGTGTTTGCTTAATCCAAAACAAGGGCTGAACTATTGCCCCAAGATTTTACCTAAATTAGTCGTTGAAGCTCTGTTACCTCTATGACCCCTTATTTTGCTAATGAAAGAGATTATAATATTTGTTGCACATATTAGCCTACATCTTTCATCACCATGTAACAACATACAAAATAACAATAATAATTTACTTTTTTTTTAATTATATAAATAAATTATTTAAATAATTATTTACATTTTATTCTATTTTTTAACGTTTCCAAAATATCTGATGATTTTGATCAAATACATTGTACGTATAAAATATTCTATACTTAGTAGCCTAGGCCTATCCTACATAGCTAACGTAATAAATGCTGTGTTATGATATACAGTGTATAATTAATTTGTTAATGTTAACAAATTGACAACTTCGTTGTATACAACTAAGTATTTTACGAAGTAGACCTGAGATAGAAGGGAAAGTTAATTCATTATACAAGGAACGAAAAGGTAAGTTGTGTTACACATAACCATAATTCGACAATTTTCATCCTTTAGACACTGAGATGTGAACAATAACATATTTACAGCCTTTAAATATCGGTCTTATGTGTGTTTCAGAGCAGAAATGTAGCGCCCTTTAGATGTTTTTTAGGTGTGGGAGCTTTTCTTTCGACGTCCGTGTTGTTGATGATAACCGGAAGTGCTTTACGTTTACGCGAGCCGGTCGCTATTAGCGGGGTAGCATCGCGGTTTTAGCTGCAGTGGCTCGTTTTTGATTTCGCTAACGCAAACAAAGCAGATTTACCGGTAAGAAAAATCAACTTATGTTATTTAATATCTGTATGATTTTTATGTAGCTTGGAATGCAGTCGATTTTGCTTATTTAAATCAGTTTGATATGTCTGTTCTTGCGTGGTTGAAATGTGTAGACGCTCAGGTTGGCCTGTTAGCTTGGTACGTTACATACATTTAGTATGTAACAAATCTGTTCGTATTGCGTTTTATTAGACTTTAAATGTTAAAATATTGGTGTACTATAAATAGTTTTACAGTCGTTTGTATGTTTGTATTTTTCCTATGAAGCTGCTTTAAATGAGTGTTATAAATCCTTTGAGTAATCCAGTGTTGCATGCTAATGTTTTCATTGTTTCCAAAGTCAATTCAATTGACAATATATGTTTCTATCAAACAGTTTAAGTGCACATTCATAGTCTCCGTGTTTATATTTAATTTCTTGCAGCTTTTAGGTGTGCAGCTGAGTTTGGGATTGGTGAAGATATGGGAGGTGAGTCTTTATTCCATTCTTTTAACATCCATTCCAGCTATGATCCATTCTAGTGTGCTGAAAGAGTTGGGGTAGACATAGGAAATACAGAGTGATGATAATACTTAAAACTAAACTGTTTTTCCACTACAGATCCTTCCCTAAGCCGGGACTGCCCACTGGATTGTAAGGTCTATGTTGGCAATTTGGGCAACAGTGGTAATAAAACAGAATTGGAGAGAGCATTTGGCTATTATGGTCCCCTGAGGAGCGTATGGGTGGCAAGAAATCCTCCCGGCTTTGCTTTTGTGGAGTTTGAGGACCCCAGAGATGCAACCGATGCTGTGAGGGAGCTTGATGGAAGGTAAGAATATCTATTTAAATGTAGTGCTCTGGAACAGCCATTGTCCTGCTGATTAGATTATCCCGATTAAACAAAGGTTTGCAGAATTGCATCTTGTGGTTTTGATGGAAACTATTAAAAGATTCACATCGCTGTATCAGGGTAATGTTTGTAAACTAAGATTGTAAATAGTTTAATCAAAATAATAAAACTTATTTTATTTCAGCTAGTTGCCAAGGAACTTTTTATCCATTTTAGTGTCTTAGAAGAGTTGGGGTAAATATACAACACCTAATAATACAGAACAATGATAATATTACTTGAAATAAAATAAAAAATGAACTTAAATACAATAAAATAAACTTATTTAACCTAATTTCTATGGCAACATTTCTCATTTTGTTGTTTTGTTATTTTGCTATTTGTTTACTTTGTGGTTGTACTGTATGCTCTAGAAATGTGACATGCTCTTTCTGTAAACTGTTCTTAGAACTCCATGTTTGTTTGTTTCAGAACAATGTGTGGCTGTCGAGTGCGAGTTGAACTGTCCAGTGGTGAAAAACGGTCAAGGTATCGAGGACCACCCCCTGCTTGGAATCGTCGCCCACGTGATGATCATAGAGGGCGCAGCCCACCCCCTAGACGCCGGTATGGTTTCTTTTTCTGCTCTCAAACGATACTAGATGTCTTAAAAACCCTTTCATCACAAGCTTAGTTATGGGCAGAGTGATGAGCCTAGGTGTGGAGACTGACGAAACCAGCATCTTTTCATAAATTCGGCCAAGCTGTTTGAAACCTTCCCCACGCTCTCCTTGCACTGATCAGTTTTCAGCCTTCGGATTGGTTAACCAGCGAGTACATTGAGTTTTGGCTCAGAGATATTTATTAACTTGAATTGTAGTGAAGGATTTCCAAAGAATCTTCTCATTGTTTGGGTTTTATGTCATTTTTCTATTTATATTAATGAAGCTGACCACCCCACCCCCCCTTTCAGAGACGTCACCAAGCCTCTACTCCTCTACCTCTGAGTCAGTCAACTAGCCCTCTTTCAGCATCATGTGACCAGCGTACACCAATCAGCTCACATGATCCAAGCATGGCCACCAGCCCATTGGTTTCTGAGCATGCCTCTCTCAGGGTCCTTCACCTCCTCCAACGTTAACCTGATCGGCAAATCCAGCCACGCCACACTTACAACCAATCAACGGGTCTTATGCCCCTCCCAAAATGTCTACATGACAACATATCCTCAGCAGTCCTCATCTAACTGACATCTACAGCCACCTACTGTATAGCTGTTAAACATCTAGCAACCATCTGGCAAAATCTCCCCGCAAATTACACCCTCCTGACCAGCACTCAGCTTCACTGCCTCATATCTAGCTTGTTGAAAACAAAATAGTAAGTTTATGCCTTTTCCTCCCGCTTAATCACACTGAATTTAATTTGGTGGTTTTGAGATATAACCTTTTTCGTTATTTTAATAAATATAAGACAATATCCAAAGAGTTTTTTCAAACCATACATTTACATCCCTTTAGTAGTTTTCATACCAAAAGTGTTTTTGATCTATGCCCAAAGATTTGGCAAGTGAATCTGCTACAGGAACTTCTTACAGATAGCTGTTTTGAAAATTTTTACCCATATTGGGCTTCATAAGACCTTCATCGAAGGCCAATCAGTATTACTATTTCATGAAGCTTTAGCATCATGAATATTTTTTTGGCCATATTGACCCCTGACTTGTCAGTATTTCTTACATCTGCATATAGGTCTCCTAAGAGGCGGAGCTTTAGTCGTAGTCGGAGCAGGTGAGTTGCTTTAATGTTTTTATAACCCTTCTGCAACTAATGTCAACACCATAACTGCATTTCCATTTTTATTCATGGTTGTTCTTCTGAAAATAAACTGTAACTTTGCCTCTCATCTTAGAACTTCTTGGTAATGAGGTAGCTATAACATATTCATACGTGTTTACTTGGCTTTTAAAGGTCCCTTTCCAGAGAGAGGAGAAGAGAGAGGTCTTTGTCCCGTGATAGAAACTATAAACCTGCAAGGTCTTTCTCAAGATCACGCAGGTAGGTTTACACTTGTGAGTAATTGTGTAATGGCACAGCTGGAATATTTAATTATGCTCATGGAATTTGTCGTCTTTCTTTTCAGTCGTTCACGTTCCAATGGTCGGAAGTGAGAAATGTTTAAGGCCAGCCTTGTCAGAGAAAGCATGTCTGCGCGCTCCTCAACAGACTAGGACGATTGGAAACCAGTGATGTGGTGGTGTTTGTTTTTTTGTTTTGTTTTTTTTGCCCCAAAGTCTTTTTAAAATGTATCTTCTCCATAGTGTTCTGAGTATCCTTTTTTACTTAAGATATCTGTGCTTAATGGGTAGCAATGATTTCATCCTGCCTAAATATCTGAATGTAATTTTATGTTCTTTGGGCAGTAAACAAGTTCTGATTGGAATTACTCATGTCTGACTTGGATAGTTATTTGAAACCGATTTTGTATGCTTTTTTTTTGTACTTCCATTAAAAGAAGTTCCTTATGAATTCACTGTATGGCTTTTCTCTACATTTCACACTTTGTTGTTGATTTGTTGTTCAAATGTTACTTTTATTAAAAAGTTGTGTTAACCTTTTTACTGTAAGGTTCAATTCATTCTCATATGTATTGATATTAGGTATCATAAACACTATTTTGATGTAGATGATTTTTTTTTCATTTACTTATACATTATTTCAAGTTTCATCATGAATAAACAATGTATTGTAAACAAACATGAATTAGTAATGAAAAATAGATTTATGAATTAACTAACCTATAATGCTGCAACATTAATGCAACATAGTATTTCCTGTTCTAAATTATATCATAGGCTATTGGGTTACATCAGTAAGCTTTAAAATGTGCACTAAAAGGCCAGCAGAGGGCTGTGCTTGGTTTGAGAAATGTGAATATAATATTGTAAACTCACAAAGAAAAAAATGAATTTTTACTCATGGTTCAAACATGCACTTATAATGTTCTAGCACACAATTGAGAAGATAAAAAAAATGCTTATGTCGTTCACACAGCAACACCTCTCTTCATGAAATATGTACTTCAAGTTCAACTTTTAACTTGCGATGCAATTTGTGTCAACAACACAGGAAGTTGAGGGTAGCAGCGAAAAGGAAGCTACATGAGCTCAGCCTCCTTCAAAAGAGAAACACAGGCACCTAAAACTGTTGAGCTTTGTGTGCTGCTAAAACACCCAAGACTGCAAAGTGGAAGGATCCCTGAAAGGGGCACCGGAAGGTAACATCTGTTTATCATGGTACTTTCCTAGTGTCATAAGTTGTAGGGGGCACAGCATCTAATATCTATGCACTTGTCATTTTGCATTTGGAAATGCAAAGTTTTACATACAAATTATGTGGTTTCATCCTCAGATTATTCAGATTAACATTGGACTACGTAAATCGTGTTTGTTTAGATGTTGTTTTCACATTATGATCATCTGAGTAAAGACTTGGTCTCAAATTCATTTTATTTTAGTTTTTCTGATAATGCCATGACAGAACCTTCATCCATCCAACAACGTGAATTTGCATATCATGTTTTATATATATATATATATATATATATATATATATATATATATATATATATATATAATTTAATAAATACTCAACAAATTAGGATGGATGGAAGCTTGCTGTCATTACTCGTCAATATGGAGAATGTGAAGTATAGCTGCATGATGACAAATTAAATGTTTGATGGCAAGTGTTATGTTTTTGATAAACAGTATATTATTTCTAAAAACTCCTTACATTATATCTATCTAGTATATTGCTACACTCTAAAAAACACTGGGTTAAAAACATTTGGGTTGTTGTTAACCCAAGGGCTGGGTAAATATAGCACAGAACCCATCTTGGGTTAATTTTATCCAGCAAATTAGGTTGTTTATTTAACCCAGCGTAAAGGGGTTGATTTAACCCAGATAAAGTTTATTAATTTGTACTATATTACTAGCTTATTTTTTTTACTTCATACATTAAATAATGTTGACAGATTAATTTAAATCCTCTAAACTTTTCTAAAATAAGCCACACAACCACTGGTTTGCATGTTAACTTCCTTTATTTTCCTTTAATTATTTTTTACACCATTGTTTATATCGTTTCTAATAGGCTATACATATTGCCTATATAAATTACCCAATATAAAAAATAATACCCTATAAAAAATACCCAAAAGGCTCAACCCAGCATTTGGGTTAAAAAAAAATAACCCTGGCTTTTTTAGAGTGTAGCCTATACAAAACAGCTCGCTAGTGTGATTTAATTTTCACTGTCATTAAGTATCATCACAAGTGGAATAAATGATTTGAGACCACATGCATGACAGTTGGTATGAATCATATAAGTGTTGCATCACTAATGCTCTCTGGTTTCCTTTTTAATCATATTTCTAAATGTCAAAGATGTTTAGAAATGACTTATCCCCATTATTTGTCTCATCATATGAACATGAACACAGCCATGTCAGACAGAAAATCCAAGAAGAACCCGAGGTTTGGTTCATCTCGACGAGGTCCTAAAGGTCTTAACAGAAATAATGAAAAAGATGATGATGATGATGGGTTTCAGCAGACTGCAGAGTCTGGGGATGGAAGAGGTGAATTTCACACCACCAGTGATAACCATGCAACTCAGTTTGATCATCCACCAAGCTCAAGCACTGAACAACAACCATCTGCGTTAGAATGTCCTCCACATGCAAGGGGTCACAAGGATTCACTCATGGAGACTGAACAGCCAGAACGGAAAAGAAAAATGGGTTCAACTCGCAGGAGTACTAGTAGGTTTAAAGGTGAGAGAAAACTTGATGACGTGAGGACCACTGAAGAGTTAGATGAAGAAAATGTAACTCAACCAAACACATCAACCACTGTGGAACAACATGCTTCTCTAACAGAAGAAGAACAATCAGGTTTTCCTTCTGATTTGTCCCTTCAGACCAAAAGTTCTGGTTTTGAAAGGGAGTCTGGAACAACTCTTTTGTTTGCAGTTTCAGAAAATAAAGAAAAAGGTACAATCCACCATCAAGAAATAACCTCTCATTCACAAGCGGTAGTAAGTGATATGCCCATAGACGAGGCAATTGGGCCATCTGTCCATTCTACTGCTGTCACAGTAGCTGAATGTGATGAGTTGCGGGAGGATTCAGTCATGTTTAATGAACCAAAAACATTCGGTCACCAAGAAAACCAAATACCCAGTGCCTCTGGACAAAAAAGAAGGATGGGCTCAACCCGCAGACCTCACAGAGAGCAAAACTGTGAAAATGTAGGTGTGCAAGAACATTCACAAAACATGACAGAGAATGAAAGGAAAGAAACGTTGAAAATGTCAGAAGAGATGGCGCTAACATGGGATGATGTGGCAAGTGATGATCCATCGTCCCACACAGAATCAGCTTTGCTTTTGGCTGATAGAGCTGAGCTGAAAGAGCCTGATGTTTCGGTTGGAACTGAAACTATGAACCAATCAGTTGCTTTTCCCCTTGTCGATTCAGAAAAACCCCTGCCTGAAACTACTGGGACTCCATTACTGAACGAGGCATTGGATTTTAAGTTTGGTTCACTCAATGAGGATTTAGATGTTCTAAACAAAGTCTTGAAAGAAGCAGGAAGTCATTTAAGTGATAACAGCCAACATGTGTCTGATACAAGAAAAGATACCCCATCTTACGACTTTAGAGATGAAAACACAGAAACCAAGAAGGAGGTTCTAAAGCAGAAAGAGGAACCACAATTAGAGGAACTTGTGTTGCATGATCAGGAATCTTCATTAAGTCAACATGACATAGCTACTCTAAATAACTACGATGGTCCTATGGTTCAACATATAGTGGGAGGAAGTAGAAGTTTTGATACTCCTGTGTCTAATATTAGCCATGATGAACCCACAACAACCAATTTTCCACAAGAGATAAGGGATACTGTTGAAGAAAGGCAAACTATTAATATAGAAACTAAACAAGAAAATAATGTTTGTAATGTTGCTTCATGTGATACTCTGACTAATTTAGAATCTATTACGGGAGATGAGGAAGATCCCCACATTTTAGCAACGAGAGAAAAGGAGAATATAAGTGATGAAAGAGGATCTGAAACAGAACATGCATTTGAAATGACAGACCAGGGTGAAGTAAGAGATCACAATCTAACACAAATAATGGATGTAAGAGATCATGAAAAAGACGGACAAACAAGCACAGAGACCATTTCAATTGAAAATGAGGAGCTATGTAAAGGACAAGAGCATTATTCATCAAATATATCTCTAACACACAGTCCTACACAAGATAATTCTCCGAAAATGCTTGAAAATGAGGAGGTTCGAAAAGACAAAGACAAAAAAGGGACTGAGAATATTGCAGTTGATGTGACCTCAAAGTCAGAGGAAATGTTTAGTTTTGAAGACTCAGCAACAGATACAGGTTCTCACGTACAACAACTGTTTGTGCAATATCCTAATGAAGAAGTCTATGACTTGCATGAAAATTTAAATGAGAAACATGAAAAGGAAGAAACACTTTTCAGTGTAGAATCAGAGAATGTAGCTTTTGATAGGGGCAATGAGAGAAGTGAAGAAACAGACAGAGTGAAGGAGATGGATCCAGCAGCAGTTCTGACATTAGATCTGGGAGATGCAGATCTGCATTTAGAAATTGAGGCACAGAACAAAACATTTGACTCAAACAGGGAAGCATATGGAACAGAAGAGAATATCAGTGGTGCTAGGGTTTTAGTCAGAGAAAATAAAGTAGAAATTGGAAATACAGTGGAGAGTAATATGACTACTGAGTCAGATTTTCTTCAAACTTCTCCTGATGCACACATGGAAGCATTGAAAGTATCTGAAAATGCAGAGAAAGAGGTCTCAGGAGAAATCATTCTTAAGCAAAGTGAGACACACACACAATCAAGTCCAGTTATTCAGAAGAGAAAAATGGGTTCAACTCGTAGACCTCTCAAAGGGAATAAAGGACTAAGAAAAGGTCATGATGAAAAAGAAATCTTCAATTTGGAGGATGAACCCAATCCAGATGAATCTAGATATGCTGCCTCGAGTGTCTGTGAAATTTCTGAATCACAAACTGTCACAAAAACTCGTGCAGGGTCCCAGGAAAATACTGGAGATGTTGAAATAGTGCCAGCAGAGGGAGTTACAGAATCACACTCAGAAAACAAAACGTTTGAATCAACAGTATTTGAAGGGGAAGCAACAGAAGAAAACACATGTAAAGCTAGTGTTTTAATCAGAGACGTTGAGTTTATTGGAGATGCAGTTATAGTGGAGAGCAATATTTCTACTGAGTCAGATTTGATTCAAAATAACACTTCCTCTGAAGAAAAACTGGAAGCATTAAAAGTATCTGATAATGCATTGCATGAAGTTCTAGGAGAAACAGATGCAATTCCGAAGCAAAGTGACACCACAATCATTCTTGAAGATACTCAGAAAGAGGAGGCACACTCAAAATTCACAGTTACTCACAAGAGAAAAATGGGCTCAACACGTAGAACTCTCAGAGAGAACAAAGGAGAAAGAAAAGAAATAGAACATGATGAAAATGAGACACTTGACAGTGACAGAATTATCGATGCTCAAAAAGAAACAATTAGTTTGCAGAATGAACCCAGTTCAGATGAATCTGCATTACAAAGTTTAAAATATGGAGCTAGAGAACAGGAGATGGAAATATGTGAAAAGAATGATGTTGATCCTGTTGAAGGATCTGAATCTGCTCTCCTGCAGTCATCATGCACTTCAGAATTAGTGTCTGAAGAATCCACTGCAATAAGTATCTGTCACATCACAGAATCACAAACCCTCACAATAATTGATGAAGAGTCACAGAAAAATACTGGAGATGCTGAAAGAGTGGCAGCAGAGGACGACAAAGACTTACAATTAGAAATTGATTCACAGAACAAAACATCCGACTCAACCAGAGAAGCGGAAGAAACAGAAAATAATCTATGTGGAGCCACTGTTTTAGTCAGAGAAGTTGAAGTTATTGGAGCTATAGATACAGCGGAGGGTAATATGACTAATGAGTCAGAATTTCTTCAAAGGTCTCCTGATGGACTCATGGAAGCATTGAAAGTACCTGGAAAGGCTGAGAAAGACGTTTCAGGAGAAATAAACACAATTCCCGAACAAAGTGACATCAACATCATACCTGCAGATTCTCCCAGAGAAGAGACCCACTCAAAATCAAGTCCAGTTATTCAGAAGAGAAAAATGGGCTCAACTCGTAGACCTCTCAAAGGGAATAAAGGACTAAAAAAAGGTCATGATGAAAAGGAAATCTGCAATTTGGAGGATGAACTCAGTCCAGATGAATCTAGATATGCTGCAGCGAGTATCTGTGACATTTCAGAATCACAACCTTTTACAAAAACTCATGCAGGGTCCCAGGAAAATACTGGAGATGTTAACATAGCACCAGCAGAGGGAGACACAGAATCACACTCAGAAAACTGTGATGAGACCACAGACTCAGGAGAGAAATTAACACGTGAAGAACCCATTACAGGATCTCTTGTACATCAGCAACTGTTCAGTTCATCTGCTGATAAAGAAGACCATGACATTCAGGATATTGTTTGTAAATCAGATCTGCAGGCAGAAAACTCTGAACAAAATGATCCAAACTCTACCATAAATCCAGAACTGTTGATAGAATCTGAATGTTCTTCAAATGTTGCTGCTGAAATGGTTTCAGACGTTCCATTGGGAGATGTCGACACATACTTAAATCCTAAACAAAGTGTCATTCCTAAAGAGTCTCATAGAGACGATCAACCAACCTTGAATCCAGTTGTTCACAAACGAAAAATGGGTTCGACACGTAAGACACTCAGAGGGAACAAAGGAAAGGGAAGAATACCAGAATCCAAAGAGATGGATGGAAATAGTGAAGGAATGGAACAGGATACAGAACCACATTTAGAAACCAGTGCAAGAAATACTGAATTTGATGAAGTGGTTGAACAAACCTTCCCATCTGAATTTTCTCATCCAGTGGATTCTTCAAACATGTTCCTTGAACCAGAAAATGGAGAGACGGTAGTTTCTCAGAATATCCATGACCTATCTGAGGTGAGTGAGGAAAAGGGCATGGACAATACTGGAAATGACAGCAATAGTCTGAGTGAGGCAATTAATCTCAAAGAGGGGACAAAGGACAAATTTGTATTGACAATTAGTCACGAAGATGTTGATCAGATTGTCTCAGAGCCTGAACCAACTGAAAACACACACATGGTTATTCCTACACCAGAACTAAGAGCCCCTCAGGGAGATGTTGTTGGTGAAAACAACTCTCAAAAAATACCTGCCACCCAAGAAAAGAGGCGAAAGATGGGCTCAACCCGGAGAAATCCACGAGTAATGCATGGGGAAAATATGGCTGATAATGAAGATGTACTTGGTGTGGCAGAGGATAGAGAAACTAAGAAAGCAGAGGATGGTTTAGAAGAAGCGTTAAGCATCAGTCAGTCCAAGGACATTTCTTCAGTCAGTAGCACAGATCTTGATTCAGAAATGTTAGCTAGTGTAACTGAATTCAAAGTTGAAAATGATCAACTTAACAGTTCTAGACCAACAGTGCCTGAAACACTTGAAAATACCCTTCAAATATGTGATAATCAAGTAGAAAATGCTGATGTTACCAAACATCCACAGTCAGAGACTGTTACCATTGAGAAGAGAAGAAAGATGGGCTCAACTCGGAAGAATCTCAGAGAAGGAGGAATACGAGGAAAAAGACATGGATATGAGGACACAAATCTGCAGATGTCTCAGGACCCTGAAATGAGCTTAGTAAGAGATGTGAGACAACAGACAACTCACGGTTCCTCTAATCAGCCAGAGGATTCACTTCTCAGTGAGATAGAGAGAGCACTAAATAAGACGTCTCAAAGTACACTGAGTTGTGATTGGGAATTAATCGTCAAAGAGCCAAACCCAGATGGTTTACCCAATGCTCCTGATCTCAATATGCCAGAAATCTCAGAAATCAAATCTCTTCAGCCAGTGCCATCGGCTCACAGTGAACCCAACTCACCAGGAAGACGAAGAAGAAAAATGGGTTCAACTCACAAAAATCCCAGACAGCAACTCAAAGCAGAAAGGGAGGATGTAGACAAAGAGGACGGGGAGATAGATGAGAATTCAAAGACAAATAAGCAAGAAAAGAAGGACCTTGAAAGTGCTGAGGTGTCTGTAGTGCATAATATTACTGAAAACAAACTGAATAAAGAGTATCTCGATGTCTCCAGTGCACACACAAGTAGCGATCAGCTAGAAGATACCCCTAACCCCGGAAGCCAAGAAAAGACATCTCCATCATCTAAAAGGAAGTTTGGGTCCAGACGTGCTAATAAGGGCAAACAAGGCCTTGGTAGGTTGGCTGATTCTGATTTGGCTAATGAATTAGAAGATGGAGATCATAAACCAGACAGCTCTGAGGTCAAGGACAAGCAGCAAAGTGATGACTTAGCGGTGTGTATCTCTATGTTTAGAAAATGTCATTATATTTTGTTCTTCAGCTTTAATGGAGATTGTATTTTCTTCAAAATCACTAACAAATGTCTGTTTTGTTAAGGTTTGTGATCCTTGCCTCACCTTACAACCAGATAATCAACCAGCTTCTGAGCAGAGCAACATGGAAGCCAAGTATGACACAGAGCTATGAAAGAGTTCTTTATGTCTTTGTTATAAGAAAATAATTCACTTTTTTCCCCTTCTCTAGAAATGAAGAAGCTGCTCCAAAAAACACTGGTGATGGTCTCGTTTCTTTGGACCAACTCATAAAACATGATAGCACTGGAGCTAAGGAGACAGTCAATTTAAAGAACAGGAGTGAGTAAAGAGATAAAATATTGTCATGTAATTGCACCTTAAAGTTTCATATCTAATACTCCTCTGAACACAAACTCTGTCGTATAGTTTCAGATACTGAAGTAGTTCAGTTTAATGTTGTCATAGTGGGAAACAGCTATGTGGGAAAGACTTCCTTCATAAGACGTTTCCATGAAGGCCTGTTCACTGAGGAATTCCGCTCCACTATTGGTGAGTGTCTAGTATACTAAAGCAGCTATACACTATCATTCAAAAATTTTGGTCAGCAAGATTTGTTTATGAGAAAAGTCTCTTATGCGCTGATATTTTAATTTTTTCTGTGATGACAAAGTCATTAGTCCAGTCTTGAGTGTTACATGATCCTTTTGAAATTATTCTAATATGCTGATTTAATTCTCAAAAAAACATTTCTAATTATTATCAATATTGAAAACAGTTGTGGTGCTTAATATTTTTGATCAGGATTTTTGTAACTAATGTAATTACTATTACTTTTGACCAATTTAATGCATCTTTAAATATTTACTGTATTCATTTAAAGATACAGTAAAAATTAAATGAAAATATGAAAAGATTCATTTCTGAAATGTAATTTATTTAAAACAATTGCTGACCTCAAACTTAAAATAATAGTGCAAAAAGTGTTAAGATACATATTTACTATATACATAGATAGCTAAAACTCTTTTGCACCTAGGCGTTGACACCTTTAAACAGACTGTTGTGCTGCCTGACAGAACAGTTAAACTGCAAATATGGGACACAGCAGGTCAAGAGAGGTAAGACCCAAGAACAAAATCATACATGATGGAAAAGATGTTTGTTTGTGTGTAATTTAATCCAAAAATTCTTTATAAGGTTTCACAGCATCACCACTCAAATGTTCCACAAGGCTGATGGGCTTCTGCTCATGTATGAAATCACATGTTCAAAGAGTTTTATTTCTGTACGAGATTGGATCTCTCAAGCTCGGGTAGCTTATGTTTTCATTTAGTCATTTCCTTCTATTTTAGTCAAAATATATGGAAACGTCCCCTTCCCTAAATTGCATTATGGTAATGTTACACAGGAAAGGGCTTCTGATGATGTCATCATGATGTTGCTTGGAAACAAAAATGATTCTGTAAATCGTGAAGTCCAGATTCAGGAAGGGGCAGATCTGGCCAGGGTAAGAGTTCATTGTGACACCAAAATCACTGTCTAATTGTTTTGCTTAAGTTTATTTCTACTAAAAGTTTTGTTGTATTTTAATTTCATAAGGAGTATAACATGCATTTCATGGAGTGCAGTGCTGCAACTGGGGTGAATGTGTCAGAATGCATGAGAAGTCTTGCAGAGTAAGACTCAAAACTAACAAAACCCATCACACCATTTATTATTTGTTAAATATGTGTGTTTTCTGTCAATGCATAAAGTGTCATTTCTTGTTGCTACTAGGATGTTAGTGCAGCGCAACTCACAGAAGAAGAAACACACAACATTGAGAAAAGAACCACCTCAGAAGAAATCTGGTTGCTGTTGAAAACAAACTCCAACACACACAACATGCACGACCATTCAAACGTTTGGGTTAGTAAGATACTTTCTGTTAAGAAATGAATACTATTAATCATCAAGTATGCATTAAATTGATCAAAAGTGAAAGTGAAGACTATGTCGATACAAAAAAAGGTATTTTTGTTTTTTCCATCTATCAAAGGAATCATGAGAAAATTTTTTTTTTTAAACGGTTTTCATAAATAAATAAAAAATAACAAATAAAAAATAAAGTTTATTTTACATAAAATTAACTTTTTTTATTTGATTTTACGTAAAAAAGTCTTACCAACCCTAAACTTTTGAAGGTAGTGTACCAACACTGTAAAGAGCAAAGGCAAAAAATAAGCTGCTTATATATTGTTGCTTAAGAAGAAAGTCATTTCTATATTTTATGAAGATGTACAAAATACAGTAATGGTTTCACACATAATAACATAATTATACATTTATTTAATGTCTGTTAAGTGCTTTAAGTGCTGAGTGGAAGTGAAAATGAATACAAACAAATAAAAATAACTATACTCTTACAATTCAAGTGTTTATAAATGTATGAAAAATCTCTGTAACTCCGTTTCATGAATTATTAGTTAGCACAGACTAAATCATTGAGGTACTAGTCAGCCTTCAAAACAAGACACTACTTAAATTACTAACAAAAAAGCTACATTTAGCTATAAATGGTATAAAATGTTACAAAAACAAAGAACAGCCCATGTCATTTTGTCATTATAATCTCAAAATGCATAGATTATTGCTTTGTTTGTGAGATCTCATATCAAATCATAGCTCAGATGAAACAATAGTCAAAAGTGTTGCTGCTTATCATTCTTCATATCTGTTGTCTGAAATATAAGCAATAAATATTAACGTATACACACACACTCATGACACATCTCAGTGGCTCAGATCACGGACAAACAAGATGACTATAATAAGCAGACTGAGGAAGAGGGCAAATACGATGAAGAAAATCTGAGCTGCCCATTGACTGTGTGGCACCCCTGTCACCGCTCTGGTACGTTCAGAAGGAATCATGTTGGTCAGGTTCAGCATGTAGCCCAATGTCCAACCAACATCTGTGTCTGCTACCTGTAACAATCATACAATCTTATATGAGTAGAAATCCTGGCATCATACTGACAGGGCAGTTGAGAAAAGCCATATACGGGAAGATTCCCAGAAGTAAGAGGTTTCCTCATACTGCTGGAGCAGAGGTCGTCTGGTATACTGATTTATGTCAGGTTGAGCACATGATGTCAGTTTATGAGCTACTTCCTCTGTGCTCTTGAGCAAAACAAGTAACCTGAGGTTAAATTAGAGTCTCTGACGATTTATGAATCACTGAGTATCCATATTCAATTTGTTGATAAGGATGGGATTGAACTGTATGCATGAAATGTATATATTCATATTACTGAACAGCTTCACTCCGGTAAAAGGAGGGATTTAAAGAGATGAACTGTTCCTTACCTGTTTCTCAAAAGAGATTTGATCCCAGGCATTATTGAACTTGTATCCTTTCAGGAGAATAGTCATAATATAATGAGCAGAAGCACAGTAATCTTTAAGGTATTTTGCCTTGATGGTTGGATTCTCAGCGGTAAGCTGCAGAAAGAAATTACAGAAAAAATGCAGCAAAAAAGTCATGAACATGGATTTAAAAATATGCCAGCATTATCAGATATACTATCCACCTTATTTTCCATTTGTAAATTGAATGTGTCTGGTTTCGGTGTGATTTGCTTCCAGCTATTTTCAGGTGTACAGAACCGCTTGTTTTACTTCTTGATATCGCAAACTGGTGTGTCTTAACATTATTTTAATGTATAATCTTAATTATGAACACACTGGTATGAAGTGAAAACTGTTTTACAGTTTAATGCATGTTTTTATTCTTATCTACATACGGTACATAAAATGATTGTATTTGACATTTCTGTCACTTCTGAAATGATGGCTACACCCCTGGTGTGACAATGTTAGCTCATACTTTTAAAGCTCTTTTTTAAAATCTTGGCTTACATACATTGTAACGTATGCAATGTCATGCCATAACATAATTAAACTAGCATCTAACAAATGGACAAAAGTTTTTTTTTTCTAACCTATGGCCATAAATGCTGCTGTGTAATTGCCCGCTGACTAAGCATTTAAAGAATTTAGGAGAAGCATTTAAATAATCCTGTGAATGCACTTAAAGAGTGCAGAATCGACTCTATTATAATCTAATCAAATCTAATTTAATTGTGAATCTAATCGAATCATTCTAAATTTGCAAAAATCTTTCTTGAATCGAATCTTGTATGGAGGGTTGGGATGAACTCAATTGCAGACAGGAATCACAACACGAAGGGTTTATTAATCACAAAAAGGGGAAAACAAAACCCACGAGGGGGAAAACAATGACTAGGGCAGATACTAAATTACTTAACAAGACACGATAAACAAAGACTCGAAACACAAGAACACTAACTACAAATAAACAATAACAGGTCTCACAACGTCTTCTTTCAAGAGCAACACCGAGTAACAATATATCACAGGAACATGTGGCAACACTTATCACAATGTAGAACAATCACAATGAGGAACAATGAACCAACAAAAGACAGAGCACACTAGGGGAAATAAATAGGAGAACTAATCAAGACACGACAGGTGGCACAGGTAAGGCAATCACGACAACACTAGGATAACAAGGGGGGCGGGGCAAGAGGACGAGACAACACAAGCACATGGCCCAAAGACAAGGCCATGTGCTTGTACACAAAACACGGGTCTGTCATGATCCTGCCTCAAGACTAGAGAAAAGTCAGGACATGAAGGCAGAATCATGACATCGAAATCATATGAATCGTGAATCGAATCAAATCAAATCACTGCCTACCCAAAGATTCACAGCCCTTATTATTCCCCTACAGTGGCTAATGAGTCTGAAGTCTTGCCCATTCACAGAAAACTGCTTGCTTTCTACTATGAAAAATAAGGTGGAAGCATATAATCATATTGTGATTCACTTGATCACTTCTCATCTCACCAGACATTTAACTATAAAATGTAAGATTACAATGTATTGTAATAGTAATTGTGGACTCACAGTGGTCCAGGTTTTGTTGCAGTGGCTATCAATAGTGGAAAGAACACGGGTCAGTGGAGCTTTTGGAACAAGTCCAAGGAAGTCAAAGGTGTAAAAGTATGCAGAAAAAGCCTGAGATGAACATAAAATATATCTGTTAGACTTATTTTGAGACATGGAAACATGAATTAAGGCAAAAAGAATAATAGGAGATGATTTTGATGTAAACATCATTTAAAATAGTAACTTTTAAATTTAGGCTACCTAAGTATGTTTGATTTAGTAACTGCTCTGATAGATTCAGGTGAGTAAAGGATTTTGCCTTTGACATCAGGAGATCATCATCAACTGTTTGATTACCAGCATGCTTTAAAATATCTTCTTTTATGGTACACATAAGAAAGAAACTGAGTAAATTATGACAACATTTTCATTTTTAGGTGAACTCTCCCTTTAAAATATCTAATTCACATAGACAACCTAGGTAGAATATTAATTATTATGGTGTGTGAGGAAATTATGTATATTAATGTATATTACATTCTGTTGCAGTGTCTGTGTTTTTCCATGTCCACATTGGGCTATGTAAAATATAGACCAGTTTGTTTGTTTTTTGTGTAAATGCATCTCTCTCTTTATTTCCTTCTAACTGAAATCAAATGCTAACTATTTTCTTTCTAACAGAAATCTAATGCTAGTAATTAATAAAAATGATTTGATAAAGTAAGAAACACTCACAAAGAATTCGCCATTGACCGGAGGCTGATAGACTCCATTGAAGCCACATTCTGGTGAAAATGCACAGTCGGAGAGGTTAACAATTTTCTCCATTAGAGAAAGACAGAGGGATGAGTTACCCGTTCCTGAGAAAATGACTGTAGCTGTGGGGTTAAAATTGTTTGGTTTGACCACACAGGGGGAGTTGTAGAGGTCAGCCAAAGTAACACTGATGCTATATCCAACATGGTAACATGGGTGACTGATAACAGATGATGGTCCATTAGTCTAGATAAAGCAGAGACACCATATCAGACATTCAGCTGTGTCCATATTTTTACTTTATTACTTACTTTCTTTTTAAACCTACATACAAAAATGCAATAAAACTAGTATGGTAAAACCTACATAATCTATTGAATTATGTAAGTGAACCCTTTAAAGACAAACCTTGTGAAGGTAGACCTGAATTTTCTTCAAAGCCTGGTCCTTGCCGTAGCACAAGTAGCTCTGTGTGTACACCTCATACTTGTACCCATAGAGTTGAAGATTAAAAGCTGAATCTGGGTTTTTCACCGGGTCTTTTGGGGTGAATGAGATCTGTGTTGATGAGCCACCGAGATCTAGAGCTCCAATTATCTTTCCTGCTTTAGGGTGGATCCACAGGCCCTCAAATGTGTGCTGCAAGGAGGATAAGAGGTGTTGAGGTACAGGATTTTCTACTAAGAGCAAAGAGATTAAGCGTGATTAAGTATAATTTCTACTGTTGACTGACTGATGTTATTTTGTCTGTGTTGGCAAAACAACATGAAAAGCAAGAATGAATGTAGTATTACAGCTTCGCCTTTGAAATAACTACAAATAAAGATATCTGAGATGACAAGGTAATAACTTTACCTTAAATTACTTATGTCCCATCGATGTTGGTTTTATTTATTTATTTATTTAAAGTAATGAACTATTGTCCGATACACATGTATACACATTTTAATCATTTTTAACATTATGTAAAAGTAGATACAAAAATGAAAACTACATTAGTAAATATGTTTGTGTTATAAACATTTTAAAATGTTTTCAAAAGTAGACAAATCTAAACAAAATAGTAAATATTCAATGATATAGAAATATTAGTAAATATTGTATTGAAATGAGAACTTATAAAATCATTGTACAATCAATTTCATTGTCTGTTAGGATTACATTTAGGTTTTTTAAATAAATGTATAAAAAATGTACATTTAATAATACAAAATTTTATAATAAAAAAGAAAACCTGATCTTTATGTTTGGAAATCTCTGCATTAGTAGTCTATTGATCCTAATTTCATCAATGCTGGAATGCTGTTATTCACCTTAATTAAACTCTCCAATAGATAATTGATGGTGATCCAGCCATAAGCCCCCTCCTCCATGCCAGAGAGTATTCTGGCCCCTCGGAAATCAAATGGATAACTTTGGATTGTTTTTGTGACCTCTACGAGGATGCTGTCTGCTAGACTTTTGTTCTGTAAGCTGTGAAACCAATGATAATTTAATACAGTTATTCATTCATGTTTTAGACAAAAACTACTTCATTTTAAAATCAGTGCAATCTAGCACACTGATCATTTCTGCCAATATAGCTACGTATTTTCCCATTTATATGACACACAAGTCAGTTGTTGATAAAAACATTCATTCAACCTAAGAAGCCGCATGCCAGCAGTGGCACCAAGGTACACAGGTGTGGTTTTCTGCTGTCCTTCGGGTACAACTGCCTTGGCAACATCCAAGCATTTTTTAAGACTTTCTCCAGCTGCCGGAGGGTTCTGGACATAGCTGGATATGCCATCACCTAAAAACAATAAAAGTGTTTTAACAGTTGAATTATAGCATTCTCATAGGGGTCTCATTGAGGTCCCAGTTATAAAAAATTAGTTTTAGGCAAACAGATTTTTTGTGATGGTCCTGTTGAAACCGTTTATTTTCTTTCCTTTTTAATTTGTATTCCTTTGAAAAACATAAACTGAATGCAGTAATAATTACTATAAAGGTATTAGATTTAGCTTGGACATCTTATGAGACATCATTGAATCACTGCAAAATGTTATAATGTTACAAGAACAGAGAGCTGGTCAAGTTGGCAGCACTGTACTCACCATCTACATCGCAACTCTGTTTTTGAGAGACTATTCCAGTGTTGTTCTCTTTGTTCCCCAGCCACTGGTACAGGAAGAGGGCCGTGTGAGTGGAGCCGGCATCAAACACAATCCCATACTGATGAAGTCAAACAAAGAGGTCCATAAATTTGGATGAATTTTATATGGGTGTGCTTACTTTGCTGAGAGAAAAACACATCCCGAGAGAACACGTTTGATTGTAATTATTATATTATACCACAGGATTAATGAAAATAGGTTGTGTTGAGGAATGGTGTACAATTTATTTTGTTGTTTGGTATGATTGTGGTCTTAAATGATATAGGTCTTAGGTAAGAGCTGTTTTACTAAAGATGCATTCAACACCAAAAATGATCATAACCAATATCCATGACATGTCAATTGATATCTAAAAGTTTTCTGTTTTTATCTTTCTTCTTCTCACTAACATTTAGATTTTAAAATTAAATTAAACACCAACAGTAAAAACAAACAGCTAGTTGATTACAATAAAAGTCTATAGATATCGGCATCAGTTAATCACTTCTGTTAACACTTTCTTGACAAGCGAATGCAATGAGATCTGTTTTCTGGTGTTGTCAAGTGATGTTTAATATATTAGAGATTTTCATCATATAGTTCAAATAACTTAATAAATAAGGTTCCATTTATTAACAATAGTTAATGCATTAGATATCATGAATTAATAATGAACAATATCAGAATTTATGCAAACACGGTACGCTCTGATTAGTTAACCTTAGTCAATCACCTTCATAGCTCAGACAGTGACCTTTGAAAAGTATAACATAAAAAATTACTTATTTTTAATGTTTCAAAGACAACAAATTACAGATGTGACGTGTCTTGTCTGGCTACAGCTGTAATCAGCTGCTATCAACATATTTGTTTATTATAATAATATCAGATAAAGCAAATATTGACATCTGCTTTGGATGATCTACTTCTAATAAACAACAGGCAGTGCAATCAGACATGAAAAAAAAGATTTTCTTTTACAACTCGGAAATGGATTAATCTATTAAAATATATACAAAAGCAGATCATAACTGAAAGTTGAACATCTTTGCACCTGCGTTGAGTATGGCTGATCCACATTCTGATGATTAGCCAGAGAAAGAACCAAAGCGATGATGGTTGTACAGGCTACGGCTGCCATTGCAGCACCCAGCAATAAAGCTTTCATCTGAACTCCCATATCTGTAATCTGTCCAGAAACAAAATGAATAAGGTAAGGTATACTACAGGTAAAAGGACGGTGCCTCACATAGATGCATTAATTTGTCATCGCTTTGTTTACACTATAAATGCTCATTTAATTCTACAAGTTGTACAAGTTTAAAAGAATCAATTATTAACTGATATCTTCAATAAATCTTTTTCATTTTAAAGCTGACTGTCAGGCAGAGACACATAAAAGTAACAAAACAGATTGAAAGCAAGTGCCTTACCTTCTTCCCTCTCCTTTACCTGTCTTGACGAACTTTCTTATTGAACACAGTGTGTCTATATGTGCCCGTGTACAGAACACAGGTATGCTGAAACCACCACACCTTCACTCCACCCCGGACCTCTGGGAACTGAAGTTATACTCCCACTTCCCCAATATATCTTCGGATCATTACACACACACACACACATGACACATCCACTAACTTTTCCTCTTTCAAACACAGTTACTATAGGCACTACACCACACTCAGACACACACCCTGAGGTTTACAACCTTAACGTTTCATTTGGACCAAATATTTTATTTTATTTTTTTATGTCACATTTTCAGGACGTTTTCTTAAGAATTTGACAGGATGTCCTCTGATACGTGGGAACTGATAAACAACCTTATCTGAATAGAACTGAAAGCATGCACTAACCTCATTCAACAATAACGTAACTGTTACTTAATAACTAATCTCTCTTTGACTCTGTTGTGTTAAAGTCCTTGGGTTTAACAGTGTAGATAGAGCACTTACAAATTTACACAGACAGATTTGACTGAAAGCACCATTATTATTATAAGGCTATTTTTTTATTATTATTATTATTTTATTACCATTTTTAGGCGAATATTGTAACAGGATGAAACTCTTTCACAATATTAGAAAATTTGGTTAAACTATGATATTTAGTGTTAGAATAAATGTGTTTAAAACATAAAAGTTTAAGTAATTATTTGAAATAACAAGAGAGTTGAGTAAACTTGAGCAAAATGACTCAGCATGCATTGCAAATCAGTTACGTGAAAGCCGGTATTCCTAACGAAGCCACAGTTATTGTTATCTATTATAATCATATTTTCAAGCCTCATCTTTTCAACTTAGTCATTAACTTTTTTTGTGCTAAACTGCTAATCCAGAGATTTTTCAAAGATCTTTATTTTTCTGTTCAAAACACACAAGTCAAAATGGTGTTGGGCTATTCATACACGTGAGCGCTAATACAAACACACACAAGCGCACACACACTCAAATCTGCACTCATACAATAGCCTATATATGCATACATGCTTACACTTTTATATGACCTAATAAATAAATATAGGCTGTATGCATTGAAATAAAGACTATTTAATATTTCTGTTCAATAAAACCATTCAAGAGTATATAACCATAAATTTATTGAAACATACAAAATAATGCAGAATCTCTATATAGTCCCATTGGCAGAATTATACCCTTTGGTGCATGACGTCCACTGATTGATATATTTTCTGTCACAGAAAAAATGTACAAGAAATATATTGGCTGGAATCGCTGGAATGTCCACCCTTGTTTCATCTTCATCATTCTGGTAGATGTCAGCTAATTTTTATCAAGAATGTTAAATACGTTAAATACGTTGAATACGTTTCCATTCATCCTTCCTTCAATTATATGAGTTTTGCCAGTGCTACACTATAATGTGAGGTGATGTGCCTTTTGACCTCCAAACATATGGCATTCAAAGAGTACAACTTTTGATTCATCTGACTATATTCTCCCAGTATTTCACAGGCTTGTCTAAATCTTATGCAGAAAACTTTGAATGAGCTTCAACATGCTTTTTCTTCAGCTAAACAGGACATGGCAATTGAGTGCATTACTTACTTATTGTACTTATTGAAACTATTTTACATAAGTCATTAATATGTCCTAATAGTACTAATAAACAGCCAATATGCTAGCAATATACATGCTAATAAGCAACTAGTTAATACTAAGTCGCATAATCTAAATTGGATTACTAGCATGAACAAACTCTTTAACTGTGCATTTCACTGGACATGGCTGATAAGATTCGGAACACGTGTGACAAACACTCTCGTGTGTCCTTTTAGCTTAATCACCTCAGCATCCTGATTGAGGGATTTGCAGCTAACCATGTGTTTCCACACAAAGAAAACTAATCGCTCACGGTCACGCTCAATTTTCAATTAGCGAGAAAAAAGACACGGTTCGGTCTGGACGTATCATAAATCACCACTTAAATCTGGTATGAATACCTTCTGCTGTCATAAGCTGTTGTTCTTAATCACGCAACCACACCTGTTGCTCACTCCCTTATGTGTTCAGATGTTCATGTTTTGAACATTCGAGCCTGCAAACAATAGATAGCCTTAGTAATAGCAGTAAATGGCAGGTACATAAATATCTGTTTGATAATCCTGTGGGTACCGTGACACTATCAACAGGTTTGGGACACATTGCTTGAGCCACATGATGTTCATACCATATAGAGTATACTTATTCATTTCAAACAATTCAGTGCAGTTTTAATTTTTCTCAACTCCTTTTTAATAGTTAAATTAAATTGTATTAATTAAAAAGCATGTCTAATTAATTAAAAACATAAATCAATTAATTACGTTTTTTTCAAAATTTCATGTTTAGGGCCCTATGAAATGTTTAATTTTTTCTTACTAAATCATTTATACTTTTATTGTTACCAAATTCTGTTTTAGCATGTCTAATTATTTGAATGTATAAACAACTAAATTAATTAATACAATTTGTTCTTAAAGTAGCCTTATGAATTTTTTCCCCTCAGAAATTCTGTTGTATATTTACATCTATCTGGTTATCAAATGAAGACATAAAATATTAATTTCATTTATCATTAATCTTTTAATTTTTTGGCAAACAAAGGGGATTTACTATTAAAATGAATACATTGAAGAAATGTTGTGTGATTAATCCTTAAAAAATAATGTTTGTTTCATTTTAGTAGTAGTAGTAGGCTGTGTACATTCTACTGAAAAATAGTAACTTACCGGACTTTTATTTTGACGGGTTGCCACTAACACTTTTACAGTTCTGTGTAAGTGATATGACCCTAGTTTTAATCAAATGATCAGATGCTCATGAAGTGACTCACTGAGCAGTTCCGGTGTTTTTTTTATGTGTTTACATCCTCAGTGAGACGACAGACGCTGAAATCACCTCGAGCGTCAGGCGCAATTCTGTGTAGAAAACATAGACTGTATGGTAGAAAATGAAATTGCGCGTCTGCGCCATACATTAAGTGGTAAGATCAATCCTTATCGGGAAACCCGGCCCTGGGTGAGGATATCATCACATTCTCGCATGGGACAAATCACAATCCTAATTACTATGTATGTACGATAATAATGTGATAAAAATTTAAAATAAAAGTTTGTATCTATTTATGTATATTATGTGCATATTTTTTCGACAAAATATAATGTATAATGTATAAATGTACAATTTCTTATGAAATCTTACTAAATTTAAATGTAGATAATTTCTGTTTTCTAACATTTTTGCAAATACAATTAGATGAATCATCTTTTAGCTGGTGATATATTGCACGCTGTTGGTTAATTATCTAAAACTGCTTCTCAGACTCAGTACAAACTTTTCTAATAGACCTGATTCATCTTATCAGTTAATTGCTAGACTAATTTATGACAAGTGTGTAATAAAATTTTATTAATATAAAATGTGAATGGCGTAATTATATTTGCTAGTTCATAACAATTAAAAAAGTTTTGAAAATAGTAAATCATTTGTACATTTATTTGGGGATTTTTCACTGTCCGAGTAAACTTTCAATTAAATTGAAATTCATTGCATTAAATGCACTTAACACTTCAATAATGGAATGTTTAAGGTAGAATAATCATTTAAATTATTTGTTCTTCCTGTCATTTTAAGGAGACTGTCCAGGTCTGATTTGATTCCAGTGGTAAATTAATGTTAAAACCAAGTGTGCTGCTATTGTTTCTGGGCCTCCTGAACATCATAGACTCACCCCCCAAACTCTCCCCCAATAACCCCCCACCCATTACAGCACCCCTGGTTAAAGCATACACTTATAGCAATTATGCATAATAAGCCAACGTGTAATAAACCTTGTTGTTTTATTGGGGACAGGTCATAAACTGTTGAGCCACACCAAGATTTATGCTTGTTACCCCATTATTCTTTTTTATCAGCATAACTATGTAAACCATTAAATATTTTATAATGTCATTTTTGTATGTGGGTTTGACAAGTCAATTATGTGTTATACAATAAATCATTACCTATGACAAAAATACAGGTCAAAGCTTTATTTAAGCTGGTGTTTTTCAAAATGGAGAAGACTTTTTGAATAGACCAGCTTCTTGACACGATCAATCAGGCTGAATGAACACACTTTATAATATTTGTTCAACATTTACCTGCTTAATTTCATTATGACTAGGCTGCGGCATTACAGAATACACATATGTAGGCTACCTATTATGAACTGCATAACATTTACTCATTTTGTATATTCATTGAAATGTGAACCACACACTGAAGTGGTGTAACTAATACCAGGCTGGCACACAGATCTTTCGTAATATTTCTACATACTAAAGGATTAACCCTATTTAACCATTTTGAAAGAAATGCTGACTTCCCTGCTTTACACTCATCTCATCAAATCATTTGTTTTTATATCATATGTATCTCAAACACATCGAATTTTCTTTAATTTCTAAGAATTTTAAATGATACAGTATGTATTATATTAACCATAACAGTTCAGCTAAAATTTACAAATAAAAAAACAAACAATATAAACCATTCAACCTTTTTTTGTTGTTGCCTATTTTACTTAGTAATAATAATAACATAATAATAATACAAATACAGGAAATATAATAGTAACATTTCATAAATTCCATAAAAAAAAGTTTAAAAAAATAAAAACATGCTACCGCTCTATTTAGCTGGTAGTACTGGAGTATTTATCTGGCAGGGTACTGAAGTGTATCGTCCAGTAGAGGGCGCTGATGCGACTGTTATACTTACAGTCACGCCAGTAGAAGAAGAAGGTCACACGGGGCTCCTGGAGAATTTCGGCACAGCATCAGCATGTTAATTTTTGCTTTCCTGTTTATTTACGTAAGATTATATTGATGCTTGTAACATTTGTTTCTGGGCAAAGATGACCACTCAGGCTGTACGTCTTTTCCGTAAAATGGACGGTCTGTTCGCTGTTTACAAACCGCAGGGAGTTCACTGGAAACATGTTCGTGATAGCATAGAGTCCAATTTATTAAAAGGTAGTGTCTGTGTCACTTCTTGTGAAGTAAATGCTTATAGTTAACGACTATCTTTGTGATATATTATTAGTTAATTTAATTACAAGATTATTAGTATAACTGAAAACTTTAACTCTCTTCTCCTTCAATGCATGCCCTGTCCTCCTCTGAAGCGCTGAACTCCTGTCCTCCTCCTGCTCCTCAGCGTGCGGTGCAGTTCCAGCTTCTGTCCCGTGGAGACAACAGCAGCTCCAAAGATCTCGTATTATCACCCTCTATGGTCCCCACACTGGCAGACCATCCTCTAGGTTAGTGGCTATATATATAGACACACACACACACACATACATATATATGGTTGATGCATAATTGTAAATCAGTCATGCATTGTTACCTTAAAAATGATAACTTTTCCTCTGTAGTGACAGGGCCACAGTTTCATAAGGTTCATGTCGGAGTTGGTCATCGATTGGATGCTTTTTCCTCCGGGGTGTTAGGTGACCAAAAATGTTTAAATCTTACATTTCTAAATGACTTAATTGTGGAATGCACTCTGTGCTAAATTCTCTCATATTTTTACCTCAGTTTTAGGCGTTGGGAAAGGAAATGGAGTGCTGGAGCATCTGTGCAAATCACATGTAACTCGGGTAAAATTATATTTTATATTGCCTAATAATTGTCACATTTAACTGCCATTTTATTTACTTGTTTTCTGCCTGAATTTTTTTCCACTGATTTAATATGAATTCATAGTAAGTGATGATCAAATTTGTACTTTTAGCAGATGTCTAATAGACAATTTTATGCAGGTTGTTGTTATGTTTGTTTTCTTTATGAAGGACTACACACTTGAGGGGGAGTTTGGAAAAGCCACTGATAATTTCACTTACACAGGCCGAGTCATTGAAAAAACCACATACGGTAATGTTTGCATTACAATATCATAACTATCATATTTGTTATGTATAGTACACAGACTAAGAATTTGTAGTAAACTTTGTCTTTATTGTGTAGACCACGTTACCCTGGATAAGCTCGAGAGAGTTCTTGCCATGATACAGGGAGCCAACCAGAAAGCCTTAATTACGTGTGCCACTCTAAGAATATTATTCTAGATATTACATTTCATACTGTTCAACTATGTGTAAATATTTGGTTAAACCATAGCACATCTCTGCGTATGTTATTTTGTCTCTGCGCAGGTATTCTCAGGTGGATCTGAGCACTCAGGAGGCTTACGAGCTTGCAGTGAGGGGTTTATTGTATCCTCATGGTAAAAGCCCACCGATTCTGACTGGTCTGCGATGCATACATTTCAATCCACCACATTTCACACTGGGTTAGTACCCTGAATTATATATTACGTATTTATACAGAAGTTTATGTTTAACATGTGTCCTTTTAACATTTCTTTTCCTCACTTCAAATCAGAGGTCCAGTGTGTGAATGAGACTCAGAAATATCTGCGTAAATTGATTCATGAGGTTGGACTAGAGCTGAGGACATCCGCAGTCTGTTCTGTAGTGCGTCGTACACGAGACGGTCCCTTCAAAGTAGAGAATGCACTCACCCGACAACACTGGACTGCTGACAGCATTATTCAAGCTATTGCTCATTTTAGCAAGACTACTCGCAAAATCAGGAAGTCAGAAATGTACAGGCAGACTGCTGCTCAATCGAACTCAAGCGTAGAGGTCCAAGAGCAAACCAGAAGTCCAACTGAGCAAATAAATTAACAGTATGTCGAACTCGCAAGCTCTACTTCTGATACAGTTGTGGACAGAGAGACACCTGTGACACTGAGCGAGGGGAGAACAAAACATGAAATTAAATGTATCATCTGCCTCATCATGATTTTATTTCTGAATTCTGAGATGTATTTGTCTATTCAATATAACTTATGAATTTGTTATATGATCATCAGTGTGCATCATTAAAACTGTATTTTAGTTATGTTCTCAATTTCATAATTGATAATATTTAGATTGTGTGTGTGTACTTGTTTAGCTTTACTTGTGAGGGCCAAATTTCCACACTTAAATAGAGAACAATTATGACGACTTTTACATGTCCTCAATGGTTAAAAGTCTTATAAAGCAGTTTAATCTTGTTTCTGTTTAAATCTAGTCTCACAGTTTTCTGTGATGGTTATGTCAGGAGTAGGGTTAGGCCATATAAAATATTACTAACCTGATATAAAAAACATGGGAGTCTGTAAGATGTGCTCAAAAATAGAGTGAAACCAGTGTGATGTGATGTGATATTTTCTGCTTTCAAGGACCGAAGACAAACGTATTGAAGTAAATGTAAATGTCTAAATATCGGTTGGACGAAAAGCGTTGCCTAACTACAAAAAAATTATTTCAAAGGGGGAACCCTTGTTCGCTTGATCCGATCCTATACGGACATTTGTAATGAAGAACTCGTTAGCTATAATAGAAATAGTGGGTAGAAAGGCAGCAGGAACCGAGTAGGGCTGTCAAAACGACGGGTCTTGAAATCATCTCTAAATAGGCAGGCATGATTAGTAGCTAAAAATGTATTTTAAATTAAACCGGTTTTTAAGTTTCTAAATTACAACACTCGGCTACAAATAATCGTCCAGGCCACTGCAGAAGTAGCACATCTTCACGTGATACAGGTTGCTTTTCTCATCGCTTCTCGCAATGGACCAAGCACAGTTGTTATTGTTTACTCTGAATGAGGCATTAATGTTGTTGGTTGACATTTGCAATTTATGACAGAATCCTTTCAATTGAAAAATCTTTAATTATTTTATTTTATTATATGATAGTGTTTTTAGGGTTCAAATATCCCCAGCGGCACAAAAACAATCATTGAGATTTAAATGCGTTTCAATGTGGCATTCGGCTTTTGAGCCGCCAGGCGCCCCCTAGAGGAAAACAACTTCTAGTAAGCACACTATTTTCTTTCTATCACCTTGCTTTTCAACCTTACGTTAGCTTCTGTAGGTTATGTGTCATTCCTGTTATCAGAGCATAAGACGTGTCGGTTTCCAGTCGTGTCTGTGATGCGAGGGCCAGTGCGTTGGGTGTTATGGGATGTGAAGGACACCCTGTTAAAGGTCCGCCGCTCGGTTGGAGAGCAGTACTGCCTCGAAGCAGAGAGAGCAGGACTCAAGGTGCCAGCTGCTCAGCTAGAAACTGCTTTCAGACAGACTTACCGGCAGCAATTACGCCTATTTCCCAACTATGGCAGAGCTGTGGGCATGAACAGCCAGGTGTGGTGGACTGGACTAGTGAGGGACACTTTTGCCCAGTGTGCGGTAGATGACCCTGCTTTACTGGACAGTCTAGCCCACAACCTTTATCACAACTTTTGTGGACCAGAAAACTGGGAGGTAAGGGGTATTTTACTTATAAGATATTTTAGCCTTTAAAACTGTTGTTTTTTCTTTCAAAATTATATTGTTTCAATATTTTAAGCGGGTTTTATTACTAATTCCAAAATCCCCTGCAGGGGGCGCTCGTTCAATACACATCTCCACTGCCAGTTATTTCTCGACCTCATAAATTACTAATTGAAACAGATTACATGTAGGCAAGTTCATACTGTTATTTTGAAGTATGCTACACTTACTCTAAAATGAGGAAGATGGATGTTTATAATCTCAGATTGTGTCATCATCAGGTGTTTCCTGATTCTAATAGCACCCTCAAGTTCTGCACCGCTTTAGGACTCGAGCAAGGCGTAGTCTCCAACTTCGACAAGCGTTTGGAAGGGATCCTGAGGGGATGTGGACTTCTCAATCACTTCTCATTTCTGCTGACCTCAGAAGATGCTGGGGTTGCTAAACCAGACCCTGCCATTTTTATCCAGGCACTGGTACGGTGTGGTGTTCCAGCCTCCAGTGTAGTTCACGTTGGGGACCATTTTGTGAAGGACTACCTGACCTCACACTCATTGGGTATTAGAGGTTACCTGCTTGACAGACAAGACTGTCACGGGCACCTTGATGTTCCTCCACAGCATAGATTACAGAGCCTAGATGAACTACCAGCTCGATTAAAACAGGATGCAGACTGAAGAGTGCACACATTTTATCCAGTGCAGCTGATGATTATGTAATGTTGCTGCAGGGTTAAACACATTTTAAATGGACCATATTTTTTCCCAGATGCACGTTTTATTTGATGAAACGAGACGTAAGCTGAAACATCAATGTGGGACAGGAAAACAAAAAAATCATGTTCTTTTAAAAGTTAAGATTTAATAAAACCGTAATTGCCAATACATTATTTTATTGTTAATCTGCCAATAAATTATATATTGTTTGTGAAAATTGTCAGATTGTTACCAGTCATTTGTAGATATAGCATCTGGTAAAATACTGGTCAGATATAGTCCCCAAATATAAAGGTTTGACTGATGGTCTCAGTTACACTCTCTCTCTCGCTCTATGAAGAGTTTATTTGCTAAATTTTCTTATCAAAACATGAGTTTTGAAAATTCTTAAAAATTGATGTTTTTGCAAATGTACTCTTCATATAAAGAAATTAACAATCAATTGTTTAGTGATAAATTGGCAAATAATAACTCGATTACGACTTGTATATAGATTATTAAATAAATTAACCTATAGTTAAAGACAAAAACGCATTAAAACACATTAAATGTCTTGTAATAGACTATGAGGGACATTGTTACTTTAAGTTGGTGTGACAGTTGAACTTTTAAACATTGTTGAACATTTTCATGATATGACTGATAACATCAGCTGAAAAGCAAACAAAATTATTTATATAATATAATTGTTGTTGTTTTTTTTTTTGTACGGATCAGAATATAATTTTTTCAGTGAAATAGTTCAAGACAATAATATTAAAAACAATAGGGGCAGTTTCTGTAGAGAGCTGATATCATTGTTTCAGCGCAGAGGCTGCTGTGGATAGATGGTGAAGGAGATCACATAACCCTCTTATTCCTTCCCATCTGCTTCAGCAGATACCAGCTATGGTTTGATATTAAAAAGAACTGGGGCAAAAATGAGAATGGCAAAAATACAATAAGATGATGATAATGCTCTTCAATTATTGTGGAATTTCCATAAGATGAGAAGATTTTGAAATGAGGGCAAACACCAGCAGGACAGAGACGGTGAATATTGTCCCCGTACAGAGTCGCTGTTTCCTGCTTGTTTCCTCAGGTGATGTTCACATAATCGACACTAGAATACATCCGCTCTTTTGTGGTATCTCGCTGCTCCATAAGTGTATTGTGTATATTGCTGGAGTTCCCTAAGCAGAGCTCTTAAAACAAAGCTGGCTTTGGAGGATCAGCCAGTCGGCTATGAGGGGCTGTGCTGCAATCCAATTGAAAAGCTTAATGGGATTAAGAAACCCATCAACAGAGGATCGTGGTCGAAGAAGCAAGGGAGAGGAGATCGAGGTTAAGAGCAGTTAAGATGAAATATGCAAAATAAGAACCTTTCAGTGAACAGTTCCACTAAAGAACAATTGTATATTTAGTGTGAGGATGGATTTAATCTAAAATAACTTTTTTTGCTGTGGCAAAGTTCCATGGATGTTAAAGGCTCTTTATTGGCATCTATTTAGCAAGTAAGGGTTCCTTTCAGGGAAAAACTACTTGCTCTACAAATAAATAAAATGGAATAAAATATGTGGAGAGAAATGAAGCCAAAATAAGGTATGAGCACAGAAAGTAAATTACAAATAAAAATACTCGCGCAATGTCCATCACACAGGCACTTTGCATCATGTGGTCACTCATGCGCAAGCTTAACTGCTCTCAGCCATGATCTCTAGGGGCCTTCCCCTCAACTCACAAAAGGTTTAGCCAAACAAACAAATAAATAAATTGGCAAGTAAGTAAATAAAAAGCTTAGCTTCACCTGCAGCAAAAAGAGCACTCTGACTCTTTGTTTGACCCTTTTAAAATATTCAGATGACAGAGGATACATATGGACATAGCGGTTTATAACTTAGCAGGAAGGAAGAGTGTGCTTCATAAAAGATTAATGAAACAAGAAATTACGATAAAAAAAGAATCCGGTCCAGTCCAAAAATTTGCTGCACTTTGTGATATTTGGAAAAATATGCAAACTTAGACAAAGAGCTCATAACACTCAACAAAATGTCATACAGTCAAGCAAGTAACAGTCTTATTGGAATCATCTGACTTTTACCTTCATGCTTGACTGATGATTAGTGATAGTCAAGAAAACATTGCATTCTCCATATACAGAACAACCAAAAATAATATTCACACACATTATTTACAAAGCATTTTTCCCAACATGAAACAAGACAGTACTGAGAACGACGGATGGTGTTTACAGTATATCATACATAAATGTCAGTCAGTAAGCAGTCACCGGGTTTAAAACAGGGTTCAATTGGAACGAAGAAAGAGATGCGACACCAAACATCATCTCTAGTCTAAGGCCAATTCATCTTAGTCTATGAGTGTGACATCATCATAACGGATGGCTGCAATTCTACATCTGAAAATTATGCAATGACTGAATGTTACAAAACTGTTCAGTCTGAAATGTCCAATGCTTACATTACCTTTTTAACCAAAGCAAAGACCAAAAAAGAAAAAAAAATCTTGCATTTGATATATCTGACGTTTAACACTCAATTACATACATTTTCTTTCCTGTCTTTCCACTCTCAATCACTCATTTCTCAGGAATTTTATATGCACTCCTTATACAATCACATTTGTTTGTTTATATAATAAATGTTTATAATAAAGTTACATAATAGGATCAATAAATATAGATCAGCAATCCTGAATCTGTTCTTTCAGACTGATCAAAATCATTCACATAGACGACAACTCAAATGTTGCCCATGCTAACACTTAGATGACTCTTGGGATCGTTATATCAAATATTTCATGAATCTTCACACAGTGATCAGACTTCAAATGCCTCCATGATCTCAAAACAGAACACAACCAAATCATTTTGCATCACAGTTGTTTTTTTGTACTAAATCATTCCGAGAAGGGTTTTAATTAAATAAAACATGCAATGGCATATTTTATATACTTGTACTAGCACCACATTTTGACATTCCAAAATAAAGATATATAAACCCTCTGCCCTTAAGGGTCAATCAACATTTGTAGTATAACATGAGATTGGCCAATTTTGGGGACAGATAAGACAAAGAAAACAAAATCAACATAAGGATTAAAATATTTCAGTGTAAAAGTTTCCATATGACTTATAAGCATAAGTTAATAAGGACAATGTGCATCAAACCTAAAATGATTTGAGCCTCTGTATGCATATGTGTGCCCCAATAAACATGAGAATGGTGCACTTTAGGATACAGTGAAGTATTTTATTCCTCAAGTGAGTTATTCCACAAACATCCATCATGGAAAACCCAAGTGTATTCACAATGCGTTTGAAATGTACATCACACAAGTGCACAGTGAAATAAGTGTAATTATGTGATCAGATAAACAAGCATCCAATCATAGGCTGCCATATGTGAACATGCAGATGTTATGTGACGTCATACCGTGACTAAAAATAGTGAACATACTGAGGCTCCGTTTACAAACCATTTACCCAACTGATGTTGACATAACTTTGACAGCACATTATATGAACAAGCACTTTTTGTGCATGAAGAAAATAGTGTTGGATTTGAGAACCTATGCATAACTTTAAGTTACATGTCAAAATTTTGATTGCCCCCCCCCCCATACATTTTCAATATTTTTTTTATTAAAAAACAAAATAATTAAAAGTGCTATAATGTGTAAAATATATTATTTGTCCCTCAGAGCCAGCTAAAGTGTCTTATGTTTGCTGTTAATATATGAAAGATTACGATGTTTTTAATCAACATTATAAGGAGATCAAGCTAAAAATAAATTGGCAAAAGAGTCTGTGGTAGTTTTAATATTACTATGCTACCTGACTGACTTAAACGTTATCTCCCATTTTTTATCCATTAACGTGATACAGAAAATAATGTGATATTATATCCCTGTTAAAAAGTATATATTAAACTACTTTTTAGTGAGTCTCACATCCCATTAATGCCATACTATAAGTGTTTTGCTTATAATAAACATTTTAAAAGACAAAAATAGGGAAAATGTTGTCTTACACATCAGTCAGAATATTTATAGCTTTAAGATAAGCACTGTTAGTAAGAATGTTTTCTTTAAAACCTCTCTCATAGTTTTCAGTTTCAGATCAGTTTTTGTGGCCATCAATCTGTATCTAATTCGAAATGGCCCTGTCTTTACATCACTGGATCCTGTAGTTGAGCTCCATCTAGCTTGTTCTGAGTGCTTCTTTCAGAGTTTCTTCGTTTTTGAGCTCTATCTTTAACTCTTGTCATTGCTGTTGTTGTTGCAAAAAATATCCTTTTTGGAATGACACAGTCTGTCTGAATGTAAAGTTCCATGTATGAGTTCTCCCACTGCCCACATCGAAATGCTCTCAATATGTGCTGCGCTTACCAGCTGTGCCAGTCTGAGAAACGTAGTCATAGGAAAGTCCAGGAGTAAGATGGAAGATTTTGTGGTCTCAGTTTTAAGAGAGCACCTGCATGAGCTCCAGAAAACGCAGGTCAAACCACTGCATGAAAAAAATCAAATGAAAAATAAAATCATTAAGTCATTACAAGCAATGTAGAAACCTTTTTGTTAACATAATAAGATTCTAAGAATAGGGAAAGCAAAGGGGTTGATCAAACTACTCCAAAACACTTTATAAATACCTTGTGCATAAGGAACATTTTCTGATGACATGAGAAGACAAGATGGAAGTGGAAGAGAAAATTTACAAAACATACACACGTTAGACAAACATGACACAGAGTTGTACTTCAAAAACAGATTACTGATGCAAATGTATTGATATGTTACTGTGGAAACAGCCACAGTTCCATCTAACAATTAGAAGTGCCTGACGATGCTGACAAAGTATGTGACAATGTACTGTTGACAAATCTAATTAAAGGTTTGCAATACTCGGTCAACAAACATGATTGTGAGCAGACAGACAAGAGATAACTGAGGGTATTTGTATGGACAAAATTCCAGCAATTCCATTTCTAGATGTATAATTCTGTCTGGGCATATTCAGTTCCTCCAGTGATTATATGTAATCTGCCCACTAAGACAAGGAACATATACTCACAACATAACATGAAAATGCGTCCAGGCTAAAGTTTAGACACGTTTGATGAATTGTTTTTAAAAATAATTTCATTTTAAAACTTATATTTTTGAAAACATTTTTGTAGACAAATGTAAAAGATTTCTACATGTGATTTTCTTAAGATTTTTTATTTATTTATTTTCTGTTCAAATGTTTGGTATCAGTAATGTTTTTGAAAGCAATTAATACTTTTATTCTGCCAGGACAGTAGACGGGAAAGACTTTTAAAGGGGTCATATGTCATATGATGTGATTTCAAGTTTTCCTTTCTCTTTGGAATGTTACAAGCTCTGGGTGCATAAAGAAGATATTCTTTATAAAAGTTAAGACACAACCCCCTAAAACGTCTCATTCTAACACCCCCCACGACTATGTCACAATGTGGGAAGATTTGCATAATGCAGGCCAAATGTTCACACAAAGAAAGAAGGCATAACTTTTATTCTCGGTGTTGCCAACGGCGCCATGTTGTAGAAACGCTGTGTTTCGTTGTGAAAGCTAAGCTACTTTGTTTGGCCTTCTTCCAAAAGAGAAAACAATAGCAATCAGTGGTTAAGATGTATTTACAACACTGTTCCAGAACAGTTCAAGCCAAATATTCACATGTGTCCTGTGCATTTTGCGGAGGACAAGGATTATTTCCTGAACCAGTAGCTTACGATGCCGGTGTCTGTTTCTATAAAGTAGGGCAGTTCCAACTTCTGAAACATAGTCTGTAAGTACATTTTCATATTTAAAGGATTTGCCACTGATGATTCAAACGCGAGTTTTGATCAGTGTACTAGAGTAGCACTACTTGTTTGTTGTTTCACCGATCACAAATGCAGACATGGTTTCATGCTTACACAGCACGATACGCAACGCAACGGGTAAAAAGACAGTGGATGCAACAAATGCCTCGTTTACTATGGGTTTTATTGATGTTGTCTCATGGTAGCGCCATAAATGCCTCTATCTTCGTGCAAATAATTTGTGGTCCAGCTTCACCAACAGAAAAAGTAAGAAGTATTTTGTAATGAATCTTAGCAAATCTCCTTTCCTAATAATGTGCTATGAATGCGGCAATGAATACGGCTAATGTAAACAGTCTCTCTGAGAGCAGCTCAGAAGAGAGCATTTAAAGAAAAATGCTACAAAACGAGCTGTTTTTGACAGGGTAAAAATTTTTTTTAGTTTTTAACCAAATTTTAACCAAACTATGTTACAGACTTTTCATTAAGACCCTAAAGAATCATAACAACTTGTGGAAAATGGGAATCTGATGACCCCTTTAAATGCCTCACACATATGCTGGTCTCGGTATGCAAACACCCCGTTGCTGATCATAATTAGACACCACATGACACTTAACACATGACACTACAACTCAGCAAAAAGTTGTGTAAAAAGGGAAATGTAACACCAGAATACCTGTTTCTGAGTGACAGCAGGATGTCCCACTCGTCAAAATACTCCTAGGCTTCTTCGACCAACATGAAATGGTGTTACCTCGCCCACAACCACCCCGTCTCCACCAACAACTAGAGAGACAATGTGTAAACTCTATATATGACCTTTTTTTCCTTCCACCAAATTTTTTATTGCACAGTTAATTAAACAAAGACAGATATAAAACCACACAAATAACCTGTTCTTGGGAAATTATGATACATGCAGGAATACTAATCAGATTCCAAAAAATTGGGTACTTTTCATTTGATTTTATTACTTTCTAAATTGCTATATTAAGCACCAAAACAGTTTTCAACATTGATAATAATAAGAATTTTTTCTTGAGCATTAAGTTAGCATGATGATTTGTGAAGGATCCAGTGACACTGAAGACTGGAGTAATGACATCTTTGCCATCACAGGAATAAATTACATTTTAAAGTGTGTTAAAATAGAAAATAGCTCTTTTCAATTGCAATCCTATTTCACAATATTACCATTTTATTGTATTTTTTTGTTAAAAAAAAGTTAATATTAAATACAGATTTAAATGGGTGCTAAATGAATAATACTCACTTTAGTAAAGTGCAGAACAGTACGAGTAGAACACTGCCCACCACACACAACACCAGCATGGAGGCCACAGTCTGCTGCCTGTGGTTAGACGCCACCACAGCCAAGAGATCTGCATGTTCGCATCGCATACCCACAAAGCCAGGATGACATCTACACAAACAAGGCTGACTTATTATAATTGAAAAAGAGGGTTTTAGAAAACTAAAGACAAATATGAAAAAATGCATGGGAAATCATAAGTATATTCAATAGATTTAAGTATTAAGCATTTATTTCCCAAATTAGGAATCTGCTAGTATCATGTTCATAAAATCAATCAAATTCAAATTGACTATAATTAATTTGACAATTTGAGATGAACTACGACATACAGATGTGGACACAGAGAAAACAGTAAACTACTTGACAACAGTAGGACTCAGACACAAGCACCAACACAGATCTGAATACTGCTATTCAGCCACATTTATAAACGGAAACGCAATTTAGGAAAAAACATGCTTTTCTTGACAAGGAAAAATTAACAAAAATGTCATAATTTATCAAAAATGCATCAATCAAAATGCATGTCAGTCCGTTTAGCATCATTTTTATGTAAAAATATGTTTGTGTTTTTTTTTTTTTTTAATCTGACCTCAACTACAATCACAGTGATCAAGATTCAAAGCATTTCACTTCCTATAAAAACTGCAACAGCAATGCTGACAGAGACAGCATTAAATAAAACATAAAATAATTTTCCAGTCTCTATAACCTATAGCAACTAAAAATATATATGGCAGAAAATAAGACTGCTTGGACATATAGATGTGTTTTGATTGCTTGAAAACGATTGTTGTTAATTATCAAATTTAAAAAATGTGAACACTGGATTGTTAACACACTAGGGGTAGACAGAACACAGGAAAAATACATGGAACAAAAAAATCTCATTCAATTTGAAAAAAAAAAAAAAGACAATATTATAACTTACATGCATGCAGGTGTTTCCTCCAGTATGAGAAAGCGGCATGTGCCATGAAAACAGAAGTGGCTGTGGGAGTCCGGGCAGTCATCGAAGTGAGAGTGGACAGCGGCTGCTATAAATTCTTCAAGAACAGAATAAACAAGCTGGTTTCAATATGGGCATAAACAACAATTTCTTGTTTAATAAAATATACATGAAGATCTATGCAAGAATTACTTAAAAATGTATTTGCTAATTTTATGCCTAATGACCAATAATAATACCACTGCCCATTATCTCAGTTCTATCACAAAAAACTCTCTGAAGATTTTAGCATGGTGATGGATATGACAACGTTAACGTATTTGGTCTTGGCAGGACAGATCTGCTACAGTACTGAATTGCTGCGCAGGTTGGTTATTGCTGTTGTTGTAGATTATTGCTGCTGTTGCTGCCGCCAAGTAAATACAGGAACTTGCTACTGCCAATACGGTGCTGTGTGACATTTAAGACATACTGCTGCAGCACAAGCAGCATTTTTAATAACAAGATCTATACAGGTGGAGCTGGGGAAGGTGGAGGGTTTTTAGAGCAAATCTACTGGGATACACCAAGCCGACTGTTGTTGCCTTAATTGTCCATATCAGCAGCTATAAATAGTATATGTTCACCATTCAAAAGGAGAAACCAAAACTAGGATATATGAGATATACGCAGATATACGAAACCTAAACAGGAGCAGCGCTTGCTTATCATTTTGAATATGTAAGCGGCTCATGTTGTTATGAAAATATTCACATATTGGAATGGGAAAGATCAAGTAACATTTGGCCTTCTGTCAGTGCTGCCTTCACTTACTTACTTATTTTCATAATTTCCGCTTTATTCTCGGAAACTAAACTTAGCATCAAATCAGAGTTATCACTCGTACCAACATGTTGAATCAGGCAAACTGCCACAGACATGAGAAACACAACAAACAAACTAGCCTGACAGATGTTCACCGATGACTGACCATTGGCTTGGCGTGTCCCAGGCTTAAAAGCAGGCAGTAAAATGCTCTAGTGGATGCTAACTAGCTATTTAAAGCAGCAAGTTTATTCGCCGTGTATGCAACATGAATGAATCAGATTATGCCCAGAAGTTTAAAGCTGTGAATGTCATTTTGCATTAACGACCCATCAGTCTGCGCCATCTAGAGTTTCATGACAGAACTTTGGCATTTCAACAAATTTAGGAACAGCACATATGATTACTTCATCATTACTGACCCCACTTTAACACAAACAGAATTATCTACTAATATTACATTTCCAGCCTTTATTATCATCAAGGCTAGAGCCAAATTGGTGATGTTTTGTGAAAGGCATCGGTGGAAACTGAAGAAGTGGAAAGAAGGAAAGCAATTCCATGGTCTCAGCCAATCAGAATTAGAGGATTTTATATTATCTGGAAGACCGCAGTCCTTTAGATTTTATTTTTTTCAAGACTCGCCTATTTCTCAGACTCTACTCAGACTCCTAAGATGCACTTTTGATCTGAAGAAAGTACAAAAGCAGACACAGTGTAAAACAATAAAAAGCAAGACTTAGCCAGGACTACAGATCAAGATCTGAGGGGCTTTCTTGAAATTGACAGATTCCCGTTTCTAATCATTGTGAGCTTTGTCTACAAGATAAAAACTGTCTGGAGTATAATGAATAAATAATAAATACATTTTTAATGGACAATGACTAAAATATTCTTTCTTTGTTTTAGCAGCCTAGTATTACCATGTGTCCACTTCTAGCATTTTTTCATGAACGGAGGAAGAAATCTAAACTGTTTATTTATTTATTCATTTTTCAAAACACGGTCAATGAAAATACTTAGTTATTACATATTTCTTGCGTATTCTATCAAACATCTAAGTGTAAAAGATTAACAAAAAAAAAAAGAAAAAAATGTAGGATGGGGGCTTGGGGGGGGGTCTGTTGTGGATAGGATTTTGAAATATGGCCATTGCACTGAAAAATGAATACACCTTGCAGTTGATTGTTGAAGGAAAGGGTTGGCAGACAAAATAATTGGTGGTGTATATGGAATACATTAATTCTTTTTCAGAAAAATATACATTTGATTTCAGTCTATAAGGCCTAAATGAGTGGAGCATAAAGAAAAAGGCAGACAGAGCATACTTTTGACACGTGTAGTAGTAGTGGTTGTCGTCGTGCTGGTGGTGGTGGTTGTGGTAGTGGTAGTAGTAGTTGTTGTTGTGGTTGCAATGGTCGTTGTTGAGGTAGAATTCTCTTGCACCTGCCCATATGTAAAAAGGGAGCCTAAAAAATCAAACAGCACCATATATTTTAAAAAAAAAGTACTACATTGAAACTCTAATATTGTTGAGAACAGCTAAGTAGATTATGATGAGGTGTTCAAAAAACTATTCAAATACAACTACTACTGACTCTGTAAAATCTAGTATTGTGAACACCTTACCCAAATGTGAAAATGAGGATCCAACAAAGTCAAAAATTGCCAGACTCATGACCGTTACAGCAATGAGAAAACAGCGGAACAACAGCATCACACACTAGAGAGAAAAAGGCTTGAGTGGCGTCCAGCGCAAATGAGAAATAGCTACTTAAAACCCACTTGCTTTAGACTTTAGCCCTGGAACATCAGTGGGAGTAACTGACTTCTGACCTTCAGTCTATTTTAAGAGCTGCTAGAGAAAGACTGGGTTAAGATAAAATTAAAGTGGATTTGTGATGCGGATCTCTCCGCATACACAGGTAAGACACTGTCAAAGGAATCCTTGTCGTGTGCTTAATTCACTTGTACATTTACAGAAATGACAGAACCACCACAAATCACAAAATGTTTCACTCTGCTCAAAATGTTAGCAATATCCAGTAAGACAGTTTTAAGGCATCATATATGCATAGAATTGCACTGCAATGAGCTCAGTGAAAATAAATCCAACATGACAGTCGAGATAAGAAAATGTTTATTATAAATAAACTTAATCAATACTGAAAGTTCTGATATGCTTTTTAGAATATTGTACCATTAGTGTAGCAATACACTAATGGCAAACCAAACTACTGAAAACAATTAGGGCTGTGCAAAAATTGAAGAAAAATGCGATATGCCATAACTCTATAAACTTGATAAAATAATCTGATAGTCGATATGTGATACGATAATGCTTAAAGTGCCACATTTTCAGTTGAAGCCATTTTACTCCGCTGTTATGGAGTCAGTTGTGTGAACTTCTATAACTATCTTTTTGGGTGAACTATCCCTTTAAGAGGTGGATAAAGCTCAGTCTGATTCTAATATAAATAGCATACGTTTCACTTTTTTGTGAGAAGAAAGCACCCCTACAACAACTTTTGAAAGTGACTATGACTCTAGTATTACGTAATGTCATTTTAACATGAGTTTATGAACTGAATAATAAAAAAGGAAAAATACAACACTGCTTAGTATTTACAATTCAATATGCACTGATTCTTATTTGAGCTACAAAAGTTATTAAGGTAAGAGCAATGAATGATTTTATCTGTGTCTTTTGTTAATGGCCCCAAATATTGCAAGCCGTAGCGATATGCATATTGTTATATGTAGATTTGCGATATTTCGATATATTGCACAGACCTACATCAAATCAACATTGTGGCAAGATTTTGAAATCAGCTTGATTTGCATGTTTTGACATGTTTTTTTAATTTTTTTTATTTTGATGTCAAACCAATGTCTTTTTGACATAATTTACCCGCAGGGTTGTGCTTGTACCACAATTATCACCGCTTGGAGCTAAAAAATGTTTTAAAGATTGACAGTCTGCACATACACACACATATATATATATACATATATATACATATACATATGTGTGTATTATTTTTAAGTAAAGGCCATGCATACTGATACAACATCTGTCACTAAAATGACTTGAAAGAGTCTGGGACCTCAAGGCATGTTCTTATTCTTTGTGCACAGGGGCTTTATGAAAATCCCTGTTAAATGAGAGGGTACTGTGTTTCATTGTGAAGTAAAACTGCTCAGGAAAGCTTGTCAGTTTACAATAATGTTTTGTTTTTCCACAGCCCATGCCGCGATAACAATTAAATCATAAATACATTGATAAACTGACTAGATTAAACTCTAGTCTGAGAATTGTTCAGTTGGACATATTTGCAGCATAAAAAGAGTTTGAACCAGGTCACACCAATGCCATTCTTCCTCCATCAATCAATATTTAAAATACAAATTATGAATATTCAACAGAAAAATTAATTTCTGATAGTAAACATTTCTATCTTCTATGGAACACAAAAGGTGATTTACAGCAGAATGCTGGAAACCAAATAGTTTAGGTGACTATTCACTTTCATTGTAAGGACAAAAACACAGAGACATTTCTCAAAATATCTACATGTGAAGTAAGTCACAAAATTTTGTACCAAGACGAGGGTAAATAATTAATTACAGAATTGAACCCTTTTTTATCATTGCAAGGATATTCCTACTTGAGGGTTTACATACCAAACTCCATTCGTTAAACATCATTGTACCAAAACCACTTACTGAGATAATGGTACATTTTCTAGCCTACTGGAAAGATGAATAAAACAGGTGCTTGCAATACAGATACAATTACTCAGTAATTAAAATTAGCTATTTATAAGGCATCAAGTCAAGTCAAATCCAATCTAATTTATTTGTAAAATTGTTTTCATAAGAAATTCATACTGTAATGTCAATGATTTACCATAGAGCATCCTGCATCAGACAGGTTTAAAAATATCCAGTCATGATGTAATGCACAAACATTTGCTTAAAGGGTTCTTATGATGCGATTCAAGCTTTCCTTTCTCTTTGGAGTGTTACATGCTCTTGGTGCATAAAGATCTGTCAAGTAGCAAAGACTAAAGTCGCAAAACCAAAGAGATATTCTTTACAAAAGTTAAATGTCAACCACACACCCTCTAAATGGCTCGTTCTAACACACCCCCACATGGCTACGTCATGGTGTGGAAAGATTTGCATAACACCACCAAAATGTTCACGCAAAGAATGAATGCGTAACTCTTGCTGCATTCACGCCATATTGTAATTACAGTAATTTTGAGGTGACAGTATGTGACGTTCTACTCAGAACTGTTCATGTTCTCAGAATTATGCTTTTCTACGAAAATCAACTCCTAAACAGAGCCTGTGGTGGTTAGGTGGTACAGCGGTCAGGAGGTACCAGGTCGTAGCTCTCAGAAAACTCCCGGTTCACCAGTTGTGATTACGAGTTCTACGAGGACCAGAATACTTTTTACATATTGGAATCTCGTAATTACGGGAATGTTGTAAAATCGCCAGATCGACTTTCAAGTGAAACTACTTTATTTGGCCTTCCAAAAGAGGACACAACTAGAAATCAGTGGTTAAGATCTATTTACAACCAAATATTCACATGTATGCAATGCATTTTATGGAGGACTGTTTCCTGATCCTGGGAGAGAAGACTACAATGCCCGCTGTTCTTACTCACAGACTGTAAATATGTTTACATATTTAAATAATTTGCCATTGATGATTCAAATGCGAGTTTTGAGCAGTGTAGAGTAGCGCTTGTTGTTTGCCGTCTCTCTTATCACAAATGCAGACATATGCAACGCAATGCATAAAAAGACAGCCGAAGTCATTATAATCAGTAATTATGTCCCCACTGGATGCAACAAATGCCTCATTTGTAATGGGTTGTATAGTTTTTGCCTCATTGCGCCAGTATGGTAAGGGGTTTAACATTTCCGTTACACGCTTGAGGTATTTGGCCAATCAAAATGCACTGTATAGCTGACCAATCAGAGCACACCTTGCTTTTCTGACAAATGAGCTTTCTAAAAATCCATGTGTTTCAAAAAGTCGGGGCATAGAGGAAAAACAATAATATACAGTATGTGGGGAAAAAAGTTTTTTTTGAACCTTAATCCGAATAAACGCATTTCATTACACCAAATACACAAAGTTATTTTTAGTAACACCATATTATCACTTTAATATTAAAAGCACAGAAAGCAACAACACATTATGTCCATCTGATATTAAAATTCCTTTAATCTTTACAGAACTTTTCTCACTGAAATGGTTTGCTGAGTTAAGAACTTGCCTTCATTGTAGAAACAAAGCCATAAAAGATGGAAGGTAAAGAGTGGCTCTATATTTAAACTAAGCTCTGTTAACCTTGTTAATGACAGCAGCAAGACTCCCGAGCCAAAGAAGCTGCTAGACAAAAAAAGGACAGCAAACCACTGTTTCTTCAGTGCCTTGGATAAACACTGACAGGACATTCTTCACACTATCAAATCTGCACGACAAAGCAGAATAATTATATAACATTAGCCTTTCATTGCTTATTATGAGAATGAAATGGTGGGTGTCAGGAGAAAAGTGGACCCTAATATTATTATTATTTATATATATATATATTTATATATATATATATATATATATATATATATATATATATATATATATATATATTGATGAATAGAGTGTCAAATCACGATGCTAAAAATAAGGTTATTTACAACTCTCAGATTCAGTTCAACCTCTGAATGAAAAAGATTCTGATAGATAGATTCTTAGATTCTGACTAAGTTTCCACTTGAGGCAATGTGGGTTGTTTAGGCTAAACTTTTTCATACATTTAACTCTAATATTTTGCTTCATTAATTGACGTATTATTTACATTTGAGTACCATGATAAACATAATAAAAGTAAATTGAATGAACACAACATCAAATACTTTAACTCACCGGTGAGAAGGAATATTGTATCCCAAAAAGCACGATACATCATTATAAGGCGTTTCAATCACTTGTTGTTGGAGGATTTGCAGCGTCGTCTCTTATTTTAAATCATTTATCTTTGTCAACATAGATGAAGGCACGTTCGTATTCTTTAGATTGGCCAATATTATTGATAGTCCGCTGCACAGGTTAGAAAACTGACTTCCATAGTAAAACTGTGTATGTCTTTCTTCATAGCTTCATGTGTCCTACTCGACAAAAGACGCCATGCGTCAACTCAGGTATTTTGAACTTGACGTCAAACTTGAGCAACGCCGTCTTACCACTGACGTCATATGAAGCCCTATCTATATATTTAGTTCTAATTCACTTTCACGATAAAGATAATAAAACATTGTTAACTACAAAACCCCGTTACTAATACACTCCTAAATCACTCCTAGCACAGAACCCTTTTCACACCATTGACATCCTTCTGTTGTGAGCGCGTGCTTGTGTCATGCGTGTGCGCTCGTGTGATTTAAAGACGTGCGTTGATGGAGATCTGATAGTGTTTTAACATATTTTGTTTAGACCTGTGTACCTTTTTTTCTCGATGTAAGTTATTTTTTTAAATATGCAACAAAAACAAAAACAAAAAAAGGTTGACTGCGTTTATTTTCAGAACTAACTACAGAGTGAATTAAGGGTTGAGATACAGCTCCTTATTATTGGTAGCCATATTGATTTATACCAGGTTAAAATGATTCCTCAAGACTGGATTGATTTGGTTGATCATTCTTAAGTGTCTGCTTTTACAACACTTATTGGAAGAACCCAAATGTCCACAGAGGTCTTAGGTCAGTTATGCATTTCTTTGTGTTACCTAAACTGGTCTGAAGAGATTTTTGAACTGATCCAAATAATGTATTAAATGCTAATTTATTGATAGGGCAACCAAAAACCAAGATTTTATTTATTCCTTAAACTTTCTTGTTCCAGTGCAAAATTCAAAGTGCCAAAAGATGATAATGTTATGCTGCCCCCTAATGGTATGTATGGATAGTCTTAATATTTTTACTGGAGTTCTATAAACGTTACCATAAACATTTAAGTAACCTGTGATGATTGAATGTAAAACAAGCTAAATTTATTTGTTCTAAAAAAATAAATAAATAGCACGTTAATATTCCGTTTTACAGTACCCACATTTATATTTATATTCCGATAGGTGGAGTTGAACTACAGATTAATTTTCTTTCAAATGGACTTGGACTTTCACGTGGACATAGCGCCAGTGTATAGTTTGTAAAGAGCACGATAGTTTCATTTAAAATTCTCAAGAGAATTCGAAAATCTTTTACAACATTGTTTAATCTAGTCAAGAGGGTGGTTGATTAAACTATTCTGAGGTTACTTATTGCTGGCTGTAACATCAGCAGACGTGTGTCATAGACTCGAGATCTCTATTCTACGCACCTTTCTCGGAGCATCAGTGTCTCATTTAATGGCGAGCACAAACTGACAACGACCTTCTTTATTCTTGGATTTCATCCTCTGGATTCTTTTTAAAAGAGGGCAGCATGACCACAAAGGAGAAGAAGGTAGACTGTTTATTGGTGGTGTTCCTTTTAGTCAGATTTGTGTTTTTAAATTAAATAAATAAGTTGTGAGTTTCACTGTAAAGTCATATTTAACCGATTTCTAATTTAATTGTAGTTATTTTTGTTGTGAAGTTGATTTTTTGTTTTGTCACATTAAATGCCTGTTATTATTATAGTTATGTGTATACTCAGGGTCATACATACACTTTGGTATTAATGGTGACCTCTACAGCTATTGGGGGAACTCTACAATATGGATACAACCTGGCCATTATGAATGCACCAACTGTGGTAAGTATTTAATTGACTTAGTGTTTGTGAAAGAGTAAAAATGTTTAAATTCATTTCATATTAGTTGTCTCTGTGTCTATTAAGACCAGTTACCAGTTTTCTGTTCTGTATTCATTCCTGCAGTTCATTCAAAACTTTGTCAATGAGACATTTTTGGAGCGATGGGGAATACAGTTGGGGGTTTACGACATCACACTGATATGGACCTTTATTGTTTCCATTTTCTCACTGGGCGGCTTTATTGGGGCCCTGATAGCAGGGCCAATGTCTGTACGTTTCGGGAGGTATGATTAATCTTGTTTTTATACAGTATAATTTACATGAAAAGTTCATGTTCCATGCACAATTTTTATTTATTTATATTTATTTAGACTTGATGATTTAAATGTAAAAAAAATGTTAAACTTTAAATAAGTAGTAAATCTAAGTATGCTCTGTTATGTTCTTGTTTCCAAGGAAGAAGACTATGTTGCTGAACAATGTCTTTCTCTTCTCAAGTTCATTGCTTGCGTTGTTAAGCCGAACAGCAAAGTCATTTGAGATGATTATCATCTCCAGATTTTTGGTTGGCATAAATGCAGGTACTGTGTATATATTTTTCCTGCAAATGCAGTTTAATGGTCTCTTTTCTATTTTGCCATTGAGATGACTAGTTTCTTCCTAGTATTATTATAAACATATTCTCTGTTTCTATTCAGGCATCAGTATGAATGTACAGCCCATGTATTTTGGTGAGAGTGCACCAAAGCACTTACGAGGGGCTGTGTCCCTGTCCTCAGCAGTCTTCACTTCTTTTGGTCTGGTGTTGGGACAGGTGGTCAGTCTGAAGTATGTTATATATTTGACATATCTCTTACGACGCTAATGAGAGTGATTACCATTTCGTTATGTAATGTGAAGATTTTTATTTTATTTTATTGAGTACTTTATGAACAGCATTGAAAATACCTAACGTGGCAATGTTATTTTTTGCCCAAATTTAATAGACAAGCATGACTGGAATGACTGATTTTAAAATGTCTGTATTTATTTCAGAGAGCTGTTAGGTTGTGAGCCGTGTTGGCAGTACTTATTGGCTAGTAATGCTATCCCAGGCTTCATCCAGCTCCTCACCTTGCCATGGTTCCCAGAAAGTCCCCGCTACCTCCTCATTGACTGTGGAGACAAAGAGGCCTGCCTAATGGGTATGAGAACCTGAGTTTTAAGTATTGGTGCAGTTATACTGTATATTGCTATATTGTTTGCGATTAGGGCTGCAACTAACGATTATTTTGATAATCGATTAATCTGTCGATTATTTTTACGATTAATCGATTAATCGGTTTATGTACTTATATTTTAGTTTTTTCCATTTTTTCCCCAAGTAAATTATTAATAAAGGGTCTTTATCATTCAGCATAGATTTTTAAGAGATTTTAACCATTTTGCATTGTCATATCCTCATCAAAAATATACCTGGAGTTGTTTTATTATGTTAGTAATCCTTTGTCGAACTCTTCTGCAATCAAAACACTGATCCATACTCTAGCAAAATTCACAAGGAGATTTCAAATATTGTTTTCACCATGGCAGTCCTTAGAGCTCCTAAAGTAGTTTAACATCCCAAACAAAGCTTAAGGAATCTTTGAGAACATATTTTCACGAAGTATAAGGATAAAACAGAATAAAATTGCAGTGCATTGTATTTTATTATTTACTGGGAAAAAGCTTTATAGCTTATGCTGTGAAATTGTAAACAATCCTTCGAAAAAAAGTGCCAATGGCATGAAACCTGAATGGAACTCACAATTTAAAGTAAAATCCATCAGAAGGTTGTCCAGAAAAAAAAATTGGGACACACACAAAAAACCTGCTGTGTGAAAAAGAGCAGTGAATACTTAGAAAAGAAGTGCATTTTAAATATACTCAAACATTTACCTCTCTCATTCAGTCATAATTAGGCTGCAAGTCTGAATTATGAACTGGTAAACGACAAACTGATCACATAACATGTTTGTAAAGCTTTAAATGTTAACTGTTAAAAAGCAATGTTATCAGCTTTTACGACTAAACATTTGCAAACAACCTTGTACTGGAGAATCTGCACAAATACAATTCTTAGGGGCCGTTCACATATCGCACCTAAAAACGCGTGGAAGACGCTAGTCGCGCCGCTTTCTCCTTCTTTCCAAAGCGCTCGGGCAGAAGCGCCCCTGAGGCGTCTGCCTTTGCTAAGCAACCATGACGTGCTCTCTCCATGACGTGCCCTCTCCATGAAGACCCGGAAATTTCAGCAAAGGATAAATGGATGCGGTGTGGACGCGCCTGGAAAAACGGGCGCATCGCACCGCGTGCGTGTCGCGACCGCGTCGCTTCCATTATGAGAGTGCATACTGCGCGCCTACATAGGAAATAACGAACTTGAGCACGCAAAAGACACGATATGTGAACGGCCCCTTAAACAGTTCAGTAGTGCAGAGTTTACAGGTTACTCTTCATTTTAAAGGCTCAAAGTAAAGTACTCCCACTTCCCGCTGAATGCTGCAGAGACGCTGTTCGGGAAGCACGTGACATAAAACGAGGCCAGCTATTGGCTATTCGCTACTTCACCTGCTGTACTGGCTGAGTAAAACCTCCGGTGGCTCATTACTGCCACACTTTGGTCACCGCAGATTTTAAATATGCACGAAATGAGCCGCTTATGGCAAATAAAATTTATTTAGCGACGAATCGATTACTAAATTAGTTGACAACTATTTTAATGATCGATTTTAATCGATTAAATCGATTCGTTGTTTCAGCTCTATTTGCCATACAGAATATGATAGCCATAAGCTGGTTATGAGCTGGTCCTGAGCAGGAGATAGTTGCTTATGACCTGCTTAAACCCTGCTATGCTTCAAAACATATATATCCAGCATATTATGTTTGGTTTTTTTTGTTTTTTTTTTTTCAATAATGAAAAGTTATTTGGGGAACTTTTATTTTTAAAGGGGGGGTGAAATGCTATTTCATGCATATTGAGTTTTTTACACTTTTTACAAAGAGTTGGATTCCCATGCTAAACATGGACAAAGTTTCAAAAATTAAGTTGTACGTTTGAAGGAGTATTTTTGTTCCAAAAATACTCCTTCCGGTTTCAAGTTTTTTTTTCGAATATGTCTCTGTGTGACGTTAGATGGAGCGGAATTTCCTTATATGGGTCCTAGGGCACTTTTGCCGCAAGAGCGTGCGCTCCCGTAGAGCACAGCACTGAGAGGCTGAGCACAGACTCACTGATCAGAGCGAGAGCGTCGCGAAATGTCACCAAAAGGAGTGTGTTTTTGGTTGCCAGGGCAAGACAACCCTGCACAGATTACCAAAAGAGAAACAGCATTAAGGGACCAGTGGATGGAGTTTATTTTTACAGAGCATCAACGGATTTGTGCAAGTGTTTTTGTTTGTTCCCTGCATTTTCGAAGATGCTTGTTTTTCAAACAAGGCCCAGTTTGACGACGGATTTGCACATCGTTTATTTCTTAAGGAAAATGCAGTTCCAACGAAAAAGGGTCACAATGTGTGTTGGAACCGCATGCGGTGAGTAAAACTGCTTACAAATATCTCTGCCTCCTTGTTAGTCCGTCCGCCTCCCATGCGGAGACCCGGGTTCGAGCCCCGCTCGGAGCGAGTCGTTGCTGCTGCTGCTCTCGTTCAGTTTCAGCCTTCACAGCTGTCACAGCTTCCAAACGCTCTCAACGCAAAAACTTTCCACACGCTTGTGATTCTTTAGCTCCGCCCACACGTCACGCCTCTAGGCGCTCGTGTTTTTCCGGGAAAAATCGGTACAGACTATCTTTCCCTTATGAATATAATAAAACTAAAGACTTTTTGGAGTTATGAAGGATGCAGTACTACTCTATAGGTACTCAAGATTAACATGATATTGAGTGAAAACGAGCATTTCACCCCCCCTTTAAGAGTTTACAGATAAAACAATATTATATATACTTTAATAACTTTTAACAGTTTTTAAAGGGATAATTCAAATTCTTTCCAAGTTTTTCAAAGATGCTTTTGGCCATACAATGAAAGTAAACCATTTGCTTCTTTTGGTTAGAAAAAAAAATAGTACAAAACGTTAGATATCGTTAGATTGTGTTTCACAAAGCATGTAATTCTCATGCATGATTATATACAACAGTAATGTTTGTTCCGCAGCACTGCAGCGTCTGCGAGGCTGTGAGGTGCAGAGAGAAGAGCTGGATGAGATTCTGCAGGAACAGAATGAGACGAAGGGAGAACGTGCCAAACAGCCGTGGGAGCTCTTCACTGACCGCAGCGTCCGCTGGCAGCTCATCACTGTGGCGGTCCTAAGCAGTGCCATGCAACTGTGTGGTAATGACTCGGTGAGTCCCTGCCCCTGTCCAATTCTGTGTCATTATATCTTTGGCTCTTAGTTGGTAATTCAAGTGTAACTGGATCACCAGTGCATTGCTTCATAAAGTGAATGTTAACCCCAAAAAACACACCCAGCCGATCATGAGAATGAATGCTTGTGTTGCAGGCTTTATGTTAATATTTGAAAGATTCGTCACGATTCAGGGGATAAAAATCCATGCAAACATACACAAAAATCACTTATCAGAAGTTGAAATAGATAAGTTAATGTATTATTATCAGAAGTTAAAATAGATAAGTTAATGTATTAATATTAGATAAAATAGTAGTACTTATGTTCAAATACTTATGCTTTAAATAATATTAAATTTAATCATTCAATTCAGAGAAGTTTGAAAATGTATATAACTGTTTCTACAAACATATTAAGCAGCACAACTGTTTCCAAAACTGATTATAAGAAATGAACAAAGAATGATTTCTAAAGGATAACGCAACACTGAAGACTGGAGTAATGGCTGCTGAAAAACTAAACAGCAAATGACTAATTGACTTGCCTTGCAAAAGAGCTTTGGTAAATCTCACAACATGTAACACTTACATAACATAACACGTACATAACACTTTTTTTTACATAACTCAAAATGCTTCAGAAGTATTTCAAGTGTTAGTGTTGGTGTGCGTGTGTATGTGTGTTTTGCACACTCCTAATTTCAGAAACTTAGGACCATTTTTTTCAATCCTCAGATTTACTTCTATGCATCATATGTGTTCCAAGAAGCGGGTATATCTGCAGGACAGATCCAATATGTGACCATTGGCACCGGGATGTGTGAATTCACTGCTTGCATTCTATGTGTGAGTCTTCCATTCATCCATTATCAGTTATGTAAGAGTCCCAGAGCTGTACAGGCAATCCTTTGACCTCACTTGCATAGTTTGAGTGAATTAATTCATCTTGAATGCCGGGGTTATCAGTCAGGGCTGGATAAACATTTTAGTCCTTTTTACCAAGATATCATTTGTTTGTAGAATCTAAATTACCATTTTAATTATGTAACTGAATACTGAATAATTTCTGTGTAGAATGACAATGCCATACATTAATTTTAAATCTCTGTATGTTTGTGTGTGTGTGTGTGTGTGTGTGTGTGTATGTGCAGAACCTGTTGATTGAAAGGTTGGGTAGGAGGCTGATGTTGATGGGCGGCTATGTTCTCATGACTGGATGGGCAATAGTCTTCACTGTGGCTCTTTCCCTTGAGGTGTGAATTATTCAATGTTGCATCACCCCCCTTTCCTTTAACCAGCACACACATACTGTACTGTAGTCATGTGGAAGATTATGTACAAGCTAATGTTTAACCTTAAAGGGAACACATAATGTACAACATTAGAGTGTTCAACTGAATTGTCGTCATCTTTGGTTAAATATAACTTTTACCTCTGGTTTGACCTTTCACCCGATAGAATATGGTTACCTGGATGCCGTACCTGAGCATGACCTGCATCTTCACCTACATTCTCAGCTTTGGCATGGGACCAGGTGAACTACAACACCTTGATATACAGTGGAATGTATATATAATGCAACCATTTCTATAGTGTTATTTTACACTGTGGTTTGCCATTTATCAACACTGTTCTTCATATGGTAGCTGGGGTGACTGGAATCCTACCAACAGAGATGTTTAACCAAACATCACGTCCTGCCGCCTACATGACCGCTGGCTCTCTAATGTGGCTTAACCTCTTCATAATCGGGATGATCTTCCCTTTCCTTGTGGTGAGAACTTGAAAATATGTTTAATATTCTTAATATCTGACATATTTGACAAAATACACATTAAGAATAGGATCCTTTTCTTCTGAATGTCCTCTGTGTGTGTTTTTGCAGAGCGGTTTAGGACAGTATTGCTTTGTTCCATTTGGGGCTGTGTGCCTCTTGACTGCTTTATATATTCAGATGGTTCTACCTGAAACCAAGGGAAAGACCATATCGATGATCACTAAAGAGTTTCACAGGCTCAACTACCGTGGACAGGTGAAGATGAATATAGAAGGAAAACAAGCTCAGTACCAACTTGGGGAAATCTTTCACTCCACTGCCTTATAGAGTGGTAAAATTTCTTACAAACTAAATTAATATTTTTAGAAGAATATTTGTAAAAGTATGCCTTAACTGGAGTAAGTTTACATCTTTGTACATGCATTACTTGCTGATTAAATATTGTATTCCTCATCACTTGACTGACTTGCTTTGCTTACTTGATTCAGCCATTACTCATGAATTACATTATTTAAGAATAAGATATTGCTAATCATAGATTGAACTGCTTGGAAATTAAATGAAAAGAAGTTTTCTTCAGCTCTCTTTACCATGATTCCCATTAGGTAAGAAAAACTGATTTTTTTGTTGTTATTTTGTTAGCACACTTGATACAGGAGATGGTTTAAGATAACACTTAGGTACGTTGACTTTGAGAGGGTGCAGCTATAACATTTCTCCCAAATGTTTTTCCTTAAGGTCAGTGTGACTCAGCAACACTCTTACAGCGGTGAACCCCTGAAGCTATTCTATGGCAACAGTGAGCTTTAGTTCATAGTAAACCCGTGATTCTGGCTGATGTTTAGAACAGATTAACAAGACCATTCTGCTAAATCTGTTGCTTATTTCTGCAAGATTATCTGCACAAATGCAGCCGTACCTAAAGTTCTGCCAACTTTAAAAGGACATACTTATTTAGGTCGCCAATTACAGCTGACTCATTTAATGTAGTTTTGTACTGGACTGGGTTGTTAAAAAGTTACAGACCTATTCTCATACATCAAAGTTATTAATATTGAGGTTGTTCATTTTGTAAAAAAAAAAAAAAAAAAAAACTAACACAACTGACAGTTTGGTTTTTGGCTATTGTGAAATGGGTAAGCACTACAAATTAGGGTGAAGTCGAGGTGGTACACTGTATGTTAAATGTGAATAAATATATTCTAAATACACAATTTTTTTTTTTTTTTTTAATTGCTTCTTAAAATAAAATGAAAATTATCAAACAATACATACATTTTCAGCTAGTTTGAGCTTAGGTTATACATTTTCTTAGGATATGACATTGTAACATTTTAAATATAATTTTTTCAAAATATAAAATTATCACTTGTGCCAGTGATAGTGATTTCATATATAGTATATTCATAATAGTATAAATAATTAAAACACTTCACCAGAAGTGCAAATGTAAGGAAATTAAACACTTCAACAGAAGTACATACATTTAAAGTCTTAAAACACTTCAACAGAAGTGCAAACATAAATAATTGAAACACTTCAACAGAAATGCAGTTTACTATATCTGGTACACAATAATGTGCCTTTTGTGTGAGCATGTTTTAATTCAGCTGTGTAAGTGTCTAACACACTTCCATTTTTCTGTGCATACAGTATGTGTGTGTGTGTGTGTGTGTGTGTGTGTGTGTGTGTGTGTGTGTGTGTGTGTGTGTGTGTGTGTGTGTGAACAGGTGTTTTAAAAAGGGCTGCAGGTTGTTTTATGCTCAGTATGGATTCTTTTTTAAAACGCAACCAGCCGAATAGCCTGGTTATTTTTTTTGGTTTTAGAAACCACTTTAATTCCATTAACCTTTGCACATTCAAAAGCTTTAATTTGATTCCATTAGAATTAGCATTTACTAGGACGGCCTATTTTATCATGTTAAGATAAATTACGACAATCGAAAAACATTAAAAAATAATAATAATAAAGAAACATAACAGATGTAACACAAATCTGTATTGTGGACTGATATATTCGAATTTAAATCTAAACAACTTTAATAAACTATGTTTAGTTGACTATTTTTCTACAAATGTCAAAATTGTAATTGTTATTAATTCCACCATCATGCCAACAGATGGCCTCAATGAGCTAAAGAACTGATTTCCAATCGAACGTAAATAAACGTTATGTTTCTTTTACTGTCTATGGTCAGAAACGGAAGTGCTAAAAAAAACGCTAAAAATGGGCTTCACTTGTCTCAATTGAGTTCCAATGGGGTCGCTGTGTCCATTTCTTTTACTGTCTATGTGTTGAACCTGAAATATGTACAAATTAAAAAAAATAAATAAATAACCGTACCGGTTACACTGGATCTACCCAAAGTACTTTTGTGCTGGTTATTGTTTTGGGCTGACTGTAAAATCGTTCTCATTTTCATTTAAGGTAATATTTACCTTAGTCCTGAGATGAACATCCACCAAGTTTTATGGACTTTGGAGTGCGGGGCAGAGGGTGAGAGAAGTTATAATTTCTTTTTCTTTTGTATATTTTTTAATAAAAATAAGTATTCATTTGAATGTTTTATTTATTTATCTACTGCACTTCAACCCTGGTGTACACTGCTGTTCTTTCAAGTTCAATTTTTAACATTTCAAATCTAAGTGTGACTATGCTTTTGTGCTGCCAGACTTATAATACAAATAAAAACACACAGAAAAGCAGTGCTGTACTGCATTATGCAATGTTGCACATAAATAAAAAGAGAATATGTGGTTAGTTTATTTCTGAGATATGTGTGTGGCCTTACATGCAGCCTCAGTTTCGAATTATTGAAAAAAAAAATACTGGCCCATTACTTGAACCTCTTTATGATTTTGACTTTCAGACAGGCAGCAGGAAATCAATTTTGGAATCCTCATCAAGGCAGCACTCATGTCTACGCAAAGATTCATGCTCAAGGCAGCACTCATGTCTACGCAAAGATTCATGCTTGCACGTCAAGGTACAATATTAGCAATAATGAAAAGCATTATTTTGGTTTTCTGTTATGTTTTGGCCTTATTACCAAATAATCATTTAATAACCTTATGCATTTACAGCTATAATGTGTATGTTATGATTGGATCAGTTGCACCAGTAATGTATGAAATAATGAAAAACTACACCATTGTTTTCACAACAGATTGCAAGTCACACTGTTTTTGCACAAAATAACCTAGAACAACATGCACAATTATTAATTCTGAAGTGCTCATCACAAGAGAGAAATTTTTCAAATACAATTTTATTTAATAGCTATCTCCGTACCAAATAGACAGAGACACAAAAACAGTGTACAAAAACAAACATCAATAGAAAAGTATGCTTATATTCAAATGTCCAAAAATTGATCAAAGTTGTGACATAAATTGCAGAGAAACAACATTTTGTCAAAAAAAACAAAAAAGGTAGGATACCAAACGTACAAATGTACACCTTGCTATGTGCATGTCTTTATACAAAAGTGTCGATGCAACTCTGTTTGTATATGGTTTTTATAAGATAGGTCCTTTAAATGACAGATTTTTCCTACCCATCGCGGTTCACAATCAGTACTGGGAAGGCACTTTGCAACATACAAATATACAAAAAAAACACATTTCCAGTGATGTAATAAGCTATAACACCATACGAGACACAAACAACAACAATAAGAATAACTGAAGAATTCCCTACAACTTAAAATTTGTAAATAAATAAGGGCTGCAAATATTCAGATCACACTTACTGGGCAGACAATGATTGTTACTATTAGAATTGTTAAAACTGCAATCAATTAACAGATGTTATGATCTGATATTAGCAATGATTAGTCAAATAAGTAAGCTGAAGCTAAAAACAGATCAGTCTGCCTCAGATTTTACGGCTACACATAAAAACATTAAGTCCAACAAGTACATACGGTAACAAAATAAAGACTTCTTGTGTGTGTGTGTGTGTACATTATGTCATTCATAGATTCAATCATGAGTGACCGCTTGCAAAACCTCGGCAACATTGTACATACTGCCTTTCCAAATACTCCAAATACATTATTGGTACACAATACTAATAACCTGCAGGGTAAAATAAAAGGAAAGGTAACCAGCATTAACACTGCATTTAGAGTAAGAGGAACAGGCTAACACCAAACACACACTCAAATACTTGCATAATAATAAAGACAAAACTAAATTTATGGATTTGTCAATAACAACTTAAAACAATTCTGTTAAAACTTGCTCTCTGAAAAAAATTATAATAAAAGGAAAATGAAAAGAAAAGAAAGATCCATTCATTCAACCAGGCCAAGGAAAATATACAAGGACCCCGTTTGCATAAACTAATATAATTGGCCATACATATATACATATTTATTTTATATATAGAATGTTACATGTCATTAAATTTAAATTAAGCAGGAATGTACTGAACCACTTAGAAAACTCTGATATATTAAAAAAAAGATTAAAAAGCCCTCTGTTTCTATTACATTCTAGAGATAAAGGACATTGGAGAGATTGCAGCATACAAACGTGTACTCATACATACATGTCATCACTCTCGTGCCGTTGTGACGGCTGCATGAGTCAAGATAATAGCACATCGCAACAAAACGCAGTATATACCTTTGCGTAAAAGGAGACTTGGACACCGGTATCAATAAGTTAATAAAATATATTCTTTGCTTCTTGCTATATCTTACAGTGAAACCTGAAATTGGTCCCTGTTGGACATTAAAAACAGACACACTTTTTGTGAGCCAAAACAATGGATCTCAGAACTACCAATGATAAACAAAGAAACACCACAAAAGTTAACAGCCATTATTTAGCCTGAAGTTTTAAAGGATTTAAAATCATTTACGTTTGTTAAAGAAACTCATATAGAAAAAGACTCTAGGTCTACGACAGCTGCGCAAATTACACGGTCTCAGTGTTTTCTGATGGTGAAAACTTTTGTCTAGACTGTTAAAATCGTAATACTTGGTAATGTTATGCTTCTCGGTGAGGTAAGTCTGGGCAAAAATGACCTAGAGGTACATTCTGAAGGTTGGGGCATTAGTTTGTCTTTTAAAGCATACATCATCCTCAATCCACAATGTGGAAGCCGGGAGACACACGTGATACACAAACATGTCAAAAGCAATGAATAGTTTTTTGTTTATTTTTAGGATAGACCAATGAAATTGAGGATTTGTTGAAGGAGGAATAAACATTAGCTGCTTCACACCAAGATGGAATCAAAATGGCATCCACGATGGCAAAGTCGAAACATTAACAAACATTAGAATAATAAGAAAAGCCAAAAACAAAAAGTACTCTGCATGTGGCGTCAAGGAGTATGAGACAACAGACTAAACTCGCAGTTATGAAAAGTTTGGTTGTCCAATAAGGTTAGAAGAAATGTCTGCATCTCAAAGGGGTCATTTCTCCCCTAAACCCATTCCACTGTTGCCCATCTCAGAGTCCACTAGTGAGGAGGCAAAGGCTGACTGGACGATCTGAAAGCCAAAGGATTCAAGAAGTGACATATTCTGTTGGGGGGAAAAGGGTGAACCGAGATCACCGAGGCCAGACAGGGCCGCAGCACGTTTCTTATGAACCCGGTGATGGTGCTTGTTGAGGTAAGACTTTGTGCGGAAGGTCTGGCCGCAGTCGCCGCAGGCAAACTTCTTTTCTTGGTCTGTGTTTTGGATGTTTTTGGATCCCCCCGGTGAGGTCACTGCATCATCAGGTTGGCCGTTAAAGATAAAAGATGTCACTTCCATTTCTTCTCCCTCTACTTTCTGTTCAGTCTTGAGGTCCGTTCCATTGGAAAGGTCACCGAAAACTGCATCCGATCCATCAGAGTCCTGATGGGGGCATTTCCCAGCATTCTCCTGCCCGTCTGAGGTAAACACAGAGTGGGGAAGGGGATATCAGGGAAGGAGTGGGACAGAGAGATATATAGGAAGAGAGAAGGAGCCTCACATTAAGCAACACATTTAAAAATGTAAATATTTCCTTTATACCTGAATCCTCGTGACCACAGCCACTTGTGTAAACCTGTTTCGGTATAAAAACAGCTTGGCCCAAACTGATAATTTTATTGTGGCTTGTGTAATTTTTTTGTGTTGTTTTGTGACTTTGTGTAAGAAAGAGAAATATAATCAAATTAAACTGCATTCTATTGTGCACAACATTATGTGGAAAATTAATACTTCAGATTTTTAGTCTTCAGAGTTCCTAGGCTCTAGAGCAGTGGCACTTAACCTTAGTTTGGGAGGAAATGGACATTTTTATAATTTAGTCACCCTTCAGGTTTTTCCAAACCTTTATTAATTTCTAGTCTGGAACACAAAAGATGATATTTTGAAAAACTCCCAAGAACCAAACAACACTGGAGCCCACTGATTTTAACTGTCTGCATAGGAAAATCCCTCAAAATATCTTCTTGTATTTTCCACAAATGAAAGGCAGTCAAACCATTTTGTAAACAACATAAAAATGACTAAATGATGACATAAAACTATCCCTTTAACAATTTGGAGACTTCTCTACCACAAAGTAGACTCTACCAATCAACAACCATGAAAAACTGAATTCTCCGCTCTGATTGGTGCTCACATTTTTTCAACATGTTACTGAAATTTAGCCTGACCAACTAAGTAGTTCTCCTAGCTACTAACAAATGAGCGACACTTTAGCGCATGATGAAACCATTGATAATTTCTGATTGGGTGATTAGTACTATATTTGGGGGAAAATGTGATGACATGCTACAACACTCTCATTAAAGAGTCACGTGTTCCCTCTATGAAAAACATGTTGAGTACCAAGAATCTAGTGTTAGTCTCTCAAACTTTCACTATTTTGTACTCAAAGTTTATTTAAACTCTAGTTGGTTACAGGGCATTTACAGACCCAGAAAGGTATGAAAGCATAATACTGACGAGACAATTATTAGGTAAGATCTGAAACCAGACTTAAAAGTCTTGTGAATGTTAATGGTGCTTAGCAGATATTTACACCAGACTTATCGGTTACAGCATCCAGACATCCTCAGTTCTTTGGTTCGCCACATTTCCACCCTCAAAACAGCCCGTACTGACCTGTAAGAGGTCCATGAAGTGGAAACCCTGGTGCTCCAGAAGAGCGGCACTCCCAAAAATAGGGAGTTGGACCTGGCTTGCCCAGGAGCAGCTCAGGCTGCAGGCCCAGGCTCGGAGGGATGGGCTGGGGTAGAACTGGCCCAGCTAGCCCCCGAAAAGACCCCTCTGTCTCAGGAAAGGTAACCACGAGCCGGTGATTGGTGCAAAGGTCTACACGCCAGTAACCGCCCCAAGAAGTAAGGGATATGGATAGAGGAAAAGACAGAGGCCAAGGGGGACAATTTGCAGTCAATACATTCAGATGACCTCTAGCTTCACATCAGTTCAGAAACCATCAGAAATTATGAACATTGTTTGTTCAAAGCTAAAATGACAAAAACAAGTTTTAAATGAATGAATCTTTTTCTTTCATTACACGCCAAGCCAGCAGCTCATTGATACTGTTGGAGGGATACTGTAATGACAATTCTGTACTGATGTAAAGTTAATGGCACCTTTCTGATGTATTTCTGCATTAGCTTTTACATATTAACTGTCAAAACCCTAAAGCTTGCATTACAAGATCAAAAATAATTCCACTTCCTCTCAATTCTAGTGAATCCACATAGTAGTTAACATTAATAACCTACTGGAAACAATATTTTTTTATTATTATTATTCATGGCATTTCCATAACTAAGGGGTCATGTCAAGATTCTAGAATATGGTTAGTTCTTTAGAAAAAATGCTGTCTCCATATTGTTTCCTATGTTCTATGTTTAGTAAGGTAATTCCCAATCACAAGCTGCTGGATTTTTTGGCAATAATTGTTTGAAAAAGGTCCATTAAATCCACAGAAATAATGCACAGCATGTATGCATATATATGCACATGCATGAATGAAGGATCAAAAATGCTTTCATTATGCCAGCACTTGATGGAGATGATAAGTAAGCGACACAGAATGGGACACATGGCCATGCTAAATTGGTCAGCAGCAATGTAAGTGACTAGCAGACAAAGCTGATTGATAGGGCTGCAACTATTATTTAGCTCAGGTCTTAATTCAACTGTATCTCTAAATGCACCTTATTTAAATTAAGAAACTTAAAGCAACAGTTCACCCAAAAATGAAAATTATGTCATTAATGACTCACCCTCATGTCTTTCCAAACCCATAAGACCTCCGTTCATCTTCGGAACACAGTTTAAGATATTTTAAATTAGTCAGAGAGCTTTCTGTCCCTCCATTGAAAACGTATGTACGGACAGTATACTGTCCATTTCCAGAAAGGTAATGAAAGGTAAAGGTGGATTAATGCGTATTGGAGACGCCAACAGTTTCAAACAATTCAGTTCGATTTGATGAACTGGTTCAAGAAGATCCGGTTACATCGAGTGATTCGTTCGCGAACCGGATATCACTAAACTGCAGTGTTTTGAACGTGCTCACAACAGACCCGGAAAACAAGACAATGCTGAATAAAGTCGTAGTTTTTGCTATTTTTTGACCAAAATGTATTTTCGATGCTTCAAAATATTCTAACTGACCCTCTGTTGTCACATGGACTACTTTGATTATGTTTTTATTTTATTATGGAGGGACCAAGAGCTCTTGGACTAAATATAAAATATCTTACAGGTTTGGAACGACATGAGGGTGAGTCATTAATTACATAATTTTCATTTTTGGGTGAACTATCCCTTTAACTTCAGCCCATCCGAGATGTAGATGAAGATGTAGAGTTTTTTTGTTCATCGGAACAGATCTGGGAAAGCATACTCAAAGGATCCTCTGCAGCAAATTAGTGCCGTCAGAATGAGAGTCCAAACAGCTGTTAAAAGCATTACAATACTCCAAATAATCCAGAGTAAGCATTATTATGGAGTTGTTTTTTGGTTAGAAGCAATGCTTTGAAGTTAAAACACCTTTATGGTGGATTTGTTTTATATCAAACAGATATTTACTTCACAAGTTAACTGATGGACTCGTCGTGTGGATTACTTCTGAATTATTGAGATTCTTTTATCAGCCGTTTGGACTCTCATTCTGACAGCGTCCATTTGCTGCAAAGGATCCACGTGTGAGAGAATTCTCTATATCTGTTCAAATGAAGAAACATGCTCATCTACATCTTGGCCTGAGGGAGAGAATATTTTCAGCAAACTGCCATTTTGGGATGAACTGTTCCTTTATAAGTAAATCTTTTCGGTCTCATTTTAGTATTTTGCCAGTAAGTCAAATATTGAAGAAGCTTGAATATTTTAAATAACGTACTTTGTTTGAATTTACATCTGGCAGCCATCCATTAAGTTTGCAAAACTACAAGAACGATCTACATACTCAATACTTCATCAGTCAAGTGATACAAAGGTATCATTACAATTGCACATTTAGATATCCATTTTACAAAACTCTACCAGCTGAGCTAAAGAAACTCATCCTTGACGTTCCTCTTAAAATGTGAAAGACAACCCACAATTTAAGCAACAAACATCCTTTCTCACCCACTGAGAGAAAAGTCCTAAAAGAGTATGTAATTTAGACTGCTGAATTCTGAACGACATATCTGATTCCCTGCACATGCTGCAATAAATGATAAATGTGCAGCACTCCAATCCGTATTTGCGGTGAGTTTATATGTAAGCAGATGCAGCATCTGATAAGCAGCAGTGAAAAAGACAGCAAGTGAGCGAATAACAATTTGACGCTGCGGGGAGAGGCTTGCTTGCCTTCCACTGCGCACTGGCGTCCTGAGTGGTAGGGGGCACCGTTGTGCATCTGTGGTCTGTTGGTACGTGCTTCAGGGAACTGATGTGCTGCAGAGGAAGGGAGCATGGACGAGCTGTGGTGCGTTTTTACATGCACCTTTAAGTAGGATGCAGTAGAAAAACCTGAGACCATCGGAAGAACAAGTAGGAAAAACAATAAAACAAAAAACAGAACAACACTCAAGTCTTATTAATCAGAAGATTACTCTACGGCTTTCAAAACTATTTTAAAACTTAAGCCTTTTCCCCATTAATAAGCCAACCAGTTTCTGTGAGCCTAAGCTAACTTACTAAGGATGGTGTCAGTGGCAATGAAAATGTGGATCATTAGCTGGGTAATTTGTAAGCACGAGTTCTGCTGTTTATAAGGAATGCCTTGATAAAATTAGTTATTTTCAATGCGTGTCTGACCAGTACCTTTGTTGCATATTCCACAGTAGTTATGAGGTCCTTCACTGTGTTTTTTCAAGTGGTCGGTCATGTAGGCAGCCCGGAGGAATTTCCCACACACTTGACATGGTATCTTATCTTCATGGCATGCCAGGTGCGACCTCAGGCGATCTCTTGTTGCGAAAGACGCGTTGCAAATCTGAGACATTTCAAGATACGGTTTATAAGCATTTTCCAAGAGATCATTTTTGGGAGTGTTATCAAAACAAAAAGTTGATTTAATGGAGGTGTTTAATAAAATATTTTTAGTTCTATTTATCTAGAACATATAATGAATGTGAATGAGGACCTGAGCTGTGGAGAACAGCTAAAACGAAGCTTCGTTAAGTTGCACTGTTTCGAAAGTCAGATGGATCACCACTAGGGGGTGTTGAACTCAATGTGAACCCATGAACCACTTCTGGTTGCTCACTTAAAGGGATAGTTCACCCCAAAATGTACATTTGATGTTTATCTGCTTTCCCCCAGGGCATAAAAGATACAGGTGAATTTGTTTCTTCAGTAGAACACAAACCAAGATTCTTTACTAAAACTGTTGCAGTCTATCAGTCTTCTAAGCAGGCGTGTGAGGAGGTTTCTTCTTCTTTTTACTTTATGGTGGCTCGCAGACTTATATTAGTGCATTACCGCCACCTATCTCTCAAATGGACTATTGACACTATCTACAATCTCAATTAGGATTGTCAATGGTCTACTTGATAGACCAACTGATTGATTACGTCATTTATTTACTGCATGAATTTCAATGGAAATTTCATCCATATGGACAGTCAACACTCATAAGCTACTACTAAATATTACATAGAAACTTTAAAATAGAAACTGAAATTTCCTCTGAAGTTGCTTTGCAATGATTTATATTGTGAAAAGTTATAAATCGGTGGTTTTCAACCTGTGGGGCATGGTGGTATTGCAGGTGGGCCACCAATTACTATTAAAAGAAATAATAACATAATTTCATATAATTTCATATTATATATATATCCACTATACCACTATACTCCACTATACTTCCACTATTCGATCTCGCTGGTTGGTTTAAGAATGAACCTGCAATTTATCTTAGATATTTTTGCTGCATATGCTACAGAACAACAAATTCAAACATGCATAAATGGCTGTCAACATGTTCCCTCCTGACTGCTTTCTCCTCTGACTGTCTATCCGCTGCAGAGCTCTGCCTGGATCTGGTTTTCCCGTTTTGCTGAGCGGTGCCAGCCCGAGTTATTTTGTGTTCATTGCCAGTTCATTCAATACAGACAGTTAACAATCTAGCTTCTGAGTACTAAGTTATTAACCCAACAATAGCGAGGTCAGTTAATTTTTTTACAGTGGGCCGCGCAAACATATGTGTTTGGTTGTGAGGGCCGTGAATTGAATTGAGATGACGATTTGATTAACTGAGAAAAAAATTCTAATAGTTTAGTATGTGTGCCAAAGCGAGTCATTTTGGGGTATGACAGACCCAGTCCTGTCTCTTTCCTTATATGGTGGGGGGGGGGGGGGGCTGGAATATGACTAATAAATTCATTATATGAAAGAAAAAGCCATACAGATTTGAACCATGAGAATGGGCATACATTAAAATGTAGCATTTCTCACCTGACACTTGTGAGGTCTCTCTGTGGTGTGAACCTGTTTAATATGTCCATTCAGATGATCTGGCCTACAAAAACAAAACCATCACACGAATCATGTATGATGACACAAATACAGAACATGTATAGAGTATGTATAGAAGCGATCATAAATGACTGCCCTCACCTGGAGAAACCTTTCCCGCAGCTTTGACAGACATACGGTTTACCCACCGAGCCGTCGTGAGACCGCACATGGTAAGACATCCTGTCTTTGCGTTTGAAGCGCAGCCCGCACACCGGACACGCGTACGGTTTCTCGCCCGAATGTGACAGTTTGTGCCGGTTGAGGTGGTAGACGTCTCGGAAGACCTTCCCGCACAGATCACACGCGACGTGACGTCTCGTCCTCTCGCGTTTACGGTTTTCCGCGGGCAGTCCGTTTTCCTGAAACCGCGCCTGGGGAGGAGAGATCATCGTCGGGCCGTCCACAGCGACCAGCTCCGGTCCGGTGCGCACGCCGCCGGTGAACGTCCCGTGCTGCGTCTCGTGGTTTCTCAACTGGACATCGTCAGGAAACATCTTACCACAAACCCCGCACAAGAAAATCCCCTTGTTTTCGTTTAGAGCAGTGCTGTTGTTGTAAGTGATCGGCTCTGTCGTGGGCTCTTTTTTGGGTCTCCCTCTGCCTCGCTTAGAGCCGTCGCTATTGAGGTGGCTGCTGGGAAACTCCAGCGGGGAAACCGCTAAGCGATCGGCCGCTTGTGCTCCGGAAGTGGCCGGCTGTGAGCTGTTACTTGGCTGCGTCGGATCGGCACAGTCGCTGTCGTTGTTGTCGGTAAACACTGCGCCGCTGGACACGCTCCCGTTTGACATGTCCACGGGAAGGGGGTATGACAGCTGCTCCGCGGCCCTGAACAGGCTGTGCTCGCCTCCTCGTGAAGGAGGCACGAGGATCTGCATGTTGGATTGTTTGATGACCTCCTGACAGATCTCGATGACAGATCGCATAAGCAGAAACTTCGCCGCGGTCATAAGCTCCGGGAAACACTCCAGACGCACCACGATCTTAGACGTGTATGCGAAGTCCAGGATGTCTCGGAAAACTTTGGGACTGATCGTGTGCATCTCCAGCTCCTTGCCCTGGCCGTCGTCTTCCGCCTGACAGCTAAACACCGACTCAAAATACTCGCTGCACGCCGCCAGCACTGCCTTGTGCGCTGGGAAGCTCTCCTCTCCGACGCGCAAGATAACATCACAAAACCTGCCTCCATCTTTTCTCTGGCTGTTGAGGTTGTGTAGCATGTCGGCGCTGTGTTTACTCACCTGGTACGTGTAGGAGGAATTCCACGGGTGTTCTGTCCTCTCCATGCCGCCTTCATTCAATAACCAAGCCTAACGCATACGACAGAAGAGGTAGACAAACGCAAACGAAATGCAAACACCCAAATAAACAGAACCACTCAGCAGCGACCACCACTCCTCGCCTTTTTAGCATCTAACATGTTAGCAGGGGGAAAAATGGCAGCCCCCCAGCTTCCTGTGAACTTTGACCTTTGCTTAAAGGAAGGGGGCTGTCGTTTGCGTTTAATATTTTCTGTTTTCGCACAGTTTAATACATTACTTCGGTCCAAAGATAAAGCGCAGATACTAAAGTAGTCACACACCGAAATTAATTTTAAGTTTCGCGTCCGTCTTCCTGGTTCGCGGTGTTATGAATTCACATACTTGTTTTCCAGTGAGCCCCCTCCCCCAAATGTACGCCAGACACCGAGTACATGACAGCAGACCGTCTTTTTCTCTCTTTCAGACAGTGTAACCAATTAGAACATATACGGTAAACGTGAATAAAATTAAAGTGAAGTATCAAAACTCTTGAACTGGCACTGTCCCTTAGACAGTCAGCTGCTCTCCTGAACAGGCAATGTACATTTCAAGCACAAAAGACACAAACAATAGAGAAAGGTAATTGTTGTAGACTACACTGGCTTGCAGTGTATCTGGCTGCTGTATTGTTTCTACTCTTGGAAATAAGATGCACAAATGTTTTAGGGAAACATTAAGGGAAAAAATATAATTAATTTTGAGCTCAGGTTGTATTTCTTGGGCAGCTGTCTTTGTTTTCAGACAACACTGAAACATGCTCTGACTCTGATAATTGCAATCAGTTTTTGTTCGTTTTGCTTTCCTATTCATGTTGTACTTTTATGTAGTTTGTCTGCTTTTTAGTTTCAGTCCATGCATTACCCAGTGTCCTTGGGTTTGTATGGAGCCCCATATAACACAATATTATACAGAAATAAAAAGAACACCTAGCCAATCGCCCATGAGATTGGGTACAGAAGCATGTCGAATGGGAGTAGTTCTGACATGCATGGTTAACAACATTAGAACAGACTCCAATTTATTTACCAAGGACACCTGATACAGTATTGTTCAAAATAATAGCAGTACAATGTGACTAACCAGAATAATCAAGGTTTTTAGTATATTTTTTATTGCTACGTGGCAAACAAGTTACCAGTAGGTTCAGTAGATTCTCAGAAAACAAATGAGACCCAGCATTCATGATATGCACGCTCTTAAGGCTGTGCAATTGGGCAATTAGTTGAATTAGTTGAAAGGGGTGTGTTGAAAAAAATAGCAGTGTCTACCTTTGACTGTACAAACTCAAAACTATTTTGTACAAACATTTTTTTTTTCTGGGATTTAGCAATCCTGTGAATCACTAAACTAATATTTAGTTGTATGACCACAGTTTTTTTAAAACTGCTTGACATCTGTGTGGCATGGAGTCAACCAACTTGTGGCACCTCTCAGCTGTTATTCCACTCCATGATTCTTTAACAACATTCCACAATTCATTCACATTTCTTGGTTTTGCTTCAGAAACAGCATTTTTGATATCACCCCACAAGTTCTCAATTGGATTAAGGTCTGGAGATTGGGCTGGCCACTCCATAACATTAATTTTGTTGGTTTGGAACCAAGACTTTGCCCGTTTACTAGTGTGTTTTGGGTCATTGTCTTGTTGAAACAACCATTTCAAGGGCATGTCCTCTTCAGCATAGGGCAACATGACCTCTTCAAGTATTTTAACATATGCAAACTGATCCATGATCCCTGGTATGCGATAAATAGGCCCAACACCATAGTAGGAGAAACATGCCCATATCATGATGCTTGCACCTCCATGCTTCACTGTCTTCACTGTGTACTGTGGCTTGAATTCAGAGTTTGGGGGTCGTCTCACAAACTGCCTGTGGCCCTTGGACCCAAAAAGAACAATTTTACTCTCATCAGTCCACAAAATGTTCCTCCATTTCTCTTTAGGCCAGTTGATGTGTTCTTTGGCAAATTGTAACCTCTTCTGCACATGCCTTTTTTTTAACAGAGGGACTTTGCGGGGGATTCTTGAAAATAGATTAGCTTCACACAGACGTCTTCTAACTGTCACAGTACTTACAGGTAACTCCAGACTGTCTTTGATCATCCTGGAGGTGATCATTGGCTGAGCCTTTGCCATTCTGGTTATTCTTCTATCCATTTTGATGGTTGTCTTCCGTTTTCTTCCACGTCTCTCTGGTTTTGCTCTCCATTTTAAGGCATTGGAGATCATTTTAGCTGAACAGCCTATCATTTTTTGCACCTCTTTATAGGTTTTCCCCTCTCTAATCAACTTTTTAATCAAAGTACGCTGTTCTTCTGAACAATGTCTTGAACGACCCATTTTCCTCAGCTTTCAAATGCATGTTCAACAAGTGTTGGCTTCATCCTTAAATAGGGGCCACCTGATTCACACCTGTTTCTTCACAAAATTGATGACCTCAGTGATTGAATGCCACACTGCTATTTTTTTGAACACACCCCTTTCAACTAATTCAACTAATTGCCCAATTGCACAGCCTTAAGAGCGTGCATATCATGAATGCTGGGTCTCATTTGTTTTCTGAGAATCTACTGAACCTACTGGTAACTTGTTTGCCACGTAGCAATAAAAAAATATACGAAAAACCTTGATTATTCTGGTTAGTCACATTGTACTGCTATTATTTTGAACAAAACTGTATGTACAACGCTAATAAATTCGGCAAAGTACCACAGCATTTTGGCGTTTTGAAAATACAGTTGGCAAGCATAGAGTATAATGACTGTCTAGTTTCACTGGAATATGGAAGAACTGGGAAAGTAACTGCAAACACCACAATATACATGCAGGCATTCAGAGCAGAAGATTTCTTCGTCCGTCATCCCTCTGAAAGGTTTGCTTTTTTCTAGGCAGACAATTTAAAGACCTTGAAATCAATGAGACCTTGACAATTTTATGTGAATGATTTATTTAAATTTTTTCATATATATATTTATTAACTATTTGTGCTTCTTAAATTAATAGCACATTATTTAATTACCAACCCCTGCCACCCTAAAACCAATGTGATTCAGAACAGTACTTCTCATACAGTGACTAAGAAGACTGGCTGGATAAGGGATGGGAGGGCTTTTTTCTAAAAATAAAATTCAACAAAAAAGGAAACAAAAAAGGCACAACTAGCATTCACTTCCTGGCGTGGAAGTGTGTCCCCCTCTTGCAGAACATGCTGGCTTCAATATTTCAGCAAAAGTTTCAAGGGCATGTATCTCTGGATTAGGGATGCATTAAATTGCTACACACAAAACATCTCCTTCCCAACAAACCAGCTATCAGCAGTGGTGTCCTTCCCCCCCCCCAGATCAACCATAGATGGGAAACATGGAAGATTGTGCAGACAATATGACTGGACAAAAACACAACTTTCCAGTTTCTTAATAGCAAGATAACCTTCCCCACATAAAGACAGAAAAAAAGGAAAACAAGTCAATTATATGTACAAGGTGGAAAAAGTAAAATCTATTCCCATAATCTGTACAAATTCAGGCCTATACATCATTTACTTCACTGCAAAAACTGAATATTCAAAACAAAAACTATGAGAAACTACTTTGTGACAAAAGGGGTAGGAGAAAAAAAAAAAAAAAAAAGTCTTTTCCCTTTTTCCTCTTAACTTCAGGCCTTTTCAAAAAATAAACATTTAGCAACTGCAAGGGTTTCAGACAGAGCACAGAAAAACAGACAGGGCTCTGACATCTGTACATTATGGTAGAAATCAAAGTTCATATCTCTCCAACTAGAGGGTAGTGAGGAAGGGAAGTGATGTCTTGCTTTGCTCCTGCCGACTGGTCCCAGAATGGTTATCACTGGTGGAACTCGAGCTCGTCAACACTGATTACTTTAGTAGACGGCATGGAAGGGAGGGGCTGTTGCAGCACGTCAGAACCAAACCACTTGGCCAGACCCAGAGGAGGGCTACCACCTCTTCGCTGTGAATGGTTTGTCCGATGGGGACCATGGCTCTGTGACTGGGGGCCTCCTGATGGAGCCACTGGCAGATCTGTGGCAAAAATAAAAATAATTGAAAAACCACACAAAAAAGCTAAACAATTAGAATATTTGTAAAAATGTTATATATTCTCCCTTGTCTGGAAGCATCAAAATGTTGTTTAATTGCCATATCAGCAAGTCTGTCATCATGGCCAAGACAAATTTGAAGCTTCAGTAATAAATGTTTAAAGGGGGGTGAAATGCTCGTTTTCACTCAATATCCTGTTAATCTTGAGTACCTATAGAGTAGTACTGCATCCTTCATAACTCCAAAAAGTCTTTAGTTTTATTATATTCATAAGAAAAAGATGGTCTGTACCGATTTTTCCCGGAAAAACACGACTGGCTGGAGGCGTGGCGTGTGGGCGGAGCTAAAGAATCACGAGCGCGATTAAGCTTTTGCGTTGAGAGCGTTTGGAAGCTGTGACATTACCACCTTGAGGAAAAAAACATCCAAAAACCATGGCTAACAGTCAGATTCAGCCGTTTATTTATGATCCAGAATCAGATCCTGAGGCTGAAACTGAACGAGAGCAGCAGCAGCAACGACTCGCTCCGAGCGGGACACGAACTCGAGCGGGACTTCGTTGGGATTGCATCATCCTTAAGAAATAAACGATACGCAAATCCGTCGTCAAACTGGGCTTTGTTTGTAAAACAAGCATCTTCGAAATGCAGGTAACAAACACAAATACTTGCACAACTCCATTGATGCTCTGTAAAAATAAACTCCATCCACTGGTCCCTTAATGCTGTTTCTCTTTTGGTAATCTGTGCAGGGTTGTCTTGCCCTGGCAACCAAAAATACACTTCTCGTGACATTTCGCAACGCTCTCGCCCTGATCAGTGAATGCCTCTGCTCTCAGTGCTCTGCTATACGGGAGCGCGCGCTCTTCCGGCAGACATGCCCTAGGACCCATATAAGGAAATTCCGCTCCATCTAACGTCACACAGAGCCATACTCGAAAAAAACTTTCCGAAACTTGTGACAAACCGGAAGGAGTATTTTTGGAACAGAAATACTCCAAACTTACAACTTAATTTTTGAAACTTTGTCCATGTTTAGCATGGGAATCCAACTCTTTAACAGTGTAAAAAACTCAGTATGCATGAAATAGCATTTCACCCCCCCCCCCCCCCCCCCTTTAAAAGCTTGAATCTAGTTACAGACTGATACATTGGCAGATTTGTTTGGCAATTATGATCAGAAATGGATAAGAACCCCAAAAATTTTTGCTCAAAATAAATACCATCACATCAGAAATTCTCTGGATCACATTTATAATAATTAGATCGCATTAAAATCTAATTATCAGCCATGTTCTCTGGCCACCCTGTTCTCCATTAAGAAACTGATTAAATGTAACCACTGATATGTGATATTCAAATTTAAGACTTTTTAACAATGACATTAAATAGAAGTAAACAGCGACAAAAAAACAACAACTTTTTCAAATAAATGCTGTTTTTAAAGAATCCTTAAAAGAAAATTAAGGTTTAAGTTTCCACAAAAATATTGAACAGTAGAACAGTTTAACCCTGATTAAAAATAATGTTCTTGAGCACCAAGTCAACACAGAATAATTAAAGAGCCATGTGACGCTGAAAATTTTTTCGGAAGCCATTAGTCTTAATTGATAGAAATATAGAAACTGAATTGATTTCAGTTTTTAATATGAAAACGATGGTCATCAGTGATGCGCGGGTCAATGTATTAACAACCCGCACCGAACAGACGTTTTCAACTAACCCGCTCGAAACTTGGACCGCAAAAAAAGGAAAAGAAAATATTGTACACTCACTCATTCCGTGGGGTCTCGCTCAACCCAGAATGGCCAAATGGTTCAAAAATATGCAAGGAGACATTTCATTGTTTAGTAATATGGTATTTTCTTTGACGCTGCTAAGATGAAGTTGACGATCCGGACTCACAAATGCCAGAGAGAAATGCACATTTCATATGGATTACATAATCAGAGAGTAGCCCATTTATTTTATTATATTGTCTGCTATATATTTGCTTCTTATTTATAAAATAAAATAAAACATTGATCAAAATTAAGATATAATTTATACAAAATGAAAATCTTTTAAAAAGTTTTCTATAAAACAAAACTTAAGTCGTCAAAATCATGTTTTACCAAAAACAGTGTCTTCACCTTTTCTCTTGCCGCCTCTATCTCTAACGGCAGACTGAGCTTCTGCGTCATCTTTGCGCCCATTATTCAGCCAATAAAGTGTAGGCCTATGTATTTCAAAATTGTGTCTAGTACTATATTAATTACAAAGGTTTAATTGGCATCTTTATTTCAAATGACCCGACCGACCGCGCCCCGAATATCATTAAAAATATTTTTGGATGACTCATAACTGCGGACACCCGCTCATTTTGGATCAACCCGCACATCACTGATAGTTATAACTGCATTATAATTGCATTCAACCGATTGAATGCAGCCTTGAGAATGAGTTTTTAAAAATGTATTTATAAAAATGAACCAATCCAACTTTTGAACAGTAGTGATTAAATCACTCTAATGTAGTAATTTTAAGACACTGGTGCTGTACGTACTTGGTCTCTGTTGCTGTTGAAGCTGTTGCTGCATGACTGCTAACTGCATGTGTGTTCCTGCAGTTCTAGGGGCCATGAGTGGATACCCTGCACTACCAAGGGGATACAGAGGCTGCCCCAAGAGGGCTGGGGGCAAACCCTGAAGCTGAGACAGGTCTACAGCCTGAGGGAAAATCCCTGTTCATGCAGAGAAAGAACTTCATTATTCACTGTTTTTAGTTATCAACAGGAACATGTCTGGAACCGGCATGAATAAAGAGAAACCAAAGTCTGAAACCAACCTGTCTGTAATAATGTGGGTCCGAGCGGTTGAGGCTGAATGCCCTGAGCCAGCATCTTCTGCATCACACTTGGATGAATCTGGGGTGGAGGTCTGACCAAAGGGACATGGGGAAGCAGAGGAACTGGATACATCTGGGGCCTGGGGAAAGGAGAAGGGGGCCCTGATGACATCATGGTAGGAGTGTGGTGGCCAGTTGTTGATGTAGGCCTGGGTCGATCTGGGTCTTTACTATGACGATTCAGAGTAGGAACGGGGGTGGAGCATGCCTTTACCCCACCAGTCTGAGGACCACTTATGTCCACATCTTCCAGAAAGGAACTGGGTGATGGAGGCCCATCTATAAATTAAAAAGGTAACCGCTTTATGAAAAAGGAAAAGAGCTAATGTTTATTCACCCAGCTCTGATCTCTTGGTGTATGTGCATTGTATCATACCCTCCTGTGAGTTTTGAAAGCTCATGGTCTCCTCTTTACTTCCTGGTCTACTCCCAGGATCATCTCGACTTTTCTCTTTTGACTCGTACATTTTTTTGATCACAGAAGTGGGAGTGAAGGATGGAGACAGCTGCAGCAAGAGGGGGAAAAAAGTGATTTAAACCAAACACCAAGTCATTTGTTCTAGAGATGTTCCGATACCCTTTTTCTCTACCCGATACCGATTCCGATACCTGGGCTCAGGGTATCGGCCGATACGGAGTACTGATCCGATACCTGGGTGTGTATCTGTATATATTACTAGCCCTGTGTAAATTGCTAGAATTATTTTATGGTGTGCTTCAGACTTATCCCTTAATAAAACATGAACAAATACATGGTGAACTACTGTATTTTTATTATCTGACATGAATTTGACAGTATTTATTTTCGTAAGCGAAAAAAGAACTTCAAATGCAGCCAAAAATCTAACGCTGCAAACTAAAAAAGGTATTTTAGTTTTACAATATAACTGTATAAAAAACTGCAACAAATAAGTCTAGGAATATTAAAAAAAGATATACAAGACAATCTCTTTACAACAAAAGTAAAAAAAACAAGCAAACGTCTAGGCATAATTATTATTAAGAGAGACGTTTTATTACTACATAGAGACATAGCTAAATCTACTGTAGGCTACAACAGTAGCTTAACATATTGTCAATTTACTCACGTTGAACCGAACATTTATTTTGATGGGTTGCCATTAAGATCTTTGAGTGTCTGTGTTTATGATATGACAGTTTTCTCAAATTAAACCGTAAATTCTCATGAAGTGACAGTTCATGCGTTCCTGTCCTCATATAGTGACACAGCAGAGACTACAAAACGGCAAGCTCCCGTGCATCTGCACCAGTCACCCAAAGAGATTTAGAATTTGCAGGAGTAATATTTAAATAGTATTTTGCAGTTCAATATTCACAGACATTAGTGTGTGTGTGTGTGTGTGTATGTATATATATATATACACACGGCTACTGTCTGGAGCCCTGCGCTTTGACTAACATGGAAGCAACTGAACGCAGCTGCGGGTACCGAATATACTCGGAGTCGGTAACTACCGGTACTCCAGAGATATACTGCTAACCACTGATCTATAATATAGAAGTGGTTTCACTGTCTGTTGGCAGTTTAGAACGCGATGAGCGATCCAGTCATATATAGATCAGTGCTGCCAACACTTTTCATTTCTTCTTCGCTGCTCTAAACAGGGGTTGCTTGTGGCAACACCGCACAACTCCCTGTGTTTGCAATGCATTTTGAGCAGCGAAGAAGAACCGTGCAAGCGTTTAGGCAAAGCTAGCGGTCATAACTAGGTCTTGTTTAAGAAAATGGTATCAGATCGGTACAGTTGCAATCAAAATTATTCAACCCCCTTGACCTGCAAGACATTTTGCTGCGGTGAACATTTTATGAAATCAATTCAACAAATGCATCAGTAAAGTATTAGAGAAAGTTTGTTAATACACTTTTGAGTGATTCTGAGAATGGAACATTGATGAATCAGGATAAAATTCAAACTGGCTCTCAACATTCATGTTCAAAATTATTCAACCCCCTTTGTGCAGAATCTTTTATTCTTTAAAATCACCAATAAAACGCTGTCTGTAAGTGATTAGAAGCTTCTGTCACCTCTCTACTACAGTCTTGACCCATTCCTCGCATGGAAAAGATTCCAGATCACTGATAATCTTTGGTTCTCACATTGCCACTGCTTTCTTCAAATTCAACCAGATATTTGCAATGAGAGTTAAGCCTGGAGACTGAACAGGACACTCAAGTACATTCTATGACTGATCTCTGAACAAAGCAGTAGTAGATTTGGATGTGTACTTTGGGATGACTGTCCTGCAGGAAAGTCCATTGATCATCAGCTTCAGTCTTTGCAACAAAAGGCATCACAATTCTTATCAAAATGGCCTGATTCTTCAAAGAATCCATGATTTCCTTCATACAGTCATGATTTCCACTTCCTGCTACAGTAAAGAAACCCCATAACAGGACTGATACACCTCCAAGTTTGACGATGGAGATGGTGTTCTTCTGCTTATGAGCTTTGCCTGTTTTGCAGCAGACATACCGCTGATCCATGGGTCCAAAAAGTTCCAGTTTGGTCACATCACTCCATAAAACATTCCTCCAGAGCTCCACAGGTCTACACAAATGAATTTTATCAAGTTCAAGTCTGCCTTTTGTTCTTCTTGATCAAGAGTGGTATTCTGCAAGAGGTCTCAATATGAAGGCCATACTTGTCTAGTGAAGTGAGTGAAGTGAAGTGACGATGGAGATGGTGTTCTTCTTATACACTGCATTGAAATGGTTTTCCTCCTTTCATCTGGTCATCTTCCAAGTCTTTGGCTGTACATTGCAGGTTTTTCTCAGTTGCTCAGATTAAACGTTTTATGATATTGTGCTTTTTCTTCAACACCCTCAAAGGTTTTCTGGTAAAACACACTTTAAACTTAGGGAATAAGGCTGAGAGCTGTGTCTCCAGGAACTTTCAATGTCTTGGAAATCTTCATATAGCCTTAGTCTTTCTAAAGTAATACAATATTTTTTCTCTTTAGCTTTTGTGAGATCTCTGTTGACATTTTTGCTACTCAACTTCAACACATGCATGGGCTAACTGTATGTGTAACAGCTCAAGCTAATACTGTTTTTAATAGAGTTTCTAAATGCTTAATTGTGTTTTGAGACGGTTTCATTCACCACCATGCAAATAAGTGATTTAAAAACAGCAATATTGAATAGGGGTTGAATAATTATGACATAACAGTATTATTAAAAAAAATCTAACTCAAAACTATTACATCATATATTGACTATCACTTTTAATCTGCCAGTGAACTGTTATAGATGCAATTTTTATTTTATCCTGGATCTTCAGAAAGGCTTGTATTTGTAAAGTACTGTAGTCTCTGAGGGGTTGAGTAATTTTGATTGCAACTGTATATGGGTTCATGTACTCGCCGATGCCAGAATTTGTTGTGGTATCGGAGATATTTCCGATATCGGAACAAATCTAATTTGTTCTTTGGGGTTTTCATTCTATAGAAGGATATTTAAGTTAATTCAAAACATACAAATGGCTCTGTAATGCTGCAAGTTGATCAATACATCAGATGTATGATCAAATGCCTCAATGGCAGTTAAACTAAATGCGATCGATTTGGCTTACCACACTTGTTACAGTATTTCCAGGTGACGCCCGTCCAGGTAGGTGAGGCCCAGGTGAACGGTTCATCCTGGTTTGTCTACAAAAAAGGAGATATAGATGCAAATAAATCAATGCATCACTGTACACAACATTATCAACCCCTTCCATTCATTAGGTTACTCTTTTGGATGTACTGTAGCAACTGTTCGTTTTATGAATAAAAGCATACACTGATCAAATCTGGTTAAAATTGGACCTTTTCAATTTATAGCTTTTAAATTTACAATCATCAGGAGAGTCCAATTCAAGAGGAGAATAACTAAGTACTAAAAGGTAACTGTGATTAAAGAGGCTGAAACCATTAGCAAGGTTTGCTTCAGGACAACCTGCCTATTTTGTCTGATAATCAATATTACCTGTTATGAAATGCCTTCTCGTGAGCCTGTTTGTTGTAGCTTTGTTGGTACTGTGGGCGATTAAGAACTGCCAGTTCCTGCTGAAACAAAGCTTCCAGATTGGCCTGGTCCATTCCCATTGGCAAACCTCTCATCTAAGAATAAGGAATTAATCTCCGATTTACAAAATGCAAAACCAAGTACATACTCTAGTATATTTTATCCTAATTGCATGTTAACAGCCTTTACACAAAGAGAATGTAGATTCTCAGAACTAATCGTATATTGCGACACTCCTAATATACCAGTATTGACTAGAACCATGATATTCGAAGCAAAAATTATCGATATCGTGTTAGTGTATAACGATATACTGGTATAAGCGATAAATTAAAAATGAACAGTTAATTTATGATAGCATCATATTGTGCCTTAACACTGACACCTGTCACACAAGATGCATTTTGGGGAAAGAAAGCCATGTCCATCAGAGAAAGTTGTCATTATTTTACTAGTCATATAATTTGAAATGTTATATTAGCCGGTTAACAGCAGAGTGCTGTGTTCATATATTTAAGTAAAGAGTGATTTTAATACAGTATTGCATTTTCTTTACTCATCTTATTTTTGAATTTGCAATTCAATACGGCCTGTGCATCGTTAAACTATTTCTTTTGTTCAAATCTATTAACGGTTAAACAATTAAAACTATTCTTGAAAAATGGAGCGACCACATTGCTACATTAAACTTGTAAAATTTTAAGTCGGTCGCAGTGCCACGCATTTAATTCCTCATCTGCGGTCATTTTATAAGGATCATAATTTAATATATATAACAATGAACAATATTTCCACAGCATTTATTAATCTTACTTGTTAATTTCAGCATTTTCTTATGCATTATTAAAATCACAAGTTGTGTTTGTACACAATAACGCACTGTGAACAAATGAACAATGGCCATTTACATTAATATTTATAAATTGCATAATGTATTAACTACAACGAACAAACAAATATACATATATATCCTTGCCATAGTATTAGTTCTACCTGTGGTGTATTCCTGGCCCGATGCAAGTCTGAAATTTGATCCAACACATTTTGTGGGCCAGCAGGGAACCCTGAGATTCAACAAAAGATGGGTGAGGAACGTGGAGGAACATTCATGTTGCAGATTTATCATGCCTCTCTTTGTTTCAAATCACTTATAATTAGGCCAACTCATTTTACCTGTTGCAGGTGGCATGCCTGGAAAAAAGTCCTGTCTCTGTGGGAAGAGTGGGGGTGAAGTGCGGTGGTGTACGAGGCCAGGCATAGGGGCAGGAACAGGGCCATGAGAGGCAACCAATAATTCCTAAAGCACAAAAACACAAGATCTTATATTCTTTGTCAACTCAACACCATAAACTTGACTAGAACAGTGTTATAATACAATGATAAGATGTGAGCTTCAGCTACAAGGTTACTAAAGCTGTCTCAACACCACAGGATAGGTATCAGTTACTACTAGGTCTGCACGATAAAGCGCATGTGATATTTAATGCACATCTTCTCAGTAAAGCCGGTTTTGTAATCAGCGGTAAATCTCCATCACCTACGTGCCTTTACATGGAGCAGCATTTACTACACAGAGCCGTTGTTTACAAACAAACTGCACAAAAACACGATCATATTTTGCTTATGTTCTGCACAGCTTATCAGTGAAGAACAGCCCTGTGTAGTAAATGCTCCAAGATGCACTTTAAATAATCACATGCAATTTATTGTGCAGCCCTAGTTACTACAGTAAATTGCTAGTGGTCAACAGGTATTTTTTGACAGCCGATGCCGGTATATTGACCGATAGCTGATATGAGTCTCAATTAAGATTTAAGAAATTAAAAAAAAAAAAAAAAAAAAAAAAACTTCTACATGAACTTCGGGTATTTCTAACAACCGTTTGCACCATTTCTTACAGTTTATAGATCAGTCAAATCACATGAATGAGTTTTCTAATGTCCTGTCGATTATAAATTTGTTAAAATAACTTTAGAACAAACAGAATGTCTTTGATTGACAGATCACCTGAAAGATGTTTTTCTGCTGAGAGGCAGGTACCTGTGCCTCTGATAAGGGCACAAGAGCAGGATCCACTGACTGCTGCTATAAATGAGAAAAAAAAAAAAGAAAAAAAAAAGGGAAAAGTGATAAGAGTTGGAGTATGAACCAAACAAAAACAGATTATATACAACGCATGCCATTTGGTCAATAAAGTTTTGTTTGCTGAAGTCAAACACTGATGGCACCTATATTATACTGGTGAACGCATGAGCAAAAATGGTTAAAAACCAAGCATGTTACAAAAGATTCACTGGAGTCAGAACAGGATATACCAAAGCAATGCATGCAAAAGTTCACTGACAATTCAGCCACAACTGCTAAATACAAATTTATGCCCATCACTAGTCAAAATAAACACTCATTTACTAACAAGTAAACAGCACTGGTTTGTGTTGCATGCAAAGAAGAGTAATACTCGAGCGCAACAAACTGGGCAACCAATATGTCAATCTCACACATGCAGCTTTACCTGAGGCTGAACAGCATGCTGCAAGCTCTAACAAAACCATGCAAACATAACCGATGGTTGCACACTTACATTACTCCCGCTGGCTTTGGGGTGGGTGGGCAGGGTTCCACTTGCCTTCATGGAGCTCACCAACTTATTAAATGCAGACATGTCAGGGTCTCGCGGCCGTGACGCAGACCCAGATCCTTCTGTCAGAGCCTTTTCCAGATGCTCCACCATGAAGGGAGTTCCCCCACCTCCAGTGGGCTGTTTTTGAGGTAATGATGGCGCTGGTTCAGGCTGCACCTTCAGTCCCTTCAGACCCACCTCCACTTCCTCCAAAGACAGCACCACCCCCGAGTTTGCTATAAGAGGGCAGACATAGAGGAATTTCAAACGCTCTCTTTAATAATGGCCAATTTGACATCATCTGTGGCCTGCTGTTTATAGATCAAAACAACACACACCTCAGTGGGCAATATTCCAATAAATATATACAGGATGCTACTCACTGCTCTCCTTTAGGTGAGCCTTGTTGACATTCAAAGTGGACAATAACGGTTTCAGGTCAATGTTGGCTTTATGCAGCAGCTCCAGAATATCCACCTTCTCTTTGCGTTCAACTGAAGAGATGGGGGTGAAGTACAAAGACGTACCCTGATTTAGAGATCCAGTATGAGGTTCCAGACCTGACATGCACACAAAATGATTGTGCCATTTTGGTAGGTACATAAAACATTACCATTCAAAAGTTTCAGTATGTTTTATTTTTCAGAATATTGCTATTTTGAATGAGCATAGGAGTCTTTAGAACGGTGCCATATACATATAGGAAATAGAGTGTGTATTAGAGCCCGACCAAAATATATATATATATATATATATATATATATATATATATATATATATATATATATATATATATATATATATATATATATATATATATATATATATATATATATATATATATATATATATATATATATTTTTTTTTTTTTTTTTAAGGGGGAGCCTCCTGGGATCGCTAGATCAGTCAGGGCTAGACCACGAATTTAACCACCCGTAACTTCCAAACACTGGGGACTATTGCCGCGGAGGTGGTCTTAAAGAAGGGCTCTAGACATGGACTTGATTTGTAGAGGGTTCCTCGAGCTGAAGAGATCCTCCAAATTTGGTGTGAATTCGCCACGCCGTTACGGAGATATGGCCGTTCAAAGTTTCAATGGTTTTCCATAGATTTAAGCTTTAAAGCGTTTCATCCAGGTCGCTTCTAGCAAGCATTGCAGTGGGCTTTACTGGACAAACCAAGTAATTACACCATCTCAAGCATTTTCTTATATTTTGAGTAAAAAAAAAAAAAAAAGTTTTTAACTCAACGGGAGGGAAATGAAACTGTCAGAAACCAAAGTTGCCTGTGTTGTCAGTCTCCCCTCTTCTCCCTCCACTCTGCAACGCACCATTCCCACTTTTCTTTTTTGCATTTTTAAAACTGGTGAGAACTTACCAGTGCTAAAACAGGGGGGTTTCATGACCCTTTAACTATAAAATTAAAACGCTAAGATTATAATTAAGTTAAATATTAAAAATTAAATAACTGATAATGAGTTCAAATATGAGAAAAAAAACAAGTCTGTTACTGTTATTATTGTTTATGTTAACTTGCAAGTTTTTGCATGCCTATATCAAAGACAAGTGGGCAACTTTGAAACAAAACCAGGTGAATAGACTGGAACAGGAAAGCGTTACCAGCTAATCTCTCCAACTCCTCATGCGGTGTGGAACGCAGACTGCTGGAGCGGCTGCCAGAGGGACTTCTGTTACTGGAGAACCAGCGGCTAAAACGACTGGCCATGACCGGACCATCAGCAAGAACATCTTCAATCATCTGGAAGGAAAAAGAGAGGCTCCCTGGTTTAAACTGTTATAACTTAGAAGCAGGAAACAGCCATGGGGAGTGGATGACACTTACGTGATTAGTGTCTGCAGACTGCTTAGCACAATGGGGTGAAAAGTGTGCATTTTGGAGAATAGTTTCACTTACAAGGTCCCCATTTCTTAAAACTACATAAAAATTTGGCACAACGTAGATGTGCATAACCCGCCAATCAACCCTAATCCCCAGTTACAACAGTATCAATATAATCTTTACAAATCAGATGGGCATAAATTTGCATTCCATTGAGTTTTCTGTATAATTCAAAACCAACAAATAGCGTGACGCCACACAAATGCAAAACCAATGTCATATTTAAAACACCAGACGTGAGCAGGAACATATGAACCTAAAATGGGCTTGCTGAACTATTCTGCAATAACCAACACATAACTACCTCCAGTGTTATATTCACAAAATACATGCAACTAGAAACAATTCATTCATTAGAGAAACAAGAGGCATCAGGGGTGCTGCAATACAAATTGGTCCAGAAAATGACAACTTCTAAATAGGTACAAATGTAACAGGAGCACAGTAAATGGTACAGAGCAGAGTTTAAAAAAAATAAATAAATAAAAATTCATTATAGATTAATAAACTGCCCACAAAAGTACCTAATAACCACATGAACCAAACATTACTTTTAAAAAATCCTTAGGTGTGATTTGTCTATTCCTTCTCCCTTTAAGACAAGCCAGATATTTTGTGACTATTACCCTTAAAAGCATGCAGTGCTCCCCATATCTTACCGAAGCCAGGCCAGGCATGGTCTTTTCAAGATTGAAGAACTCATTGAAGTCAAATTCTCCATGGGTTTGCTCTGGAAGAACCTCAGCATGTGGAACCTCTTGGTCAGCTCCTGACTGTTGAACTACTTCAGGGTCCACAGAGAGCCCACCATTACATTCAACTGCAGGTGTGGAAGATGGAAAAAGCATGCTGATAAATGCACTGATCCAACAACAGAAGCATTTCTTAGGTGTTTGCATTTGTACAATACATGCCTTCTTTAACAGTCTCTGGCTTCTTCTTAGAACGCTTGGTCCTCCGCTTGTCGTCCTCCAATATCTTGTCATCAAAGCCAATGAGCTCAATGGTCTCTGACTGACTACTGGGCCCACCAGAGAACCACTCTGGCTCCTCTTCAGCATAAGAGTCATTTCTTCTTCTCTCACTGAACACTCTTTTGTCTCCAAAGTCTCGCTACAGTAGAACACACACAAAAAAAACAACGTTTTATTCTTTGAAAAACACAATAGCAAAAGGTTCCTTTGTACCAAACTCTTATCAAAATACCCTAAATCTCTTGTCCTTAAATTCACGTTCTCGGTCTCGCTCCCTCTCCTTGTCAACTCGTGCGTCCCTCTCAAATACACGTGATGCAATGATACGGCCACTCCCTATGCGTCGAGCTCCCCCTAAACGGAGTGACTCGTTCTCTTTGTTCTCCAGAGGGCTGATGGGGCGGCGAGGAAGGGCAGGGGGTGCCACTTGACAACCTCCACCAAAACTACGTCGTTGTGGACTAAGAACCACCTCAAGGTCATCATCTTTTAGACGTTCCCGAGGATCTAGGGAAGAAAAAGTTAATTCTGGGTTTTTTTTTAAGCAACAAGATTTTGACAGGCAAATAACAACAAACTTCTTGGCCAATTACCTGCAATTCTGCGTTTAAGCGGAACTCTGTCCTCTGCATAATCTTTCTTGTATCCTTCTGTTGGACAGCCGTTTTCCGAAGATGGATATAGTGAGGCATGCCATTTTTCAGGGTCCCAGACCCCATCACTATGAAGGAAACAGTACGGTTAACACTTAAAGCTTAGGTTCTCCATTTATGTCAATTTAAAACCGCATTAGTCAGTAATGTCACAAGAAGTGCATTTAAACAAATATCAGCTATAAATGAATTATTTGATTGCCTAATACAGGAAAGCAGTGGTTAAGTGCTAAAGAGCAAAAAATAGATTGGCTTAAAATTGTAATGTTCATGTATACGCAACAGGAGTCAATAATCGCACTGATGTGTTTTTTTTTATGATATCCATGCAAGATAATATGGTGACACATTCAGAAATATTCAAACTGAACTGGCAAACAAACACTAAAAAAGTTCACCTGTCATATTTCTCTGATAGACACTCTGGCCTCTCATTGGAAATGGGCAATTCTTTGATTTCCATAAGCTCTTCCTGCAAAAGCAAACAATTATCAGCATGATAAAACAGTACAGAACACTTCACAACTAAAAGTAAACTAGCTTGCATGTTCCCAGCCGTTGATCCAAGTTGTGAGAAGTGTCGAATGTATAACCAGCTAATTTAACTCGCAAGTTCCAGACCTGTCCTGCTCTGTCTTTTTTCTGGGAGTCGGTCTTTGATTCAAATCTCAGCTATCACTTCTATTAACATTTATTCTCCCCATTAATTGGCCTGTTCTGAGTTTTTTCTCCACTGCATTTTGATGCACTGGAAAAGTCCTCACCACAACCATCTCCCTCCCATACTCAGTGGATAAAGGATGCCTTTGTTCAATTGGAAAATCTTAACCGCAGTTCCACCGTTATATTTTAAATTATTTGGTTACCCTTTTTGGATAATGTTAATTCTCTGTGCTGTGGCTAGATGTAAGAGACTTAGGTCTCTGCAGAGCAAAAGTGGGCATGTATAACCTTGTGGGTGTTTTCAAACTCCTGGGTGTTTCTAAATCATGCATCTAAATGATCCCCCTTACCCAACCCCACCCCTAAACCTAAAAACACCCTGATCTGGTAACTCCCGTTACTTTCCTGCAGAGACCTATACTTGAGATGTAACTATTGATTGATTGCCCGTCCGTTCTGCTACAAAGTCTGTTGTTTTTAGAAAGTCTGTTGTTACCAGGCAAGCACTATATTTGCTGCAAGTAAATACTTTTTTTTTTAAAACCTTTTTCTCCCTCCTTTTCGCCTAACCTATTGGTCTCAAACTCAATTCCTGGAGGGCCACAGCTCTGCACAGTTTTGCTCATCCAGCTAATCAAGGTCTTCAGGATTACTAGAAACTTCCAAGCAGGGGTGATTTGGAGCTGGTTGGAGCTAAACTCTGCAGAGCTGTGGCCCTCCAGGAATTGAGTTTGAGACCACTGGCCTAATCTGTTATTCAGGTTACCACTCACAACTTCCTGAATGAATGTCTACTTTGTTTAAACTTTTTTATTGTTATATACAGTTTTTCAACATTGGACAGTGCTCTCAACCTGTGGGTTGGGTGAAGGGGTGAATGTAATTTTTTTGTATTATTATTAATGATGTTATTACTTTGTTTTTTATCCCTCTTCCCTTTGTTTGTTGGTGTGAAAATGTAATAAGTTATATAAAAAAAAAAAAACACCTTTCACAACTGAAACATTTCCAACAACAAGAGTGCATTTTTAATTTCCTGAAAACCAGGACCGCTGCACTGCAAGGAGAACACATCTCATGTTGGTTCACCTTAAACAACTCACTGTTTTCTAGAAAACCTGCAGTACAATCGGAGCGTAAAAACAAGTGCCACTGAGGGTTGATGCCTTGAACAAAACCAAATGTTCAAAATCAAAGAACAAAAGTGAGGCAAGCAACAATACGCATTTTGCCATCTACTGTTCAGGAAATAAATGTGCAATGCCAATCTCACATTGTTTTAAATCCTGTCACATGACTACAGTTTACACTTTGTGTTGCTCGATTTTTACTTCTAGGTATTGACTAAAGTTAAAGTGCTCCTATTATGCCATTTTTATGGTTGCTAATATATTTTCATAAGTCTCCTAAAACATGCATGCATGCATGCAAGTTTACATGCATGCAAGCTGCCATTGTTGTGCAATAGAACATTCAAAACAGGCTCATTAAAACAAACACAAGATGGATTGTGGGTAGATCTTTTCAAAATACACCGTGATTATAAAGCCTATGAAAAGCACACAAAATAAAATGCACTGAAAGTAGTAGCAAGTGGTGCTGTGCGTATTGAGCGAGCAGAGCGAAATCTTCAGAAAGACGCTCAGCGCTCGTTTAGGCAATTTTTGACATAACTATCGATCGTGCACTGTCGGCTTCATAACTTTGCAGAGTTTGTGTTCACATACAGCTAAAATGATGCACTGCATGAAAGGTAATAGTCGAAAAGGCTATTAGGGGCACTATAAGGATTTAACTGCTATTTATCCAATTATACATGCCCGTCAAGAATAATTCAATGTTAAGTTGTTCAATTCAATGCAATTTTACTAAACTTAATTTAATGAAACTGTGTTTCAATAAAATGAAAAATAGAGGGATTAGTATTGTAATAAATCCTGAATAAGATTTTTTTTTATTTTTTAAAGAAAAAACGCCACCATCAGTTTCATTGTTATGTAGTAACAAGAGTAAGCAGCTGCTGCTCCTTCAGACTGACATGAAATGAAAAATCCCTGAATCTATTTTTGTGCTTCCACTTAATCATGACTTTAAAGCCTACTTTAATAAGCTTCAGACATGGTCTTTTATTTGATAGGACATTTAGAGCTCTAAAAGTTACAGCATGTATTCAAAGTACATCACACTGTAAAGGCCCCTGTATACTTCATACGAAATCGAAGAACGAACTAATATAATATCATTTCGAACAAAATCAGGCCAAAACGAAGTGTTTTGGCAGTTCAAAACGGCTCAACATAGTGAACTTTCTGGGGGAGTTCGCTTTAGCTCCTAAACACCTTTGAGATTCAATTGGTCCATGGCAGTTAGCCAATTGGTGGGTGTGTTCTGAAACTTTTTTTGACACAATTTTTAAGGAGAGCAACATCTCCTGAATACACTGGATTGTCGAATAGCTGAGCTGCATTGGTCCCCGTCTCACACCTTGCTTCCCTACACTTCATTTCATTGTTTTGCTTAGGGGATACACGCAATCATCGTGACACGTTTATATTAATTTACACCCCACCTCCAGCAGCGCTGGGGTGTTGGAGAATTGGTTAGAAGTATACTGCCGCTCAGCCTTTTCGAACTTCTTTTTGCCCCAAAATGAAGAACGAAAACGAACTTCGTTTGAAGTATATCGGGCCTATAGATCGAAGTTCATGGCAGGTTGAAAGATCAAGGCAGATTTGCTCCTCAAAAGACATTTCCTTCTAGGGGTTGTGACTGTTCTCACCTTGGTATATCTATAGGCGGAGGTTACTAGTGAGTCCTTCACCATTTGCACTACGTTTTCACCATTTTCATCCTTCTCCATGATTCAGGCGGGTGGTCAAACTGAAGTGAAGCCTCACTATCAGACACCCTAGGCACCTGTGAATGAATTCTATAGCATTAGTTTAAGTGTCATGTCAATGTAATTCACATTTGGCTCAAATACGATTACAAATATTATATATATATATATATATATATATATATATATATATATATATATATATAAATAAAACTAGGTATTCAATCCAGACTCCCTGAGCTATTATTGTACAAATAGACTGCAGGCAGTTTAACACGGATTACATACACCCCGTAAAATCTATAAGAATTTAAATATAACTTAAATATACTTTAAACGGTGTAGGGATTTAACATCAGGTAAATGTCTGGCTCCTGAGTAGCTGTTGTATTAGCAAATGACGAAGCAGACAGCAAGCCAACTACAGAATACTAATCAGACTGATGCAGGAACAATCACGCTACAATTTCCCACATGAAGAACGGGTCTATTTTGAAAAGAACCAAGCACCTTTCTCAACATATTGATGAACCCACCTGATATCTGAAAAGGTGTCACAGCACCGTCTCTCTCCTCGCCTGGATAACGTTACCTCAGTTAGCGTCTGGCTATCGGTCTTATACCAAACTACAACAGATGATGCAGTCAGTCCAGGTTTCAGACAGGACGCAGATGAAGCTTTCTGCCTAAAAATAAAGTTTCTCTCTCGACAATCTTGACAGGAGGTTCGGATAGTCCCTGTCGCTCCAGAATTAATCGCTAATTGGCAGAAAGGAGCATTTCATTAGCAAACTGGCTAAACTCATCAAGCCGACGCCGACTATTTACTTCGGTTCATATGGAAAAAAGGCTATATTTGCACCGTTTCTGAATTTTAATTACAATTTTGGTTGGTCTCCCCTTTGGGTTTTTTCCGTAAGAGAGAAAACCTTCAAAATAATTCCGTGTTTGTTTGTGTATTTATAGGCTAGTGAGCCGGGTTAGCAGGCTAGGAAACTTATCCCCACTCATGAAGCTGCACAACGTACATAAAAAGCGCGTCAATACACTAAAGCTCACATATATAAGGACCAATCCCAGCAGATAACTGGGTTATATCACTTAATTAAAGCTTGTAGTCCGACTGCAACAATCAATGTACCTCGGGGTACTTTCTCTGAGCTCTCTCTTTCGTCTCTGTTCAGTCGCAGAGCGGCGAATTTCTTCAGATCTCTGACTGGCTCTGAGAAAGGCCCCAATCAAGGATTATATAGTGTCTAATCACGCCTTCTTTAAAATTTTAAGAAACAGACACTCACATTCGATTGTAATTTCAAATCTAAAAACAAAAAACACCAGATTACGTGGTTACTAGTGTGTCTTTTATTCAGTGGGGTTGACAAGAGACGTTACGGAATTTTAGAGCAAGAATAAATTTCAGGCAATCAACGTGGTCACCAGTTATAAATTGTAGTCACGTGACAGGATTTAAAAAGCTTAGTTGAGTTGCTTGATTTTTTTATTTACATGATTCTGACCAAAATTAAAAGTATTTACGTAGTATTTATGAAGTTAAACAAGTATGAACAATATGGGCAAATTCCTTGTGTGCTTCCACGCACTTGACGAATGAAGCTAATTCTAATTTTGAATATGTTTTAAGTTTATTTGTCAACCACGAAATATATAATCAAACAGTATTTTTAGAAAAATTTAAATAATTATGTAACAAAATGTAATAAAACTCTAAAAAACAATAAGTGTAATGACATTAAAATGCAATAGAATAAAACAAAAAACAGAATTGACTTGTATGTATGTGTGTGCACACATAAAAAGTAATTGAAAAAGTTAATACATTAAATAAAATAAAAAATTACCAGCATAACAATTTAAGAGAAATTTATAAAAAAAAAGATCACTCTGACTCTCAAAGTGAAAGTGACTATTATGTCCCTTGCAATCATTCATTTCCAAGCTTGGAAACTTCCACATGAATAAACCCGATAAATCCTACACACCTGATCTATTTGTAGTTTTTATTGACATGTTGAGTCATTATGCGTGAGTCACAAAAACAATTATGTTCTATGACGCCATCAAGAGATTAAATTGCCCACATACGCAGTTCCTGTTTAGTAGGGTGATAACTCTCCTAAGAATAAGAAATCTCACAAACTGATATGTTGATCATGGCTTTGTCGGGACTACTGCCTGACATTTTTAAATGAAAGAAGAACACAACTTGCACTGAGGCTCAATATGAAATTCTGTGTACAGTAAAGGCATAAAAGACCAGTTCTCCAGGATGCGCCCAGCAGTAATGTATTTAATAAATAAAATCAGTTTAATATAACTGCATAATTTTTATTTTATTTTAATATAAATGCATTATTAAAATGGTCAAGATACTATTTTAGGCAGGTCTTTTATTTTGACATTTTACCGGAAGAAACTGTATTCAACACAGAAGAGCGGCAGTTGTGGTTTGTTGTTAGTGGTTGTCAGTACGATGACAGCTTTCTAATGAGCTGCAGTAGTGTTAAAGCCTTACGTTGAGTCTAAAACCCTAAAAGCTACTTTATTTCGACCAAGTATAGTTAAAGCACCGCCTGCTAGACAATGCGCTGATTCGCTGAAAGTTATGTATGCTTGAATGATCTATCAAAGATGCAAACAACAAGACCCAAAGCTGGGAAACAGTTGTCTGGTGGTGTAGAAAAGAGCCGGCCACGCAAAACACCGATACGGAAGAACACTTACCGGGTCGGATATACTTGGAACCGAGGTGGAAGACTTAAAGAGCTGAGGATAAGGTACGTTAGCAGATAATGGCATCGCCAAATTCGTTGATTTGTTGTGACGAATGTCATTAGTGACTGTTTTTTGGGTGGCATTTTGGGTATTTAGGCATCTTGCTAGGAAGTTCCTTCACTTGTGGATTCAGAAGACATTTGGACGAATAACAACATCACAAGCCAGGTCCAGTAAAGTGGTCATGTGTTAAAATAGCGCACCTAAATTTAAAAAGAAATGCTGCAGTGGTTCTGCTGTACAATATATGATGTTTACTTAATGAAAACTGTATATGTACATAGATCTCATTATTGTAAGGTGGTCTTGAGGAAAACCTTAGTGGCTTGGAAAGATGAGTGGTGGCATGCAAGAAAGGAATGGACCCTAAATATAAGGGCAGATTGCCATTATACGTAAGTAAGGTCTCTTATGCTGACCAAGGCTGTATTTATTTAATCAAAAATAGTCAAAACTGTAATATTGTGAGATATTATTGCAATTTAAAGTAACAGTTTTCTATTTTAAAGTGTAACTTATTACTGAGATGTCAGCACTGAACATTTAGCAGTCATTACTCCTGTCTTCAGTGTCACGTGATCCTTCGGAAATCATTCTGATATGCTGATTTGTTGCTCAAGAAACATTTGTTGTTAGTATCAGTGTTAAAAACAGTTGTGCTGCTATTTTAATGGCTTATCACCAACCATGGTTGATTTCTTTTTATTTTTTATTTGCCCATTTTAGGTATATGCTGTATAGCAAAACATTTCAAGCCTGGCAGGAGTATGTTCTTGTCCAGAGAGAAGAAAAGAAAAAACTGCGACTTGCAATCAGATTTGGTATATAGGCTGTTATTCTGTTAATATTTTAGTTTATAGAGTTGATTGAGGATGTGAATAACTTTTCCGCATTTCATCTCACATTACTGGGGATGATTTTGTTGTGTATTATGTCATAGTAGCTGTAACTGAGTATTTGTGCTGCAGAGACAAAGCACAAACTACGTTCTGTGTGGAATGGTTGGGAACTGTACCTGGACATGTGTCGCATGAAACGCAGGATGCAGGAGGCAGCAGTACAGCATGAGAGACTCTCTGTACTAAAGTGAGCATTGCTTTTATGTGGTGTCAGGAAAATATTGCAAGTCACATTCATAAGAGTAAAGCAGGCAGCCAGATACATAATAAACAATTCTGCAGTCCTGGTGTAGGTCGGAGTGTGGCATAAAATGACAGACTTGATTATGACAACAACATTTTATAGTAAGATTTAAGCAAGTAAACAAGCATAAATCAGTCAATATGTTGATATAATTTGACATGTATAAATATATTAGTAACATTATTAAACAGAAATATATGTACACTACTGTTCAAAAGTTTGGGGTCAGTCAAATACAGTAGGGGTGCTCCGATCACGATTGGCCGATCGTTATGGGCATCTCGTCAGTAAAGCCGGTTCTCTAATCAGCGGTTAATTCCATCAGGTGCGTGATTTCACATAGAGCAGCTGTTACTACACAGAGCCGTTGTTAATAGAGAAGATGCGCAAATCCACTTCATTTTCAGCGTTTTTTGGTGCATCTTCTCTATTAACAACGGAGCACCCCTAAAATACAGTTAATCAAAAATACAGTAAAAAAATTAATACCATTATTACATATTATGACATAATAGTACTACAATTTAAAGTAACTGTTTTCTGTTTTTATATATTTAAAATGTAACTTATTCCTTTGATGACAAAGCTGAATTTTCAGCATCATAACTCCAGTCTTCAGTGTCACATTATGCTTCAAAAATCATTCTTATATGTTGATTATTTGCAATGATCAAGAACAACTGTGGTCTTTGATAATTTTGTAGAAACCAAGATACACGATACATGTATCTTTGATGAATAGAAAGTTAAAATGAAACCTTATTCAATTAAAATGTATTTTGATTGCTTCCATTGTCTTCATTCGTAAGTCGCTTTGCTAAGTGCTAAATGACTAAATTTAAATTTAAAGTAAATGTAAAATAGAAGTTATTTGTAACATACCGTATTTTTCGGAGTATAAGTCGCACCTGAGTATAAGTCGCATCAGTCCAAAAATACGTCATGATGAGGGAAAAAACATATATAAGTCGCACTTGACTATAAGTCGCATTTATTTAGAACCAAGAGAAAACATTACCATCTACAGCCGCGATAGGGCGCTCTATGCTGCTCAGCGGTAAACTACAGGAGCACTGAGCAGCATAGAGCTCCCTCTCGTGGCTTTAGACGGTATTGTTTTCTCTTGGTTCATTTCTCTCGGTGCATGTCAAATTAATTTTGATAAATAAGTCCCACCTGACTATAAGTCGCAGGACCAGCCAAATTATGAAAAAAAGTGCGACTTACAGTCCGGAAAATATGGTAATCTCTTTACTGTCACTTTTGTTCAGTTTAATGCATCCTTGCTGAAATAAAGTATTATTTATTTAGAATAGTTTAATTAAAAATATTTATGTGGTACATTTGTATGTATATCAATTTGGAGACCTCTTTTTTTTATTACCTTTTAGTAAAATACTAATGTGACATTTTTATTTGTGCATATGTTGGTAATCTAAGGTGGGTTTGGACTGTGTGGAATATGACACTACAGCACAGGGATGTGGAGTACCATCAAGAAGATCTTGCTTTGCAACACTGGGCTCACACTGTACAGAGCAGAGTGAGTATGAACATGTGAGAATGCAACTGTACGATGAAATCGAGTGATCTCTAAAGTGGCTTTTCTTCACAGGCATGGTTGCACTGGAGAGACAGGATGAAACAAGCCTGTGTTCTGAAAGAGAAGGAGTCCAAAGCTCATCGTCACTATTGTCTTCAACTGTTAAGACATGCACTGCATGGATGGATCAGACACATAGAGAACCGACAGGCTAAGAGCAAGAAAACAGGTGCCATTCACTTTTTATATTTATAATATTAATTATTATAATAATTATAATTTGTAATATTACTGTTGGTCAAATTAGTCAAAAGTGTCAGTGAAGAAATTTCAAATAAATATTTCTGTTTAAAATAAATGCTGTTATTTTGAACATTGTATTCATCAAAGAATCCTGAAAAGAAATGTATCATGGTTTCTACAAACATATGAAGAAGCACAAATGTTTTCCACATCAATAATAATAATATAAGAAATTTTTTTAAACACCAATCGTAATAAAATTATTAAATGTGTTTTTGATGAAGTAATACCAGCTGGAAATTTAGCTTTGCCATTACAGGAATAAATTACATTTTAAAGTGTATTAAAATAGAAAATGTCACTTTAAATTATACAAATATATATATATTTTTTTTTACTGTATTTTTGGTCATGTAAATGCAGCCTTGGTGGTTATGTATAAATGCTTATTTTAAAAAAGCTTTGTAAAACTGACCCCAAAATGTTAATATATAAGGCTTTTTAATTGCAGTAACTTGAGAAACAGTGGCAAACTGATCATTCACAATTATGAATACATTTTTTGGCATTTTATGCATCTTAGTTGACTTCTGTGTTGCAGCTGTTGCTCAGGATGTACGGCGTGTTGCTGTGCTGGAGAAGTTTTGGTTTCAGTGGAACAATGTGCTGCAATCCAGGCATGTGGAGAAAGACAGAGGACAGAGAGCAGACAAACTGGCCCAGCGCGGCTCCCAACAGCTGGCGTTCTCACACTGGAGACACTGTATCTTTGCTCACACAGTTAAACAGACAGTCCTCATATACTTTTATACTGAAAAAAATAATAATAATAAGTCAGTGCAAGCATGATGGTACCTAATGCAGTTGTTTTCCTGAGCTGTCTGGTAGATGTCAGGTTGTGCTCACAGAAGGCTAAGAGAGAAAAGGCTGCAATCCATCACAGACAACTCCATCTTCTGGTTAGTTGTCCTTAGATTAATGGGGGTTTTTTGTTGTCCTGTAAATATTTTATTATATAGCTGTTTTTTGTTTGTTTGTTTGTTTATGTTGGTCTTGTATTTCTTCACAGCAATTGGGTTTAAGAGGCCTTGCTCTAAACGTCACTCAAAGTAAAACTCATCGTCTCAACAAGAACATCAGTTTCCAGCATCATCATCACATTGTATGAACGACACATGCACATGATAAACACAACTCTTGACAGATCTATAGTTCATCAAGAAATGAAAATTCTTTTAACAGTTACTCGTTCCAAACTTCAACTTTCAGTTGAGAATAACAAGATATTGTGAATTTTGGGTAACCAAAAATGTAGTGGTGCCTACTGACTTCCACTGAATGGAGAAAATACAATGGAAGTCAGTGGGGACCAGAAACTGTTTAGTTACCCACGTTCTTCAAAATGTCTTCTTTTTTGTTTACCAGAAGATAGAACTGTATACAGGCTTTGAAACAACTTGAGGCTAAGTAAATGATAACAGAAGTTTTATTTTTGGGTAAACTGTCTCTTTAACGTATTAGTGGAAATGCTATTTTCCTTAAATTTTTTGTTTTATAGTTTATTTGTACTTTATATATGAAAAAAAAACACGAAATTCCTTTGACATGTAGTCTATCAGTCATGATTATGAATGTTATGTTTTCTATTTTCTTTCTATTTCAATCTTTATTTTTAAGGTTTTTGTGTAAATGCCAGAAATTAATATTGACATTTTTCAGTTACTGGCAAGGTCTTGGAAGGTCTGGCACTTGCGTTTGGATGAGGCTGAAGACCGAAGTCTGCAGCCCCGAATGAGTGTTGCACAAGCCCATCACAAGTTAGTTACATAAATGTTTTAAATATGTGCACTGTTGGCAAAACAATCTACATGCGCTTTTTTATCTGAAGCATGTCATGTATATTTATACGTTTTAGGTCGTTAATAAACAAAGTTGTTCTGTGAGACTTTTAAACGGTTGTTATTAATTAACAGAATTTCTGTTCTGAGATCTTGCCTCCATCGTTGGGGAAAACGTCTCAGAGAGCACAGACAAATGCAGGTAACCACCACACTCTCATTATCATATTTACGTCTCATATATTATCAAACAATCTGTGTGTATATATATATATATATATATATATATATATATATATATATATATATACATATTTACATAGGAGTTGGAACTACGTGCTGATGCTTGCTTTGCCCGACGTATCTTTCCACAATGTGTAAACACTTGGATGGAGTTTACAACACAACGCACAGAAAACCGAGAGCAAAAAGAGAGAGCTGAACAACATTACAGGCAAGTTTCTTTGCCTAAAATAGCCACATGTAGATATCCATGTCTGTGTTGTATTGTACTGAAAATTTTCATGTTTTTGTCCTCTACACAGGCAGCAGACTTGCAGTTGGGTATTTTACACTTGGTGGAGAAACCTGGAAGTACAGAGAGATCAGAGACTTGCTGAACGAACGGTAAGATGACATCCATGAATATACGTTCACAAAAAAATTAAGTCAGTTAGGATGGGACTAAATTTATCAAAGGTGACGTTAAAGACATATCTATATAGGATAAATAAATTCCATATCAAATAAATGCTGTTCTATTCATCTTGAAGACAAAATTGAAAGTTTCCATAAAATTTTAAGCAGCGCATTCATTTTCCATGTATATATTAGAAAGATTTCTGAAGGATTATTTGAAAGGATTGAAGTAATGGCTGCTGAAAATTCAGCTTTGACATCACAGGATCAAATGACTTTATAAAATATATTAAAACAGAAAAGAGTTATTTGAACTTGTAGTAATATGTTACAATATTACTGTCATTTGTGTATTTCTCATAGGCCGTGTTGCATTCCGAGCATGTGTCTTGTGCCCGTGCCTGGTCTAAGTGGTACTTTGGTGCTGTACAGCATAGAGACGAGAGATTCAAACAAGCAGCAGCCGACTCTCTTTACAAACACTCTCTGCTACGCAAGGCTCTGAACCAGTGGAGAAACCTTGTTGCAAACATACAGACCAGGTGCGAATCAGATAATAGAAGCTAGAGGAAACACTTCTAAATAAACCACAGATCATTTTGATGAAGTTTATACTTTTTTTGTGTTTTGTTGATTAGTCAAAGACATTTGGAGCAGGCAGAGGATCATTATGGACAGCGCTGTCTGAGAAGAGCCATGGCAGACTGGCATCAGGTACGAGTGGCACAGCTGGATCTATTCACTAAGAAAACCCCTGATTTTTTTTTTTAATCATATGATGATGTTGTTGTTTTTATTGGTTTGTTAAACAGTATGTAGATCACAAAAGGCAGAAGAGAGAGAAACTTGCACAAATGGAGAAACATTACAGCAGCAGATTGCTCAGACATGCTCTAGAGGCTTGGAAGGTATGAATGCATTTGTTTTGATACAGTATACAATGTATTTGCAAATACTGCTATATTATAGTAATTTATTTGAAATTGTTTATATCAACTGTACAGCTGATTAGCTCAATGTTTTTACGTGCATGCATGTAGTCACACCATTTGCAGACTCAATCGATCAACCAAAATGTGGAGTGCCGTTACCAGGAGCATCAGCAGCACCTTGCCAGGTATTATTATGATCTATTTGTTATAATTTAATGTAGTGTGTATTTTAAAATATGGTTATGGATATCTATTCTGTCTTTTTATTCATGTTTCTGCAGAAGAATGTTCTATTCGTGGAGGATAAACGTGGCAGAGTTAAGGGAAGAGAGAGAGAAGGAAAACAGAGCAAATTGTTTTTCTCAAAAGCACCTTCTATCTCAGGTGCTTATATCAAAATTAGTTGTATAACAAGTAAAAAGTAACATCCTATTATTTATAAGTACAGCTTTTCTAAACTAAATAATATATAATTGAACTGTTTGATAGGTGTTTCTGGCATGGCGACAGAGAACAGTTTCTGCTCATCTTCACCGTCACCAGCAAGAGGAAGCTCTGAAACAAGCTCAAACACACCTGGATAAATGTACTTTGGTTATGAATGCCACTGTTATTGGTCTGTGTAATGATTCAGTAATGATTCAGTGTTGTTTTTGTACTGCTAGTTCGCATGCAGGTGGCTTTGAAAGGATGGAGAGAGCGAAGCACAGAGGTAAAAGACGAGAGACTGGAGAATGAGAGGGCCAGCAGACACTACAACAGAACCCTGGGAAAAAGAACCCTCAGCACATGGGCCACTAATATTCAGCATCACAAAAATTATCAGGTGACTAAGTCTCCATAGCTGTATATATTTCAGTCCAATCTTCATTATTTGAAATTTGTATATATGTTTGTGTTTTTAAGGTAATGAAGAAAAGAAGCTTTGAGCTTCACAAGTTGAGGATTTGTCAGCACTTCTTTATCTGCTGGAAAACACAGGTGAATTTAAACAAAGCATTCAGTCATATTTGATTTTATTTTAAAAAATCCTTGATGCTGATTGGTCAGTACAGTGCTTCAGCAGCTCTCAAATGTGTTATAATAACCTCTATGACATGAAATGCTTTTTTATCTCCTTGTTAAAAAATAGCAAGTAACAATATGTAACTTTTACTGATTAAAAATTAGCAAAATGTATATAATAAGCGAGTACATCATGAATTAATCTACCAAACCGCCTTTTTGTCTTATCCCAAATCACTACGGTACATTTCTAAGAAGTGATTATTTTTGGACTATTGAAGCCTGTTCGGGTCGTCACCGCTGTGGAGTATCATACATATATCACATACCTGCGTGAATCACCATAGACTAAAGCTGCATCCCAAATGACGCGCTATACACTATGTACTTATGTACTATGTGTACTCAAACATTTAGTGCATGAATTATAAACGGTTACTTTATCATTCACAATCAGAGTCTGATAGCCCCTCCCCCTTCGCTACGTAATTAAATCTGCGACAGTTGAATGCATGACGTGTCGTTGGACAATTAATTCAACAAGTAATTCTACACTCGGTTTTTTCAGTTATTTAAGTGCATTATCAGGGTATTCAGCGTGCACTTTTTCTTTTGGGAATTTTCAGTGTGGATGCACAACTCACACTATTTATACTAAAAACATCATAGAATACAGTAGTGCATAAGTAAGCGATTTGGAACACACCTATAAACTTGGAGAAGTAGCTCCAGTTAGAATGTTCTTCCACCGGATGCATGCAGTTCTGTTTATTAACCGCTAGACATTTACATAGTGTTGCTTTAAAGCTTTATTATAGTCTCACTTACTGTGCAGTGGTGGAGCTGCTGATATTGCCTCATTTGCTTTTTTTGAGCTGCAGCTACTTATGATTGATTGTTATGGTCTCTTTGAAGTTTGTATTTTCTGTCTGAGTTTGAATGTTTATGACATACAGCTGCAGAGCAGAAGAATAGAAGCAGAGAAAACTGAGACTGCCCTTTGGCATTGGTCCCTTAACCTACAGGCCAAGGTAATGCCAGATCATGCACCTCTTATTAATGATAATGCAGGTTTCCTACAACTGCATAATTTCATACAGTTAGCTCTGTATGTCTTCAGGTGTTTTGCGTGTGGCGGCAATGGATTGCAGAGCGTCAGAGAAAACAGAAGCGTTTGACTGAGGCAGCTCAGTTTTACAGAGATGAACTGTTGAGAGAGGGTGTCACACACATCCTCACACACACAGCACACATGAGTGCTTTCTCAACTAATATTGCCCAGCACAGCTATGAACAGGTGCTGTTATACTGCATATTTGTGTATTTCAATCTATAGGCAACAGAGTATATATTTGTTTATGTGTTTGCATAAATATGAAGTAATCTGTGTCACATACAGAGCTGTCGACAGCTGCAGAAAGTGGTAAGGCGGTGTGCTATACGATGGAAGCAGCGGGCACTGTGCAAGCCTGTCAAGGGGAAAACAGATGGCCACCCCAAGAAGAGTGTGTCTTTTTTTCTGCCAGAAGACCACGCCCCCATCCCCACCCCTTGTCCAATCAGGTGCCACGCAGTAGAGCAGGCGCAGAAAGATTCCATCATCAGTCAGCTGTAAGTCATTCCTATTGCAAATGTTAATTCTGATTCTGTTTTAATTTTTACAAATTTGATTCAGATTCCGAAAATGAGGGTACATGATCTGATTGACCATTCTTCAGTTAATGGAATTGTCCTTTTTTGGTAACAGGTGGTCAGTTCGAGCATCTAGATTGCAACCAAGAAGACCAGATGACCTTCTGCAGTCCCCACTCAAACCTTTGCCACGTGACTTCAGAATCAGCAGGTATAGTAAGAACCAAACCTAAAGTTGCAATAATTTTTTTTTAAATAACTTTTAACAACCAAATAAACCTCTGCCATTTTCTATGGTGCTCAAATAGTCAGAGGGTGTCTGTAATAGAGACTTCATCATCAACCTCAGTTCATTTGACCCATAGCCCATTGGAGTCGCCTGCAGTGGTGCTACAACCAAAGCTCCTTCCTTTCAAACCAGAGCCTCCTGGATCTATCGCCTCTCTCGGCCAGGACATACTGCTTCCTCCGTCTTCATTTACTGTCTCTTTAGCACATGGCAAGGTAAGCAATCATGCTGTAAGAATACTTGTTTGAATACTTTTTTTATAATGTTAATTTTATTTGCTTATTCTCCTGTCAGTTCCTATTCATTTGGCTACTTACTGGTGTTTTTGTCTTGCTGCTTCCTATTTTGGCTTAAATGTGAATTGCTTATTCTTTATACACTCATCATTATGTAAAGACTGTTACATTGAATGAGTTATGCTGTTTTCCTTTTTACAGCAAAAAAGCTTACAACATCAAGAGCTCCCAATGCACTCTTTGCATTTGACTAGTCCACTCAAAACACAAGGTAAACCCATTTAGTCTTTCATAATGTATAGAAAGTTTCATTTTACAAGTCTGAGGTTCAGTAACATATTGAAAGACCAGTTATGCATCTCATGTCTGGGCTGTAGGTGTACATGAGAGATTACCTGAGCAGGATGAGGAGAATGAGGAAGATGAGGCTGTAGCTGTTGAGCAAGCAGAGAATCTCACAAAAGAACTACTTGATATTAGACTGGAAATGCAACGATACCAGCAGGACAGAAAACAGCTACAGTAGGTCCATTTAGCTTTGAATTGGATGAACATGCAGCATTTTAAATTATTTATTACAATTTGTGTGTGTGTGTGTTTTATATATAGCATATAACAGACATTTTTTCCTGCAGTTAAAGTATCAGATCTACATTACAAATACGTTTTCAGATTGGAGCTGTTTTAAAGAAATATGAATCGACTCTCCTCCTGTAGTTTGTCTGATGAATCAACATATTCTTTTTTGTGTGTGTGTGTGTTTAGGACATGGCGTAAGCTCCAGAAGGTCCTGAGTAACTGGCTTGAAACAACAGGCATTGAGGGAGAAACTGAGGAACGAGAAAGCATTGTAAAGGAGTTAAATGAGGTATCCATATATCTTTTTCTTTTTCTCCAGCACTCATTCATACATGCATTCATGTATTTAAAATATGTACTGTAAAGATAGAACAAATAACAGTACACGGTTTTGATTCCTCAAGCTGCACTATCACACAGAGGGCACTGATGGTTTGCATTTAATGCACATATTTTTAGAGAATTTACATAAACATAAATCTAAGATGCTCAAACCCAAATGTGTGTACCAATAGATAAAGGTTAAAGATTGCATAAACCCTTGCTTTTGCTTATTGTATGCCATATTGGAAATATTATAATATGAGTTATAATAGGCATACATACTTTATTTAAAGCTGTAGTCCATTAGTTTTGCCTCTTTGTCGCCATCTCTGTTTGAAAACCTGCAGATGCAGCTGTTTGCAGAATTACCTTCCTTGCGTGGGTTGTGCACCGGCACGGCTCCAGCAGGATGAATCTAATGTTTTGAGGAGTTTATGTGGCAGTCAGTCACCACCGCTCTAGTGTGGATATTTACTGTACTTCGCAATCAAAGTTTCTAGCCTATGTCTTGGACTATATGACCCAAATAAGAATTTTCACTTTATATTGTAAGCTGAAATACTGAAGTATGCTACATTTGTTCTGACCAACTGAGGAAAAAAGCATTATAATAAATTGCACTACCAATGGTTGTTTAATCTAAGATCGGTTAGCTCATATCACATCAAACCATACAAATTATTACTTTATCCTCAAATTATTCACTGTACAGTCTAGTCTCTAATTGCCAGCCTTTCCAATTTCATAATAAGAAATTCTTTTAAACCCAAAAAGCAAATTAAGCTCCCTTTGATCTGGTTGTCTTTAAATAAAACATTTATGTAATCCCAGGCTATCTGTAATCAGAAGCACATTTAAAACTGGAATATAATTTCATTTCATTCACATGTGTTTCATAAACACATAGTCCTTTCTGGATTAAAATCCGACATAAAAAATAATACATTTAATTATTCTAGCTGCTGTAAGAAAAGGCTATAAACGATCCGCCACCTGCAGGATCCTCATAGCGACAAAACTACTAAGAGTAAAAGTAAGGTGATAGTTTAGAACACTGGCTGGTTATTTACTTGATCAAAAATTTATTTCGGATCTTAACCAAAAAAAGTTACGGACTGCAGCTTTAAAATCTAATGTTATTATTAGTGTTTTGAGTAGCTTTAATTTAGAATTTAATTTGTATGCTTTTACTTGTCATTACACACCCCTAGAGGTCTAATGGATTTTGTGTGCAGTTTATGTATACAGGACCGTTATTTGAAGAAAAATACTCTGCTTTACGCATGTTAGATATTAGCTATTTGTTCATGTCTGGTTTCATTTATTTATTTAAATAATTTTTCAGAATAATTAATTAATGTTTCCGTGTAATGTTTCTTTGCAGCTTGAGAGTCGCATTTCTTCTCTATCTTCGAGATTAAACAAACAGAAACCCACCATGATTCGCCTTGCTGCCAGAGTTAACACCATACAGAGCCAACTACTGTCCAATGTTAATACAAAATCACCCATTAAATATGGAATATAAGTTTTAAAAAGTTTATATTGTGCAACCCATTCTATGATGCCAACTTTATTCCAGAAGCATTTTTCAAATGATATTGTATTTTGGGAACCCTTGGGGGGCATCTAAATTGTGTGACTCAAAACCTGTTTTTATTTAAATTATTTATGTATTCAAACAAATGCACTGTTGTAAATATGTATTTCATTTTTAATAAAGCAATAAATCACAATTTATTGTTTTCAAATTGCTATAACTCACATCCTACATTGGAATGTTGGATCCTAAACTTGGAATCCTCATTTGGATGTTCACATGGACTCTGTTGCTGCTTCAGTGGAGTAAAGTCCAGTAGCCTTTAATATTAACACAATGCCAAACAAAAGCCTCTCAGTCAGGGTAAGATGACCAATCACAAATTTGATATAACCAGTCGTAGTGTTAACTAAAACTTAAATAATAATCATAATAATTAAACAACAAAGCACATAACATAATTGCTAAAACTTCATTTAATATCTTCTGAAACAAAAGCGGTATGGACTTTTTCCACTGGAAGAAATATTAGAATGGACAGGTTTTTGTCCAGTGATGGTTAAAGTTAAAACGTCTTATTGATGGATGTGTTACGTATAAACATGCAGCTTTTTGCATCACAATGTTAACTGAAGGACTGAAATATTGTGTGTATTACTTGTGGATTATTTTGATGGTAAAAGTTGGACAAAATTTTCTGCAAATTTGGATTTTTGTGAGCTACTCCTTTTAACTCAAATAAAAAATAATATAAAAAAATATGAATAAAACCTGTATTAGTATATAAATATTACTGAAACAATAGTGTGTAATAGATCAGTTCCATTGTAAACGAATGAAAACTTTCAAATAGTTTTCCAGATTTTTGTTGTTGTTGATGATGATGTATTTCTATTTCTATTATATTTTCTTGGTATTCAGGATCATAACATAGGAAGCATTTTGTCATGCTCTCAGACAAAACAAACAAAGTTTTCAAAAATATGTGAGCCAGTGTGCCGAGTTCCCAGTGCTCATACTTTGACTATTTTGTCAGCGGTTAATGTTTTTTCAGTGCCAGCTGTGTGCCTGGAGCGACTACGATGGCATCCAGCCTTTGTTCCTTTTGCCAGGGTCAAAGGTCATACATTCGTCAGAAAAATTTCCATTGTGAGAAGTCTGACAGAGAACCATTCTACCACAACCATGGAGCTCTCAGGTTAAAATAATCTTATTTACACCTGTATCAGAAAGTCTGCCAAGTTCCCTTGAGGATTTTACAGCACCCAATCTTTTTCTTGTAGATGTTCACAGTCCTGCCCGGTAGATGCTGCTTTTGTGGATCCCACAGCTCTGGACAGCATAGATGGTTAACAATAATTCACTCCAACACAAACAATATGCTTATATGGATATACTAGTGATTAAATACTGTTTGAGATGAACAGCTTTTCCTTCTCTTTCATATTTCTTTTGGATCCTGGCTTTTTTTTTTTTTTTTTCTTCAACAGAAAGTGAGAAAGATGAGTTCAGACTGATGTGTGCAGATGGAACTCATGCTCCCCTCAGCAATTTTAGAAAATGTAACCTTGGACGAGGCCCTGTAGGAGGTGTGGTCACACAAATGAACACCAGTAGAATAGCTCGAAAGTTCTTGGTCGCTGCCCAGGTATCTTTTATGTTGGAGCCCAAAGCTTGCAGATTAGAGTGTCTGATCCAAAGTTTTGTATGGGCACACTACTGTAAAATTAAAGCATACTAATAATATATTTCTTATTATCCTCTCAAACCTGACACAACCCCAAAGTTTTAAAGTACATGGAAAAACAGACCATAAAGGTACAGTTACCACAAAAACTAAATTCTGCCATAATTTAATCATCCTTATGTTATTTAAAGCTGTATAATATTTTCTTCTTTGGAACACAAAAGCAGATATTTTGATAAATGTCTCTGTGTTTTGTTGTTGGTTCCTGCAGATGTTTCTAATAATATTACTGGTATCTTGGCAGAAAACCCAGATAGGATTTCAGGTTCTTACAGGATAAAATGATTACCGTATTTTCCGGACTATAAGTCTCACTTTTTTCATAGTTTGGCTGGTCCTGCTACTTATAGTCAGGTGCGACTTATTTATCAAAATGAATATGACATGAACCAAGAGAAATGAACCAATAAAAAACATTACCGTCTCCAGCCGCCAGAGGGCGCTATATGCTGCTCAGGGCTCCTGTAGTCTACCACTGAGCAGCATGGCGCGCCCTCTCGCGGCTGTAGACGGTAATGTTTTCTCTTGGTTCTTGGTTCTGTATAAATGCGATTTATAGTACAGTGCGAATTATGTATGGTTTTCGTTTTATTTTTTATTTTAATTTACAGTATTTTATTTTATTTTTAACAAATGCAGAATACAGTTTCATCACCCCAAAATTAATGACCTAAACATTTTCTCAGACCTGTAACTTAGGAGCAATCCCTCCAAATATTGTTATGACATGTCCTGTTCTTACAGCTCGCATTTATGACCTCATAATGAAGTCACAGGTCTGCATGCTGAATTAATATTCATTCGATTAATTTGAGAGGGTTTTTTTTAGAATCAGAAGACTGATGTGTTTTCCACTATAGGAAACCACAGCAGCTTGTCCAGATTCTGGTTTCCACCTTTTTGAGTCTCTGCAGTATGGAGAGAGTGACCTGCTCTTTAAAGATGTTACAAAGTACCTCGTTCACAGCAGTCATATGGACTGCTGCACCATACTAGGAGAAGAGTTCTATTCACAGGCTGAAAGCATCTTTAACTGCACACACTCAAGTGAGAATAAAAACAAACATTATTATATCCATACCATTTACTTGTTTACATTTATATACAATCACTGGATTTTAAAATAGCACATATATGTCAAATGTCTCTTATTTGAATGATTATTCATGCATATTTTAATTGGGACTATTGTTTTTAATTATGAATTATATATATTTTTTGACAGATATCTTGCAGTTCTGCAATCAAGATGTGTGTAGTATATTCTAAACAACCATTATGATTTTTTTTTGTTGTTGTTGTTTTGACAATGTTAAATAGAAGCATGGGTCATATTCATGGGTCATGTTTATGGTTTATTTTGTATCATTACTGTTATACAATAAAATACTCTCTTAAGATATATTTTATATCTGTGAGTGCAGTACTGGAGAAATCTATTTTAATCAAATAACACTGCTGAAGATGTGTAAACGAGCCAAAAAACGAGGACCTTCAATAAACTACATTAACCATCATGCACCTGTGTAACAACACGGAAGTTCTTGTTTTGATGACCGCTACAGCTACTGTACTAATGTTTACGAAATACAAGACTTTTGGTGTCGAGGATTTTACAAATACAGGTACGTTCTTAAAGGAATTTAACTGGTTGTAGATTTGAAATATTTGTTTTAAATGTATATGTTTAAACGAGGCATAATATCCATGGCAGGTTTATTAGTGTCCTAGCTTACTTGACATTTGAGTCAAGTTATACAATGAGTTGGTCACCTTCCACCTACGGACGTCAAAAAACTCAATGAACTGACACGACTATTTTATCGTTATGTTTATAACGTTATAGTTGTCTTTATGCTCGAATAACATTAAAATATTGCATAAGATTTGTGTTCAGTAATGTTATGATGATGTAACAAATAAACATCCTACATACATTAAGACATTACATTTACGGGTTTATGATGTCACAGTCAGATATTACTGTTAATTACAGGTCAATCTTGTTATTTACAGGCCATATGTGTGTGTGTATTTTATTTTATTATTTCAAGTTTGTTAGTATATTATATACATGGATATTGGAAACACATTTCCATGTATATTTTATTGAATAACAAATTAGCTTAACTTTATTTATCTCAAGAAACGAACACATATTTGTTGAACACAGAGGGTTAAAGAATTTTATTAGTTTACCGAATAATTTTAGATCATAACATGTGAAATCTGTAGAGTAGTTGACATTGTGTAGAACACATGTTTGTTGTTGATAAACAGTTGTTTGTTATTATCTGTACAGGTCTGTAGATGTTGTGTTCATGGAGATCCCTGCCTCCTCGTGTGGCAGTGGGAAGATGTGCCTCTACAATACAAGCTAATGTGCAACGATTTGTTCCTGCAAGTGGCTCAGTTGACTCCAATGCTTTGGAACAACTCCAGGCCTTTGTGTCGAATGCTTCTCGTTTGTTTGTGATAAGCGGTGCCGGACTCTCAACCGAATCTGGAATTCCAGACTATAGATCAGAAGGTGTGGGACTTTACGCACGCACTGACAGGCGGCCTATGCAACACTCAGAGTTTGTACGCAGTGCGAAATCGAGGCAGCGATACTGGGCAAGGAACTACGTGGGGTGGCCGCAGTTCTCCTCTCACCAGCCGAATCCAGCGCATTTCGCATTGCGGGACTGGGAGGAAAAGGGAAAACTGCACTGGCTCGTCACTCAAAATGTAGATGCATTACACTTAAAGGCTGGACAACGGAGACTAACTGAACTTCATGGATCTACACATCGGTAAGGCAGGACTTGCTTGAAGATCATTGATTATGGAGTTAAAGAATCTGTGCAATGTAAGAGAAAAAAATATTGTATGTGATTTTATGTTTGTCCTGTTCTTAGGGTTGTGTGTTTGGACTGCGGGCAGCTTACTCCACGTGCTGAGCTTCAGAAGCGTTTTGCAGCTCTAAACCCTGGCTGGGCAGCAAGTGCAGGTGGTGTGGCCCCAGATGGAGACGTGTTTCTGGAGGACGAGCAGGTGCTGAACTTCACAGTACCTGCTTGTGATGCCTGTGGCGGTGTGCTTAAACCTGAGGTGACGTTCTTTGGTGACGTAGTGAACCGGACTACAGTTAACTTTGTGCATGACAAGCTGGCTGAGTCTGATGCTGTGCTTGTGGCTGGATCTTCTCTTCAGGTGAGTCATGTTTCATCAATATCACTTTAAAAACATGTCCTATTCACGTAGACCAGGGTTACTCATTTATACTCACAGGCTGCCATCTCCTGGTGTAATGATGTATGATACAGATAGGGGTCACAGAACAAATTATTGTTCATTCAAAGTTTTTAGGTAAAATAAACATAATACAAAAGATCAATACCTCATTTTACAGAATTTTAGATATACACACTTTCTTGGATAGCAAGCTTAGTGCAATTAAGAATACAGCATTGGCAAGATGGACTTAAGATGAAATACTTAAATTATAAAGGTGCATTTCCCATCTAGAATTTCATCTTTAAAAAATTGCTGAGTTCCTTCAAAAATCAGTGTGGGAAACATTTATGGTATTGCTGAAATAATAATTGAAAGTGAAATTCATATTTAGGTTTTTGATTTAAAAGATGTTAATCAAAATCCCCATGGTTATTATACTTAACTGAACCAAGCCACACAAAAAAATTGATGTTTGAAATTAAATAAATGTTGACTGGAATAAAAAGAAAAAAAATAGTTAACTATTCAAAACAATTTAAACTAGTTGCCAAGGTGATATTTTAAGATTTTTCCTCCATTAAGAAATGTACAAAATTGTTTTACTTTTTTTCTTGGGATTCTTAGTTTAGATCTCACAATTTCTTCAACTCACAACTTTTTTTGTATCAGAATATAAACTGTATATGAGACAAAGAACCTATATATATTTATAATATTCTTTGGCAGGAACATGCCTTCATACATTTCTCGTTTTCATTTTGTTTAACTTGATGTACTTAACTGAAACTAAAGCTGAAATAAAAAGTATATAGAAAAAAACGAAACAAACGAATTAAATTTACAAAAACAAACAAACTTACCCAAGGTGTAAAAATAACTAAAGTTAAAATAACTAACTAAAATTAAATTAACTCATTATAACAGTAAATTTATTCAAATGAAAATGGAAAACAAAAAATTATAAAAATGAATTTGAACATTTTTAATAAAAGTATTGTTATCTATTATAATACCATAATCATACTTACTATAATAAGTAAAGTATCTCTTTAATAATAAAATAACATTGATCCACACAAATAGTCACAACCCTGTTCCAGTGCACCTTCTTGTAATCTTCAAGTAAACCAAAGACCTTGAGTAGTTGGTTCAGGTGTGTTTGGCTAAAGTTTGAACTAGTTAATGAGTATCCCTGGCCTAGATAATGCAAAGATTTGTTCCTCTCTGACTCGATACTTTCTCAAGACATTTGGTAAAGGCATTTGTTTTCCTTTTCAGGTTTTTTCAGGGTACCGCTTTCTTCTTGCTGCTAGTGAAAGAAAGCTTCCAATAGCTATTGTGAATATAGGACCCACTAGAGCTGATCATCTTACTGACATCAAAGTGAGTGTGCGCTGTGGAGAAGTTCTGCCGGCCATTCAGCTGTGAGAAATGAGAAACTCTGAGACTCTCTTCCTTGAAGCTATTCTGAACCTCAGCACTCGACTCAACACTGGATTACTGGAACATAGATTTGGTAATCTCTACCTCAAGTTACAGAATTACTTTAACATGTACAAACATTTACTAGCTAGTTTGAAGTGCAATACAGAATACAGCATTGGCGCTAAAGAGTTAAGTTTAAATACTTACAAATTAAAAAGTAGATTAATAGGGACAACTGAATTTCCCATCTAGAATTCACTCTGTGAAAAGTTACAGAGCTTCTCTAGAATCGGCGTGGGAAACAGTCATGATGATGATGAAATTATAAAAGACCTGTTTGGATTATGACTCCTTTTATTTACTAATAAACATATGGTTAATGATGAATGACTATTTAGATATGCATTTTTCAATATGTGAATGTACTAAGATGTTTTTAAAATGCATTGGAACACAATAAAAATATACACGTTAATCATTTATTTGTCTGCCTGACAATACAAGTAAAATGTATTTAGTGCTTTTCACAATACACATTGTTTCAAAGCAGTTTTACAGAAAATCGTGGTGTAAATGTTTCTCATATCTGAATATCTTCATGCATTTTAGTTGCATTGAGCAGTTTAAAAACTAGCCAATTATATCGTTCACATTTTTCAACTATATAAACCATCAAGCAGTTGAGATCAGTTATATATATCACTTTACTTTAGTATAATGTATGTATCTAATGTAAGATATAAAAGACTTGGTTTTTTAATTTTTAGCATATTTAAGTTTTTTCTTTCTTTTTTTTTTTGATAAAAGGGAAACCTTGGGGTCAAAAAGGATGAGATTCATTGCCTAAATTTATTATATGCATACATTATTTTATGTTGCTTTGTTAAGAAATCTATGAAGAGCATAAATGATACTGAAAATAGGTGGTGAATGTCTGAGAAACAAACTCCATAATAAACAAGAAACATTAATCAGGTTTATTCAGAGTGTCACAGAGGGCAAAGTGACAGTATCTCTAGAAAAGCAGAGATCAGTCAGAACCAGCTGTTTGTTAAATCTCTCTCTCAGGTGCTCAGTCCACCGTTGCACATGACTTTGTACCTCTGACCAGAGCTCTTCAGGAACACTAAATGAGTAAAGACAACAGCGATGATTTATGTCATCTATTTGCCATTTTACCCAAACCGTGCTCACCACCAGTGGTGTCATACACAAACAGTTCCCAAATCCTTTCGTTTGGTCAAACCAGTACGAGGCCGGATAACCTAACAGGAGTCCAAAAAGAGTGCACAAGTTCCAGTCATTATACAGTTCCTCTCCCAACACAATCACTGAGGAGCCTTTCTCCAGCTCACTCATGAAGAGTTCTGAAAGAGTTTTGATCATATCCTCGGTTGTCTTTTCAAAACCAACCAAGACCGGTTGTTTTATTGAGGGACATATGTCAATCAGGAGGACACTTTTGCTTTGGAGAATATCATCCAAGTGGGACTCAATAGTGGCAGGATTAAAAATGAACGTGTTTTCATCAATTGACAGAATCCGTAGTGGATTGGTTACAACACCAGACTCCTGTAGAGATTTGAGGTACATCTGAAGCTGCTCTGGAGATGCTGTATTACTGTCGTAAAGCAGCGCTGGTTTGACGCCCAGATCCACAGCCATTATTTGAACAGTCACATCAAGACACGTGGACGGGGACAAACGTTTCTTGCGAGGACACAATAACTTCTGTGCGGCAGAGATGAGCATTTCTGATGAAGCAACCATTGCATCCGTTTACAAACACAAATATAAAACATTTGTTGAGAGATGGACACACAAATTGATTATAAAAGTGGTTGAACACTTAATTAAGTCTCACATTCCAGCATTGGTCAGGTAACGTTACTTCGTAGTGGTTGTTGGACATTCTTATCGACTCGGTATTTTTAACGAAACGAATGAACGATTCAGTGAATTGTTCATTTCACAATAAAAGAATAACACGGAGTTGTAACTCGCAGGATGAAAGTCAACTGAAAGAATCGCGATTCAAAAGATTCCAGTTATAAGGGTGAATCAAAATCCTTCCAAACTTCCTGTTAAAAGTTGTAACAAGTTAAAAGTGCTACAATGTACCGAAATTTAACAAATTAAATGTAACGTAAATTTTTGTTTCAGAATAGAATGTTGTGAACGTTTGGAATAATAATGAAATGTCACGAGTCGACCAGTTTCCTCCTAAAGGTTAGTTTAGAAACGCCACCGACATTTAAGGACTTTTAATTTGAAATGGGATCACGGAAATATTCTATTTGACAACTCGTACAGTTGTTAAACCCCAAATGGCAAATCCATTAGAAGACCACCGGCGACTCTCGGTGATTTTATTGATAGTGAGTTTAAATAGTCAGTTGATTTAAACAGTAAAGTTCACAATGGGCTCAGAGGATGTGCTCAAGAGTGCTTCAACACTGGCCTCATACAATGTTCTGCTTCAGGTAACTTACTGTCTCTCTCTCTCTCTCTCTCAATTTCAATTTAGGTGTGCTTTATCGGCATGAAAAAAAACTGTACATTTGTATTGCCAAAGCAGTTGCAGCTGGGCTGCTTACAAATAGTGCACATATGTATTGACAGAAAGAAAAATAATAATAGTAATAACAAAATATATAAAAAGTATTAACCATGTAGTGCATCTCTCTCTCTCTCTCTCTCTCTCACACTCACTCACACACACACACACACACACACACACACACACACACACACACATACATATTACTACTACTACTACTACTACTACTACTACTACTGTACATACACTAAATACACATGTATTAGAAACATTTAGTAAAGCAGTTTGTTGATATGTTTTATGCTGCAGGTGATGTTTCGAGTGTTGACGTTTCTCTTGAACGCATTTACTTTACGGTTTGTGTCTAAGGAGCTGATAGGTGTGGTAAATGTCAGGTGGGTCTACAGTTACACATCATCTCGAACATTCGTTTTAATGTGCCACAAACTAAAACGTTTGCTTTTGTTACAGGTTGATGCTGCTCTATTCTACATTGGTGTTTTTGTCTAGGGAGGCGTTCCGGAGGGCGTGTCTAAGCGGCGAAGGGGCGGGGCGTAACTGGAGACAGGTTATCAACCTGTTATGGCTCACGTAAGTAGAAATGCCTGTAGTTTTATTAAGCAAACTTTTCTTTCCTATGGAACCAACACAATTAAACAGTGGAAATGCACTTCTGAACTCTTGGGGAAAAAAACGACCGACTGATTGCAATCAGTTTATCTGAAATTTCAAGGAATAGTTCACCTAAAATGAAAATGTTTTTTATTTCTTCTCATCTCTTAGATTTCCTGTAGGTTGTGTGTGGGGTGTGTTGTTGGTGTGTGTGTGGTGGTGGCTGCTCCAGGCACCTGATTCAGAGACCATCCCTCATTATGTTCCTGCTGTTGGATTGTTCTGCTTGGCTGCGCTTACAGAGCTGCTGGCTGAACCTCTCTGGGTTCTTGCACATGCACACATGTTCGTCCGTTTGAAGGTGTCAAACAATCTGCCTTTCATACATGATTTTACCCTTGATAGAATCATTGTAGATCGAATAAGGTGACACTGTCTGACCAGATGACATATATTCATAGGTGATTGCCGAAAGCTTAGCCATGATTGCTAAATGTCTTGTTACTGTAGTGTTGGTGGTCTCAACACCTCAGTGGGGGCTCTATATCTTTTCTGCAGCCCAGGTATATGTATATTTGCTTTGTTTACACACTGAACATATACAACATGTATAGTTTTTGGTTGCCTCTTGGTTTCCGATCTTGATTCTGTGTGTTTTCATTTCACAGTGGGTCTATGCAGGGTTTTTATTGGTTTGTTACGTGTTATACTTCATTAATTTCCTCGGCTCAGAGGAAGCACAGAAGAAATTGTTTCCTGTTAGTCACATAAAAGACCTTCTGCCATCTAGAGTTGATCATGAGGTGACTCATTTAATAATACGACACCACAATGCTCTGTTGTATACTCTTTTTATGTCAGTGACACAACTACACTTATATATTTGTTTTTTAGCCACTTCTAAATTGGAAGTTGACCACACTAACCTGGAGCTTTTTCAAACAGTCATTTCTCAAACAGATACTTACAGAAGGTAAAACTCATGCTCAAATAAGCAGTACTGAATGCTGAAACCTTTTCAATAAATATTTCATTTTGATTTTATAGGCGAGCGTTACGTGATGACATTTTTGAATGTGCTTAACTTTGGAGAGCAGGGTGAGTTTGTACAATCATATACACAAATTATTATACACAAACAATATAGTTTTATTATACTAATTTTCTTTTTACAGGAGTTTATGATATAATAAACAATCTGGGCTCAATGGTAGCAAGATTTCTTTTTTTGCCCATCGAGGAGAGTTTCTATGTGTTCTTCGCTCAAGTCCTGGAGCGTGGACGAGATGTACGACATCAAAAACAAGTCAGTGTCTGTTTATGTGCCTAACTTTATTTAGTCCGGCCAGCCAGATGTGGGGTTAGATAGGTGTAAAATGCTGATTGGTCCACAGGAGGAGGTTTCCATGGCAGCTGAAGTACTGGAATGTCTTTTGAAGCTGGTGCTTTTGATTGGTCTGATCATCACAGTTTTTGGTTATGCATATTCTCATCTGGCACTTGACATCTACGGTGGGGAACTTCTGAGCAGCGGAGCCGGTAAAACACAAATACGCTTAACTTTTCAGGTCAGATGACTACATGTTTATTTGTGAGTGTGTGCAGTAAAGATTTAAATGGTTTGTTTGTCTTACTTGCAGGGCCAGCTCTCCTCCGGTGTTATAGTTGTTATGTTCTGCTGTTAGCCATTAATGGAGTAACAGAATGTTTTGTTTTTGCTGCCATGAGCAAAGAGGAGGTTGACAGGTGAACAACATATATACACTACCATTCAAACATTTGGGGTCTGTAAGATTTTGCAATGTTTTTGAAATAATTGTTTTATGTTCTCCAAGACTTAAAGGGGTCATATGATGCTTTTTTAAAGATCATTATTTTGTGTAACAGAATATGTTGACATGCTTCAATGTTCAAAAAACACATTATTTTTCAAATACTGTACATTATTGTAGGTCCTCTATGCCCTGACTCTCTCACAAGTGTTATTTTCTACAAAGTCCTTCCTTCTAACAAGCGCAGTCTGCTCTGATTGGCCAAATGACCCAGTGCATTGTGATTGGCCGATCATCGCAAGCACTCGTCGGAAATGTGACACCCCTTTCTATAATCACAAGCTTCATCTTTTAAAATAAATGTAAAGACAGTTAATAATGTCCTTAGTTTTACCATCAGTTCAAGCCTGAAAGGAGCGTGACAGACAGTGATGAAGCTCGTTTGTGTTTGCAGTACACAAGCCACGGACGGTTAAGACAGCTGATTCCCCTGTGTGACCATCTCTCTCTTTTTCTCTCTCTCTCTCACACATAAGCATGCATGCTCACACACACACACACTCACACACAAAACTCTGCATTTGAACCTTGAATTGCAAATACTCAAACTAATAACAAAACATACTTCCAGTAGCTGATTCAGAAGGACCAGATTGTTGTAGCAATGTCAGAATTACCTCCTCATAAAGGTCATCCATAAAATTGGTGTTCTATTGTGAGTAATCTTAAAGATTTCTAAATGCATCTACTTCCGGAAGGCCAAATAAAGTGCTTTTGCTTTCGCCGAGATCCATACAGCATCTCCCTGACATGACTGCTTAACACTAAAACTGCGGTTACTGAATTCACGCCTTGTTTCTTTGTGTGAACCTTTGGACGCATTACCCAAATATTTCCACATAGTGACGTAAACATGTGGGGGCGTGTTTGAATTAGCTTAACTTTAGAGTCTTAACTTTGATCAAGAATATCTCTTTGGATTTGAGACTTTACAGATCTTCTTCATGTACCAAGAGCTTATAACACACCAAAGAGAAAAGGAAAATTTGAAATCGCATCATAAGACCCCTTTAATTTATTTGTTCAAAAATACACTAACAAAAGTAACAATGTGAAATATTATTACAGTTTAAAATAACTGTTTTCTAAATTAATCTATTCTGGTGTCATTTATTCCTGAGATGGCAAAGATTAATTTTCAGCATCATAACTCTAGTCTTCAGTGTCAGATAATCTATAAGAAATCATTATTATATGCTGATTTTGTGCTCAAGTAACATTTGTTTATATGTTATAGCAGTTGAAACCTGTTGTGCTGCATAATATTTTTGTATATTGTATATAATACAATATATAAAATGTATTTACAAATTGTTTTTCCAGACAAACATGTATTTAAGGCTTTTCCGTTATTAAGAAATTGTTTAATTCGTTTTTTTTTTCTCTTTCTTTTTAGATATAATCTAGTGATGCTGGGTCTGTCAGTCTCATTTCTTCTCCTTTCTTATTGGCTAACATGGGTGTTAGGGGGTGTTGGCTTCATTTTAGCTAATTGCTGTAACATGGCTCTACGAATCACTCACAGTATTGTTTACATACAACGCTATTTCCTGCAAAGTGAATACACACCCCTGTGGGGGCTCCGCCCACATTCCGCTGTCATCATTGCACTCGGCGTGAGCTCCATCCTCACAACCTGCTCAGAGGTATCGTGCAAGTGCCTTATTGTTTACAAATATCAATAAGGTGTGATGAACAAATGTAATAGTTTTGTAAACCGTTTTGTCTTTCAGAGCATGTTCTGCTGTGATGGTGGCTGGTTGCTAAGGCTGGTTCATGTTGCCGTGGGGGCGGTTTGTCTCCTGGGTGTGGTCATCACAGTATTTCTGACAGAAACAAGACTTGTGCAGTTTGTCAGGACTCAGCTGTTACCCAAATACAGCAAGAAACATACATGAGCTTTTACTTTGAAAGCAGCCAATGCCTCAACCTCACTGAGGTTCAGCTGACACTAACATGTCATGGACCAGATTTGAATATTGTATGTTTTTTTTTTCACAAACATGTTTTGTTTTCTTGACATTTTTTCAAATTTTACTCCAGAAGATGCAGTACCTCTATGTTCAGTTTTTGCTTATGACATCAAAAGTAGCTGATGGTTTGATGGTTAGTATTCCTACAGGACATATCTTATAGAATATTTGATTGATTAATTACAAAACAAACACAGAGAATATTGCAACATAATGCAAAGATATCAAGGGGTCCCCAGTATGGAACTATTGCTCCAATGTGCCTGTCATTCCTTAAGATTGTTTATTTTCGAACATTAATGCTTTCCATTAGACATACGGAAGGTGTTCATTGACCATTTGCATAAAGTTACTGCTCGATATACTGTAGCTGTGTGAATCAGTGGTGAACTCTGTATGAATGATTGATTGTATAAAATGGTTATATATGATACATTTTAATGGTACTGAGTACCGTTGTCTTTAAAAACAGGTTAAAATGAGACTGAAAAAATATCTGTTATTTTAATATCTGGGAACAAATTTAAAAAGAACTCCTGGCTGTACTGATTTTCAGCTTTACATATGTTACCATTCAAATTTTCGAGGTCAGCAATTATTTTATTTATTTGTTTAAATGGAGCAAAAGTGACAGTAAATATTATTAGAAAAGATTTCTATTTTAAATAAATGCTGTTATTTTCAACTTTCTGTTCATCAAATAATCTTAAAAATATGTATCACATTGAAATAGTTTTGAATGAAAATTCAGCTTTGCGATTACATAAATTACAAAATATAAAAATACATAAATTTTATTACTGTTTTGCATTACTTTTTGATCAAATAAATGCAGCCTCTGTAAACATAAGAGACACTGAAAAAGGTATAGAAACAGATTCTAGCATGAAGCTATCTGAAATGTTTCCTGAGTTTGCAAACCAGTGAAAATGTATAAGAAAGTAAAAACATTAGGATGGAGAGGTTTAAGAAATGCAGGACATTAAGTAATTCCTAAATAGCTCTACTTAAAAAGTATGTCATGGAAGAGAGAGAAATTATCATTCACAAACAATCACTTAGCAACACACGAAAGAACAAACACAACCGGTTTCAAATAAGCACTTGCAGTCATTTAAAGCACTCCAACAAGAAGAATAAGGCGGATACAATGCACGAACCATAAACTTTTTTCATTTCTGAACTGCTGGAACTAATTGAAGTACCGACGATGTCATCTTTAAATAAGTAACTGAGATTAAATGGGAGGAGGGACAGTGTGACTCATGTTTTGGCAAAAGGAATTATGGGCCTTTTGGGATTGGACTCTGTAAGGGAAGGGTGTGTGTGTGTGTGAGTGTGTGTTCATAAATGCACATACGACCTGTATAAAGCAAAGACTTCATCAAGACTGTAGGATTTCACTGATTTTTAGAGCTCACCATGTCTCAAGTAAGAGAAGATGAAACATAAGAACTGAAGATACGTTATTCTTGTCACTCATTTTTCTGTTTCTCTACAGCAGGGTGAAGAAGAAGAAGTTAAGAGGCCTGAGGTAAAAGCGGAGGATTTGATTGGAGCCAGAGATAAACTGGCGTCTGGAACAGAGGTGAAGAGCAAGACCTTTGAAGTGATGCAGGAATGCGGTGAGTCGAGCAGCAGCTGATCAGCAGAAACTGCAATAATTCAGTTCACAAAGTTGTGTGTAATATTTAAATGTCACTAAATCCAAGTGTTCTTGTTTTTGTTTTTTTACTTTAAGCCAAGAGAAAAAAGGATAACTGTGTTTTTGTGTGTCTGCTTTTTATAATATTTCTACTCCATAAATAGCAGGATGTCAGAACACACAAATATAGGGGAAGACACTCTTCTTCTTCTAATCACTTTTATTTTATGATGTTTAAGTCTAACGTGTGTCTTAAGTTTGTATTGAGTATTGTATTGAGTTGTATTGTGTTCTAGCCTTTTTCCAAGCCTTTTAAGATTCCATCTTTAATAATTTACTGCATAGTCATTTATCACAATTTTATAAAAAATACCATTGATTTTCCCTTATATTAAAATAAAAGTCACCAGTAAGTTATCAAAGACTATTAAAAGATTGTGTACCCCACTAAGATTGTGAAATTTGTATTTGACAGTCTCTATTTTTTATTCCCATCTTAGTTCAAATTTAGTTTGTATTTCAAGCATATCATTTAAATAAATGGAGCACTTTGTATCGAGGTGGCTGAAATTCAAATGTGTTGATGATGTAGCTTGTATTTTTGTGTTTTCTGATTCTTTTCTTTCGGTCTCTGCTGTTAGAACGAGCCGGGAAGGTCGCGCCATCCATCTTCAGCAAAGCTCGCTCAGGATCTGAGACTGCCTTTAACAAACCCAGCAAGAAAAAATAACACTATGGAACTATTATTTCACTAAATTGTAAATGAATCTAAAGCATTGACAGAAAAACAACTTGTTGGTTTTAGTTTGAACAATGTAACCATTCAACAGCACAGCTAAACAATATTTAGTTAGTTAGACTGATCTTATGTACCTCAATGTACTTTTTACTTACTAAAAACTTTTGTCCTGAATCAAAATAGGCTTCAAACAATTAAAACTGAATGTTTACTGGATGTGTAAAGGACACTTATTTTTTTTTACCGTCAAACACAGCAAAAAGGCCGTCAAAAAAAGGCTCTTTGCAAAGATGCGTTAAAAAAACCTTTTTCTTCAGATGAAGCTGGACCACGAATGATTCGCGTGAAGATCAGTGGGAAATCGGTGATGCATTCCCTTCAAAAATAAAAAAATGCAATCCCCTGTGTCTTAAGCTGCTTAGATGTCAGGAGTAAATAATGACTGCTGTGTTCATTATTACATCTAACAACAAAACACCTAAATCGCTTAGGAGATTTTTCGTCTACATCTACTGCGGCGGTGAAACAATGGTGAAGACACCAGTCTGTGCTGAAATGCTACTGTAAATCAAACTTGTGGGAGGGGCCTGCTTGACGTCACAAACACAGGGATCTAAGAGCCGCTCGATTTCAGAAAGGGATAAAGATTTTAGATAAAAATAAAAACCCTGGGTGGATTTTTATCACTATAGGGTGGTTGTGTACACACACTTTTCAGTTCAAACAACTTGTAAAGTGCATGTAGCATCCGATGACCCCTTCAAGTTTAGTTTTCAAATGAAAAGAAGCATTTGTTTTTGTGTGAAAGTTCAATGTGTCATAAAAAGTACCATTTATATTTCACGTTACTATCAAAACAATATTTATTTTCAGAACAAAAAAACTGAACAGCAGACAGGACAATGGAAAACATATCCTACAGAAGAATAACAAAAGTCTGGGATGAAACAAAAAAAAAAAAAGTTGTCTAAGTATGTTAATTATGGAGAGAATGTTTTCTTTCCTATTCTTCTGACTAACAACAAATTGACTGACAAAATTAAGTATTAGGTCATTCATTCTTTCATGTCATGACAAATGTGAACTAAACCAGTAAAGCAAGCTAAAGCAGGCCGTAAAAAGAATGTGTGAGAGAGTGCTGGTGTTATTTCATAAATTTGGTGTGCTGATCTTGCAGGATTTTCGCAGAGGACTTTGCATCATAGAAGAGTTCATTAATTTCTTCTATTTGTTCCTTTTCGACTACTTCCTTCCCCTGAACTCGTGCCAGCAGACTGGCAGGGGTCAGCAGCTGTACTGCATATCTGCATTCACACAAACACACACATTAGCCAAAATAACATAACCAAATCGCAGAAATGATAAATTCATGATAATGAATAACTGAGCATGCCATTAACAAGACAGAAATGATAATGACAAATCTAGCTCAATAGGACATGTTTTTTTAAATGTAGTTATCAGTATTACCTGAGTGTAGTCTTGGTACCGATTTCACCAAGATGAGATAAAGCCTCCTCGCTGATGTTGATTCCTTCAGTCTGAGCTCGGATCTTTATGATCTGTAGAATCATACAAATTGAAAAACAACATGTAATGTCTACTTCATCTTTCAGAATGTCATAAAAGATGTAAGAAGCAATTTTTCCGATGCAAAAGTTTATGCACACCTGTTTCATTTCTTGAGGAGTGTACAGCATAGTTCTGATAATCATGATTCGATCCAGCAGATCCAGTGGAATGCCGTGAGGAGAGCTGATGTCTTCAGTCCCCCTAAAACATCATTATGCATAACTGTAAACTGTGTACAACCAATCATGTCACTGGATCACTCTAACAGCTGGTCACAGCAAACTTCAGATTCATTCCAATATTGGTTAGGATCATTCTAATAGAATCAGACATGCTCATATTCACAAACATGAGTTAATGAACTGGATATGATGAACTAAAAATGAAAAATAATATTACAACATTTATTAATCTAGAATAATGTTCATTTGTACAAATACATTATGAATTAACAATGAACAAAACAGTTTAACATTTTACGATAAGGTTCCATTTGTTATCTACATTAGTTGCATTAACATGTACTTGTTATTCTTAATTTTAACATTCACTAATACATTAAAATCAAACTGTTCATATTATTGAAGCATTAACAACGACAAGCTGTATTTCTATTAACTAGCATCAACCACGTTAACTAATTGAACCAAAATATCCTACAATTATACTAAATATTAAACTGTGACAAAGCTAAGTTAATTTACTACATTTCCCACTGTATCAAAAACTCACCTGATGAGGCAGTTTCCTCTATTAGATGCAAACACTACTATGGGAGCGATGGAGCTCTCCAGTGCTCGGTGCAGGTAGGTAAAACACTCAATGTCCAGCATGTGAACTTCATCAATGAACAGCACACCAGGAACCAGCTCTGCCACACCCTGATCAATGTACTTGTTCACAACCTTATTGATCTCCCCTCGCAGTTTATCTGCATACAGAATACACACAAAAAGATAGTTAAACATGGCTTCATTAAAAATCATGTGATGGTTAGAAGTATATAAACTATGCTACCTGTGATTTCTGTCTTTTTGGGTTTCATCAATTGACCCATCATAGAAAGTATGTCCTGGCCTCCCTGGAAAACAAAGTATGCTTGTTTGATTAGCATTATGGAGCTCCACTTGAAATGCTGGAAAACGTGATGTTTGTGTGCACATACAGTACAGTACCTGAGGTCTTGCATTAGCAATATCCAGGTCATGAAGTGTAACATCCTGAATAATCTCTTTCTTTTTGTGTACATCGCCTTTCGGTAGAGGTACGTACTCTTCTGCCTCCAAATCGAACTCTGTTGCAAATGTGTCACATCGTCCCTGCCTCTGCAGACCAAAAAACAGAAAGACATTATGAATGAACGTGATAAAAGCCTTGAGAGATTTTGGGACCATAAAATGGAGTTCATTTATTTTCAAGAGAAGCGTACTGTACTTTTATGTAAAGTAAAAGTGTATGCGTTTACAATACTGTTCAAAATGTTTTTGAAAGAAATATATTATGCTGACCAAGTCTGCATTTATTTGATCAAAAATACAATAAAATAAAAAGAGTGACAGTTAAAAAATGTCTTTATTTGAATATATTTTAAACATTAAAGGGTTAATTCACCCAGAAATTTTAATTAGCCCATAAATACTCAGTCTCAAGTCATCCTAGGTGTATATGACTTTCTTCATTCAGACGAATCCAGTCAGGGTTATATAAAAATTGTCTTTGATCTCTCAAGCTGTTTAATGACACTCAGTAGGTGTTGCTTGCATCAGTCCAAGAGAAGTTAAATAAAAAGCGTCCATTTATAACAGTGAGTGCAATCTAAATTAAATTGATCATTACTTTTTAAATATGGATATTTTTCTTACAAAAACATTGATTCACTACAGGAGGCCTTCGTTCACCCCCTGGAGCCATGTGAGATACTTTTTTATTATGGATGGGCGCTTTTTATTTCACTTCTTTTGGACTGATGCAAACAACACCCACTGAGTGCCATTAAACAGCTTGAAGGATCAAAGATCATTTTTAATATATCTCATTTGTCTAAAAGAAGAAAGTCATATACACCTAGGATGACTTGAGGGTGAATTTTTGGGGGCTAATTTATCGGCTAATTTTCATTTTTGGGTGAACTTACCCTTTAAACTTATACCTGCAAACAGTTGTGCTGCTTAATATTTTTGTGCAATTTTTTTTTAAAGGACTATGGAAAAAAACTAAGTTCAAAAGAACAGAATTTGTAACATCATACTATGTTTGTAACATTCATATATTTTGAAACATAATAAATGTCTTTACTGTTCTGTTTGATAAAATTAATACATTCTTGCTTGATAAAAAGTATTAATATCTGTCAAAAATATGAAAGACAATCTTGTCCTTTATACCACTGCCAGACTACCTGCCCACCTGCACTGACAAAAGATTACTTCAACACACCATCAGCAGATATAGGCAGGAGAGAGAATGGTTAAGCAAATCCGTCCTTACCTTGACTGCCCCACTGTTCGCTTCGATGTAGATAACATCACCGACCTCCACTCTCTCCTTCTGCAGACTTTCATAGATACTGGGATCCAGCTGCATGAGCATAACAAATGCTATGAGATAAAACTTTTAACTTCAAACAGACACAAAATCATTTTCCATCCAGCTCCTTATCTTTGAAATATAAGAATGCAAATGAAAAAAGTGCTTTCACTTCCTTACCTTTAACTGTTTGGTGCCTTTTGCTGTCTTCAAACCGATAATGACATGACTGATAGTTTTGCCATAGCCTCCCATTGGGTTCTCCGTCTCACAAGGAGTCAGTTCAGTGACCTCTCCCTCATACACCTCTTTAGTCTCCTTGATACGCAGACCTGCACAATCAACACATACGAATTTTAAGTATGAGAATGTACAGAAACAATAACTGCTAAGATATATAATAGAAGCGGATCTACCAATATGCTTTTAAAAACCTACAGAATTCATTATTTATTAAATTCCAGTTAATCTATTCACCTGTGTGTTTTTTCTGTCAACACTGTAATAATGTGTGCATGCATGCATATCTCACTTGATCACACTGTCGACATTGTTCGAGTCATATTGGTGGTCTAATATTAGGCTGTATTAGGAGTTATTTACTAATAAGTAAAAATGTATTTGAACATGTTTTTTCATGGTTTCGAATAGGGCTGTGCAAAAAATTCACAGATTTTCATGCCCATCTTGTCAGTAAAGGTCATCCTGTGATTAGTAGTACATCTCAAGCACATGCGTTCAGATCAGGGTTGCATTCGATTTTTTTCATAGCCCTGGTTTTGAATCACATTTATACCTTTATTAATCAATATATCTCTTAAAAAATTAATAAACATTCCCAATTGTATAGCATTTTTACAGGTTATGCTGCACAGACATTGGTTTTTTGCGTGTGTGCTCACCAATTGCTCTTCTAAAGTTCTCCATCAGCACCTCCGTCTTCTTGATTTCTGTTGAATACACTTCACTGCCCACCATAGGACAGAACGGCACTTTATTTCCCAATTCCTGAGCCACGGCTAATGCTAGAGCAGTCTGCAGGGTACAGAAACACAATTATCAAACCATAAGGACATCTCCGAAACTATTTACAATGACTGATAGAATAAAGCTCGTTGGTCCTTACCTTGCCAGTTCCAGGAGGTCCGGCCAGTAAAACGGCTCTGCCTGCCATCTTTTTGGAACGAATCAGCTCTACGATGATGCCACAAGCCTAATAAAAAAGGTAAGAATATAGGGACTGTTTATATTGACCAATTTCTTTAAACACAACATGAATTATTACACAATTATTAGTTAAATACAAATTGTCCTATAATATTCACTGTAATCCTTCTGCATGTATTAACAAACTGGCAAAAGATGAGATGGACCTCTAACGTTAACATTACCTCTCTGGCTGTCTCCTGTCCCACTAGCCCTGACGCGGACTGTTTAGCGTTACCGGCCTCGTCCAGCCCGAGACCCTTCACATGGCTGTGAGAAGCGATGCGCTGCGTCTTTGTTGTGCTTTTTACCTCTTCGATCTTCATGTTTCTTGTTAGTTAATTAAACACTCTAAAAATTGTAAAAATAACCCTTAAGACTATTAGACGAAAAGCCGTTGAAATCAAACACAAGAGACCCGCGTTTCCATGTGGGTAACCAAGGCGATTTGAGGAAGTACTGCCCTGGGAACGTTTTTTAGTCGTTCTTTGCAACGATTGGCCAATTTGTGGAATCTCTGTTTAATCATTGGATGTCGATGTTGTCCGTCTGATCATTGTGAATACGCCCCCATCTTCCGTTTGTGTGACATTTAAAGTGTCGTACTAGAACAAAGAGGACCGCTGTGTTCCACAATTATTTTCTTTCGTATGATGAGTGAAAATAATTGTGTTGTATATACTTTAAATGTTTTTACTTGTTAATAAATTACTTGACCCATGAAGCATGTTTGTTTTCTAAAACAAATGCTCTGAAAGGAACCCATGAGATGAGTTGTTGTTATATCGGGGAATGATTGATTGCAACACAGGAAGAACAACTGTCAAATTTCTGAAAAGTTTGCTGAATACAGTAAGCGCAGAAATATTTAGCATGAAATTTAATCTCTCATATTAGAACTAATAAGCAGATATTACTGAATTCCATCCAATAGAGAGACACTTGGTTAACTGAGAGTTTAATATTGAGCTGGCTGGTTTGAACTAGTCGCTGTCAGCAGTTCAAAGTCTGCGCATTTATTCTGTTACACAACAGTCGAGCTGCTCCAGTGATGGCAGATCCCAGTCCTCCTAGAACTCTGAACTTTAACGTCGGTGTCCTCGGCCATGTGGACAGCGGGAAAACGTCTCTCGCCCGTGCGCTGAGCAGCACCGCATCCACCGCAGCCTTCGACAAGAACCCGCAGTCCAAAGAGCGAGGCATCACGCTGGATCTCGGCTTCAGTGCGTTTACGGTGCCGTTACCGGAGCACCTGAAAGAGTCCTGCGGGGAAAGACGATACGACAGTCTGCAGTTCACACTGGTGGACTGCCCAGGACATGCCTCTCTCATACGCACTATTATTGGGGGTAAAGTCGCTAATTATTATTATTATTTTTTTAATATGTTTGATTAAATCCATGGTGGCAAACTGCATGAATCAATATATTTCATACAAGTCACTCACTACGCACTAGTAACGTCTTTTAATTCCAAGTATGAGTGTTACATAAACTAGTTCAAGAATAAGCAACCTGTCAGTGCAATTAAAACTATGTCAAGCATTACCACTTTTGATCAGTAGGTGGTGTGTGTGTAGTATTTGAAGATGTCATACTAACTCTGGAAATACTGACGTATGATAACATAGTTAGTTGAACATTTATACAAAATATAAAAGAAAATCTTAGAAATGTGCATTTGTGCTTTATGTTTGTATCCTATTTGATATATCAGATTTTTATGTTATCTATTATATGATTCATAGTATAAAGTTAATTTGGTGAATATACAGAATAAGTGTCAATTCAAATGTATATTGAGATTAATACATCAGCTGAATAAATAAGCTTTCTATTGATGTTTGGCTTGTTAGGATAGGACATTATTTGCCTGAGATATAACTATTTGAATATCTGAGGGTGAAAAAAAAAAAAAAAAAAAATCTATAATTTTAAACCATACAATCGCTTACTTAAAATGCATATAAACATTCATTCAATAGTATATCTAGGCCTTTTTATTTACTAAAATATTATCAATTATCAATTAGAGTTTAAAAAGCATGTCAGTGTACAACAGAATTTTCATAATAAGCTTTAAAAATGCTGATCATTTAGAAACATTAAAAATTCAAGTTTCACATATGATACTGTAGGCTTTGTAGATATAAATGCTCTCAAATGAAGAAATACTGAACCTGCTTGTAATAGTACAAAAATACATTAAAATGCATGTAGCATTAGAACACATTTTACAGTTACAACAAGCATTACAAATAGCATTACAAATATCATTTTGTCAATGTTATCATATCAGATTCTGTCATTTAATGCACTTCCTTCAAAACACTGAAAAAATATTTCACTCACAAATGGTTAATTTCACAAAGAATTATAAAGAAATGGCACGTAACATTTAAATAAATGTGACATTTTGGAATAGGAAAAACTGAAAACATATTTCAAAAATTTTACACTACCAGTACATTTATTTGTTTACTTAATAAGTAGTTATGGGCACAATAGGCTACATGCAATACATCGATGTTCCTCTATACTAAAATCTCAGATGGCTTGTTTTCTTGTTTTTCACAGTCTTATAGGTATTATTTTCACGGAGGGATGTAGGAAAAAAATAACTGAAGAGAAACAATGTCTAGAGGGTTTTTGTTAATCTTTAGGACCAAATAACCCCCCCCCCCCCCCCCAAAGAACTCTTAGTTTACTGGGAATGTCTCGTGTAATTGTATTGATAGCATTGGTGTGTGTGTGTGTGTGCATTTATGGCACATGTGGTTGATTAAGGCGGAAAGGGGCTGTTCGGGGTTCCAGCTTGACTTCCTCTCTCCCCCAGAGGGGATCTCTCAGGAAAGAATGAGTGCCAGAGAGAGGGAGAGAAAAATAGGGAAAGGAAAGAGAATAGCTGAGTCTCCTACTCTTTTCTGTAATCCTGACTAACAGTGATGACTGTACTTTGACATGTTTGTCATTTTTAAAGTTGTATGTTTTACTCTCATCTGTATACTTTCATTCAGGGGCTCAGATCATTGATCTGATGATGTTGGTGGTAGACGTTGTGAAAGGTATGCAGACACAAACAGCAGAGTGCCTGTTGATTGGTCAGCTCACCTGCTCCCGTATGATCGTCATCCTCAACAAAACAGACCTGTTGCCTAGTGACAAGAGACAGACAGCTATTGACAAAATGACCAAGAGGATGTACAAAACTCTCGAGAACACAAGGTAGACACTGTCAAGCACATTTACATGTATATTGTACATATTACACATTTTGCCACATGTTCAGACTGTAAAAAATGATTATAATTTTAATGCTAAAAGAATACAAATGCTATGGTATAATCCGTTAACCAGGATCTAATGCGACATTTCAATACGGTTAAATTGACAGTTTTTGGATGTGAAAAAGAACAAGTCATCTTATAATTTACAGTGAAAAAATGTCAATTGCTACCTTTTTTAAACTTAATTTCTCAAGACAGCTGCTGTTTTTTTTAAAGTAAATTTCACAGATTTGTTTTACAGCGTTTATAACAAAACTAAACTGTTTATTATGTCGCAAAATGAAAAATGCTTTGAAACAATGTGTATTGTGACAAAAGAAGTTGACTTGACTCATTGCTCTTCAGATTTAAAGGTTGCCCTATTATTGCTGTGGCAGCAAAGCCAGGTGGTCCTGAGGCCCCAGAAACAGACGAGCCACAAGGAATAACTGAACTCATAAATGTGAGTTAGTGGGTGTGCTGTCAGTAGCACAGATTCAAGATCCAAAAGTCTGAGACTACTTTAAAATTTTATATTTTTATAAATATGGAAATGAGCATAACATTTTAGTACAAAATGCCTAAATAAAGAACAGTTATGATGTCAATTTTGTGCAAAATTTAGGCAAATTTGTGACATTGACCATACAAAACATTTCCATCTTTCCATTAATACACACAATGGAGGATTATTAAATCCAGGATAATATAGATCAGGTTTTGCAAATATACTTGTGGAGTGTATACTAGCATAAGTGAATGTTGTAATTAAAGCAAAAGTGTGGTTTTAGGTCTAACATTTTTGGACTTTACATTTTTTTGAAAGTTGTGGATCATGTTTTAAAGGTGGCTCTCTCTTTGTGTTCAGTTATTAAAGGCCCAAGCGTTCTTTCCTCGTAGAGATCCTTCAGGTTCTCTTCTGATGGCTGTAGATCACTGCTTCTCCATCCGTGGCCAGGGAACAGTCATTACCGGCACCATCCTACAAGGGTCACTCAGTGTCAATGATAATGTAGAGATACCAGCATTAAAGGTACTAACATATATCTACATAGCATTTCACTATATACACTACTGTTCAAAAGCTAAGGGTGAGTATGATTTGTTTTAAGGAAATGTACTTTTGCATTGCACTGAATGCATTGAGTCGATCAAAGGTGACAGTAAATACGTTTATAATGTTACAAAAGATTTCCATTTCAAATAAATGCTTTCCTTTTGAACTTACTATTTATAGTATCACCATTTCTACAAAAATATTAAGTGGCACACATTTTTTCTATATTGATAATAATTAAAAATGTGTCTTGAGCACCAGATCAACATATTAAAAATAATTTTGGGAAGGATCATGTGACACTTAAGACTGGAGTAATGACTGAAAATTCAGCTTTGCCATCTCAGGAATACATAACATTTCTAAATATATTACAATAGAACACAGTTATTTTACATTGTATTAACATTTCACAACATTGCTGTTTTACCATATTCTTAATTAAATAAATACAGCCTAAGAGATGTCTTTAAAAATACATGCAAAAAATGTCACAGTCCCTAAACCTTTGAATAAGACTGTATATACACATGCAAACTGCATTAAGAAAGACTGTTTCCAAATTATCGTTTTTTACCATAATAGTTGAACAAATATTTTGCGACGCTGTGTACTGACAAGATCAGCTCCTTATATGATCTTTTTTGATTCTTCAGGTGACTCGCAAGGTCAAATCTGTGCAGATGTTTCGTAAGCCGGTTCCTAGTGCTATACAAGGGGATCGGGTCGGCGTGTGTGTGACCCAGTTTGATCCAAAACTGTTAGAACGGGGTGTAGTATGCACACCAGGCTCATTGCAGACTATTTACGCTGCTGTTATATCCGTCCAAAAGATTGAATACTATCGCGGAGCACTTACCAGCCGTGCAAAGTTTCACATCACTGTTGGACACGAAACTGTTATGGCACGTATTTCATTTTTCAATCGAGTGCTTCTTGCCAATGAAAATGGAGACTGTTTTCCCACCTCTCCAGAGCAAAATGCTAAATCCTTCTCATTTGATTGGGAGTTTCACCACTTGGATGAGTATTTGACATGTCAGGCAGAAGGTGGGAATGGGGAACCACAGCAGTGGGCTTTACTTGAGTTTGAACGACCGGTCACATGTCCACCACTTTGCTTAGTGATTGGGTCACGACTGGACTCGGATATCCATGGTAACGCATGCAGACTTGCCTTTCATGGAAAGCTTCTGGAAGGCTTTGAGGACAAAAACTACACAGAGACAGCACTGCCTCGGCTCAAAATCAGCAAAGACAAGCAGAAAGAAGGAGCAGTGGAACGGGTGACTACAAATATTTACTTCCATCCAAAAGTTTGGGGTCAGGAAGATTTTTTTTTTTTTATTAATGTTCAGAAATCTTACAAACCTCAGACTTTATAACTGCATTATAATACTCATAATATACGTTATTTTATAAATATTATTTATTTAAATATATCCCATGGTATTTTTTGAAAACTTAATGTCGTGTGACTCTAGCTAATCATTATTGGCCAATTTTGTTTATCTATGGTCAGGTGACAGATGACTACACTGTGATTGGTCGAAACCTGTTTAAGAAGGAGACAAACCTTCAGCTGTTTGTGGGTTTAAAAGTTACACTGTCGACAGGAGAAACAGGCTCCATTGAAGGAGGTTTCGGCCAAAGTGGCAAAATCAAAATCAGAATACCAGGTAGGCAAAGACAAATGCACTCTCTTTTACTTTCCCTACCTTTTCTTGGCCCCTTTTTACCTCCTTCCTCTAAGTTTCTGTCAGGCGACTTCCATATTCCATGCATCTGTACACTCATTCATTAATTCAAAGACAGAATATAAAAGTAACACTCAAAAAATTACACACACCAAAAATACACGCTGTATCTTAAATATACATGCAAAAGAGAAAAAAAACTCACATCCTTTTCCTGACCCTCAAGGCTCTCTTGTGTATGTAGACCCCAGCCACACAAATACACACACACACAAATTATAGCACACCCCTGTATTCAGGCCCAATGAAATGGAATAGAATGAATGTAATCATAACCACACAACTAAAGATGTTACAGACTACAGTGTACTCATCTCTTTAAAACACAAATTATCATATGATAATTGTATCCAGCCATACAGATAAATTACGTTTAGCAACATTGTATGTGCATTGTCCATAAATGCCTGTTCTTTTCCTTATTTTCAGAGGGGCTGAAAGAAGAAACCAAGCAGCTTCTATCCTCTTCCTCTAAAAAGAAGGGGAAGGGTGGGGCCAAAAATGAATCCTCAAAACCCGAGGAGACTAAGCCCGACACTCAGCCAGTCACCATACATTTGAACTTCAAACGCTATATATATGATCCCCAAAAAAAGATGGTACAGTCCTGACCATCAGTCCAATCATTCCTAATGAATGCTGACAGGAATGGAACAGAAAAAACACACACTAAGAATATACTACTAAAGTCTGCGATATGAAACAGAAATTCAGTCTTGTAATTGTTTTTTTTTTTTTTTTGTGTGCAGAGTTTCCATTCTGTTACTTTGCATTTGTATTATTCCTTCAAATGTGGAATAATAAAAATCAATGAAAAAGAAAAGATCATTCCTTTAACTTAATAAATTCTGTTGTATGACTGCTAGTGAAACAACTCTATTAGCGAAACGGCTGCAGTTGCATTGCGCTGTGTTTTGTGATTTACATTTTGTTTGCAAGAATGTGAAAAGCATTTGTTTCTCTGAGTTTGCCGTATCGAGAGTGGTTGGGACGTAGCTTTAGGGCAAAACACATTGTGAGTATAGGCAAATATTTCTGTTTGCAAATCATGGGCAAAATGTGTTTCCACACACCCCACCGTCAGTTAAATATATATATGTTTATAAATATCCTTTTTTTCCATATGTTTGTTCCATTGTTTATGTATGTATGCATGTTTTTTTTTTTTTTTTTTTTTTTTGCAGCTGCAGATTAGTAAGGACCAAAGTAGGTCTTATCAGTGTTCATTGATTTGCTTCAAAGATTTGAATATCTATTCCAGTTACGTTGTGGCAACTTGGGGGAATCTGTAGGCAAATTCTTAATATGCGAGTTTACAAATAGCACCTGTACTAAAATATTAAATGCCATCTGTGTTGTCATACTTCCCTGTTTGTACCTGACACCACATGTAAAAACATCCCTTTCCTATGAGTCATGCACAAAACAACTCTCACAGTTATGTTTGGGAGGAGTTTCGCTTTTAAGTAAAGAATGTAATAATACATTTATTCGTCAACTTTCTCAATCTCGAACCTCAATTTCTCCAAAAGGGAAGTTTTTTTGGGGTTCTAAAATAGCTAATATTAATTGGAGAAAAACATGGTTATTACCATATAAGTACTGCATACCGAATAAAGTGAAAGAAGTGCACTTTAAAATTCTGCATAATATATACCCTTGCAATGCATTTGTGTCTAAATTCTGTGATGTAGCTGATATATGTACCTTCTGTAAAAAAGAGAGTGAAGACAGTTGCCATTTATTTTTCTCATGCAATGTTTCATCACTTTTCTGGAAAGATTTGAGTGTTTACTGTTTTTCTAAAGTTAAAATGAATTGTAATTTACTCATTAAGGATGTTGTTTGTTTTTTTGAAAACCCAAACAAATCTTTAGAATCATCTGTTAACTTTCTTATCCTTGTAGCAAAATTCTATTTTCACAAACAAAGAATTCTTAAGAAAAAACCTAATTTTATAGAATTCTTATGTGAAGTAGAATATTTAATTAAATCACTAAGAATAATTAATAACAAAAAATGTATTTCTTTTTTGAGGAGATATGATGAGATCTTTCTTGTACAATGATTAATACTTGATTTGCTGTATTTTTTTTTTTTTTTTTATTTAATTATTTATTTTTTATTTTTTTGTGTCTTTCCTTTTCTTCCATTAGTTCTGTTGACTTTGGATGTATTGTTGATAAATGTTATGCAATGTATGCTAAAAAATAAATAAATAAAAAAAAAAAAAAAAAAAAAAAAAAAAAAAACATAAAAAAAAAAGAAAAAAAAAAAAAAAAAAAAGAAAAAAAAAAAAAAAAAAACCACATGTAAAAACAAAGCCTTTATTTGTCTTTTTTTTTTTGTATTATTGCCATTAACTGGACTTTAAGAAGTGCATACATCGGTAACTGCCTATCACTCCTTCGCTTACGCACTCTTTTTTTTGACTAGCAAATGTGCTGTCATGGACTAATTTACAGTATCACATTACTCTAAAAGAAAGATGTGTTGAGTTAACTGACATTCAAGTTTTTTTTATATGTTTGAATGGAACCTTTGACTACTCCGCTTTGACTTAACATCATAAGGAATCTCTAAATGTGTAGTGTTGCACAGAAAAAAAGAGAATAATACAGGTCTCGAGCAACATTACATTTTTACTGACCCCAAACTTTTGAGCGGAGATGCCATAAAAATAGCTTGATGCAGTCTGCTGATTGATTGAGTGCTCATTTCTCCTTTATACAGATCAGAAGTTCATTGTATGCGTTTGTTTTACTGTGTGTATTAATATTAATGAAGCAATTTACTCTGATTAATCACAGCAGGAAAGAGACAACACTCAGTTAAATGCTGCAGGCATTAGAACTGTGTGTGAGTCTAACACAACATGGCTTTCATGCCATGTTCGGTCTGCTCTGTGTTTGTGACATTGACTCGAGATCTTTAAACACAACACACACAGTCTTTTACTGTCCTTTTCCCTTCAGTGACTCAGATAGGAATCTCAGTCTTTTATTTTGTGTGTGAGCCCATGCATGTACAAGCCTTTGATATGACAGCTTGAGTCTGTTAACCTCTCTAATCAGGGTCCTTCATCAGAAAGGTCTTTCAGAGTGCCTGTTTAAAATTCATAAATTTAAAGAGAGGGGAGAAGAGGGACTGAAAAAGGGAACAGAGAAAAAAGGAAATCAAAACATAAACTCTCCCATGAGGTAGAAGCTGCAGATTGTCTCCTTCCTGACCCAGGACCTGCACTGATCTTGAGGTGAACCCAAAGAGGGGTGAAGTCACGCTCGGTGTTTAACATTATCGGCTTCATCAGCACGGGCAGTTGGCATTTGTGTGTTTATACGTTTTTAATTATTTTCTTTGATCTCATGGATTGTCTCCTTACAGAGTATTTTCTGTGCCTTCTAAAAACGCGCTTTTTTCGTGTCCAATGTGGACACTGCAGTACCACTGGCTCACATGTAGAGGGCATTAGTATCCCCAGAGTCAGTCCAGTTGTATTCATTTTCAACGTTTTTTTCTGTCTTTCTTTCTTTTCTTTTTTTTAAATATAAATAAAAAACGAAGCTACTGCATGTTACTCCGGTACGTTACTCGTTACACATTCAGTATTTGTGCGACGGATTTGTGCATCTGGAAACCACAAACGGTGAAGCGTAGCAGAGGTGAGGTGAGCTATTACTTCTCTACGTTTTCTAACGTTAGTGTTTCTAGAGATTAACCATTTATAATTAAAACCTGTAAGTAACCAACTAGTTACCACCTAGTAACGCCCTAGAAACCCAGCACACAACAGCAACACGACAGTAATCATGTTTTGTGCGGGCAAGCAACTCAGGTTTTGTAGAAAATTAAGAAAAATTCAAAGTGTTGTCTTCATATTGCCCAACTGACCAGTCATTATATAACATGTTATATTTAGTTAAATATAACATTTACAATATTATAAAATCATCAAGTTTTGGGTTAGGTGTGGTTATATATTGTAGTGTTAGGGTGATCTAGACAATTTTCCCAGTCATTTCAATCCCAGAACTGTCCTAATTTACCTGAATTCACCATATTTGGGGGCAGCTGTGGCCTAATGGTTAGAGAGCCGGACTAGTTCACAGAAGGTCACTTGTCTGGTTCGACTCTCGGAGCTGGCAGGAGTTGTTGGTGGGAGGGAGTGAATGAGCAGCGCTCTCTTCCACCCTCAAAACCCTTGAGCCAGGCACTGAACGCCCAGTTGCTCCCCGTGCACTGTATCTATAGCTGCCCACTGCTCCAGATGTGTTCACTTCTCACTGTTGTATGTGTGCACTTGGATGGGTTAAATGCAGAGCACCAATTCTGAGTATGGGCTACCATACCTGGCAAATGTCACGACTTTCTTTCTTCTTTCATATTGTAAATCATTCATAATTCATATAAATATATTATATTATATATTATTTGCTTGAATTTTTTTGTCTAATTATGGCAATTATGTATGGTTTGTCTATTTTTAGTGTTTTACTTTTTGATGATGTAAGTGCATCATGGACATGCAAGCCTTGACAATCATCGTGTTTAGTCTTGATTTGTAATGGCACACAGTTGTCAAAATGCATCAGTCGTTTTCTACATAGAGCTCTCAATGAATCAATCCCTTAAGCAAAAAACATCAATCCTTCTATAAATCAATGGGTTACTGCTAGAGACCTCTTTACTACTCTCTCTTTCTCTTCAAGCTTATTATTCTTCTTATCAGGGGTTGCCACTGTGGAGTGATCCACACAGCTGATTTTGCACGTTTTACGCCGGATGCCCTTCCTGTCACAACCCAGCACAGAGAGTACAGAGCCCTCTTTACTACTAATCACATAATTTCCCTTAACTGAGCTTTTAGCTACACATAAACTAGTGCCCCTGCATTTCATAGATCTCCTGAAGTCTTGAGTTAATCAAAAGTTAAGTGTATTTTACAGACTTATAATTTTCATGCACTCACACAAGCTACTTGAACAGATAGAGCAATCCCTTTTTTTTTTTTTTTTGATTCAACACTTTCGCAGGAATTAAATGACATCTTATTTTATTTAGGTCTTATTAAAGCCCGCAATGGAAGTGATTTGAGGCAGAGATATTGTAAACTTAGTTTTTACCCACACACATTTATATCATGTTTCCCTGTGTGCTGAAGAATGTTGTCTTCACAGAGTCATAAAGTAACACTCTTATAGTATAGGTCCACATCCACAAAAAACAAAGTCATGTAACACTCATTCAAAAGGGTGCTTTGTTCCAGTCCATTATCCCACTTTCCATTCTTTATTTAATGCACTTTATCTCTGTCAACCCTTTGTTCTCTCTCACCTATTCTTTATGTTTGCTTTGTTTGGGCCTTTATCTTCATACAACCTTTATCCCACACCTCCCCTTCTCTTGTTTTCCTTTTCTTTGTTCTGCACTTTTCTTCCAGGTCAGCAGGATTGTCACTGTCTACTGAAGAATTTAACTTTGTCACACAGGTATTTTGAGTGTTTCCTATGTGTTTATCTTGTCTAATCAAGCTCTCATAGGCATACTAAAAACTTCCCACCAGCTGTGTTGAGGCAAGTTGGAACTAAACACTGCAGGACACCGGCTAGATCATTTGATGCATATGAGTCTTAAAATACACTTTTAAGACTGATACATTAGAGTATTAGAGTATGAGTCCAGCTAATCTGGTAGATGCAAAAGTCATTGCTTTAGACATGTGCCGCCAATAAGCGTTAAAGTTTAAAGATTGCAACCTTTGCCCTTTAAGGTTGGCATGCAATTGTTTAGGAGTGCATCAAACTGTCATTTTATGTTTTCTGATCAATTTGTTGACACAAGTGACAGACACTTCAATATGAATTGCTAGACCGTAAGAAAGGAAGTAAAAGAGGTCATTCTGTTTTGAACCATTCTGGTTACACCCATCCAGTGTCCGACTCATTGGACCAATTAGAACGGCGTTAAAAGCCTCCCAAATCCCTTACTGAAGACACTAATAAAATTAGCAGGCCCTCCATCTTATCTTTGAACGATAAACAGCCAGCTATTAGATTACAACTATTAAATTAGAAATGGTCTCTAAACAAACAGTTATCTGAACGAAAGTGTGGGATGGGAAAAAAGAGGATAAAACATCGTGTGTGGAGAGTGTTTATGGATGTATAGAGGCTTTTGACATGGTGGTTCCATAGTCCAAAGAAAAGTGTTCTGTTTAATGGTTTGAATTAGTTTGATAACATCAGTACATTACAATAATAATGGAGCAGAACATCTGTCAACCTCTCTATTTAAACCCCTTTGCCGTCCTTACACATTTTTCACATATGCAACGTCTGGATCTGCACATATATACTATATAATACAAGTGTAGCATGTGTGCAGGGTGTATAGTGTGTTTTTTTTTTTTTATATATGTTTACTAATTACAGTTGAGGTTCTAATGACCTAACTGTCACACAATATATCTCTCAGATTACTGTAGCAATGTGAGTCCTATTATATCCATATGCCTTCAGGTTTATTCAATCACAACAATAAAAACACAATAGCAGCTCACTGAAAGAGCCGGCTTTGTGTTGTCCAAAATGTGTGTCCAGATTTTCCTTGTGTGTGATTTGGTTTCTCAAGAATATCATAGATTTTATAAATGTGTATCATCTTTCTTTCTTTCTTCATATGTTAGAAATAATTGTCTTTCAGCCAACTTATCTTAAATCTTTAGCTGGCCAGCTCTTTTTTTTTTTTTACATATTTTTGCCATATATCCTTCTTTATACAGACTCTTTGTCTATGCATTTCAACTTAACTTTCTCATGGCTTCATGTTTTTCACTGGCTTCATGTTTATTCACCATTCTTTTTTATTACAGAGTTTCTCTTTAAGAAAATCAACTTTCTTTCTGTAATCTTCTGGCACAAAATCTCCGTAGAGGTTTGCTAGAATATTTTGCTTGTGAATTAGGTTATTGACTGAATTTTGCAGCAAATAAATTTGTTTAAAATTAACATTTTAATTTTCGAAATGCTATTTAAATGTATATAAAAATTTAATTTAAATACACAGCTTTTATATTATTTCTTCATTTCAGTTTAAAATGTATTTCATTAGACGTGAACATCTGCAGTTTAAGTTTAATTAATTTAGATAAGATGTTCTGTATTGAGTTCAGACCTCCAATATGTGCCGTCATTTGATCATAACCTCTTTTTATTGTACAAGTATGTCTGTATATTTACTGTTATTGAGCCAGAGAACTTATAACAGTGTACTTAGACTCCCCTCCTGCCTCCGGCCTACTTTCCTGCCTCTAAGGTTTCTCTTAGGACAAAACCACTAGGACAGGGAAAATAAAAGTGGAGAAAGAGAGGAGGGAAAGAGAAGTAAGCAGATCTGTTATTATGTTCCAGGAGGATGGCAGTAATACACATACATACTCCCACACCACACAAACTGTCCCTGGAGAGGGGAACTGAGCGCTCACAGTTAGTTTGTCATTTAAAATAAGTGATTGTTCTGAGACAGAGGATGAATTAATTTACCTGCTATACAGAAGAAAAGACGGATTGAAAGGGGTTGAATGCAGGTTGGCCTGTCACATGGGAGGGCTCTGTTGTGTCCCAGTTTTCGGACTGAATGTTTGCAAACAGCTACATCTTACGTCAGATTGAATGCATGTTGTTAACATATAAATACAGTAAAAATATGCTATATATACACTAGTGTTCAAAAGTTGCATTTATTTGATCAAAAGATTGTACAATTCTAAATTATTTTTCCATTTTAATATATTTGAAAATATTTTTTATTCCTAAAATGGCAATTCTGAATTTTGATTTAGTGATTAGATATAGAAATACAGGATAGTGTTTCAATACAACTGAGGAATCAGAGATAGAATCTTTTTTAGATATAAACTCATATCCCATGGGTATTTACTCTGGCCTAGATCTAGATCTCGAAGATCTCTTACACCATATTTATTATTTTACTTGCAACATTGTAAAAATAATGTATATGTGCTTCACTTATCTTGTTTTATATGATGTTACAGTTAGTGTAATGAATTATAGTTCATACAATCAAGCAATAGCTTCTGGTCTTGTCATGTATTGCACCCTCCCAGTCATGTGGATTAACATGTATTTTAAATAATCCACTATGTATAATAAGCTGTGCATACTCTTGTAACTTATTGGAATCTAAGCACTGGACACAACTGATAAAGTAGCAGGGATAGTAATGATGTGTCTTTTCCAGGTCTCCTAAAAACAAACCCTGAAGACTTTCTCTGCTCTTTCATCTTTATCTCATCTCTCCATTTCCTCTTGTCTCTCTAGAGGCCTGCTCTTCACTCACTGTTTGAGTCCAGTCAGTATGTCAGTAGTGTTTGCAAGCACACAGGAGTTTAAGGCCACACTTTTGGATTGTTTTTTATGTCTCAGTTTGATAGTTTTTTTATTTTTTTTACAAATAAGGCAAGAACTCTCAAAAAAAAATCTGTTTAAATCATTTATTAACTAAAATTTAAAATGAGTACACAGTAAAAAAAAAAAAAGTGTTATGTATGAATGCATGTGTGTACAGAAAATATGAATTGATACTATTGCTGTTGATACTATAGTTCATATATAAAGCTTGAAAATAAGAACAAAGACAAAATAAATTAAAGAAATGGTTAGATAATTAAAAATGGTTTAGGGACAGTCCTTAATATTTGGTTTATATTATGACTTTTAAAATACAGGGCTTCTCCTTTATACTTCACAGTTACATAAGATACAGTGCAATGCTATAGATGACGTAAACAGACATTATCATTTTTGTACTTGTGATTATATTTGAATAAATAGGGGATATTTATTATTTGTGAAAAGCTGGCAAATCAATCAAACTCTTGGTATCCTAGAGTTGGATTCTGGGTTGGTTTAAATCACTTTTCAGAAATCTACAAAATAAAGTGCAACTTTTAAATCAAGAATGAATAGAATTTTGAGATTTGCATAATGAACATTTGAACAAAAGTCTGAAACATTAATAAAATGTCCTTGACTCGAACATTAAAACTGAAAAATGTAGTTAAAGTGTTCATTAAGTATGTTATCTTCTACAAGTGGCTCTCAGCCTATAGCAGTGACTAAGCTGCTGTGACTGAATGCAGGATGTAATTGGATTGGTTGGGTCATATTGAAGGGGTGGGGAATGTTGGGAATGAAGGTGGATGATTTCTCATGCACACAACTGTCAAATTGCTGAAAATGTTCTCCTCTTCTCTTCTTAGGTTTGCCTGACATTTTTCTATTGCGTGTCTGGATCCCATCTTTCTTCATAGTAAGTGGACGATTCACCTGAATTCGCAAACAAAGACATACACACTATAAACCATTTATACAATAATTATGCTATTTAATGTTTTAAAAATGGACAGCAAGTATATTCAACATTAAAAAGAACCCATTTTAGGTGCAAACTAGATCATTATTTAATGCAAACATTAGATATAAACCCCTTACAAGTGGAAATTAAACACACAGAAATGTGCAAGCAGAAATGTGAAATGTGATTTTGTCCTTCATTTTGGTGTTGTCTGTATATAAGTGTTGTGGTAAATCTAGACACGTAAACATTTACTCACATTGTGTAGTTTGTAGTACAGACCACAAGCATTGCATACGGGTTCTCCATTGGCATTACGTCTCCAAAGTGTAGTGGTCCCAGTCTGGCAGTTGGCACAACAGGTGCCTGCTCTTCTAGATGCTGACTGCAACATAACAAACATAAAAAGAAATGTGTAAACATCTGGTTGATGGGAAGTAACTGAGCAATGAGGAAAAAATAAAGCTTGAGTTGAACAGGAAAGACAAAAAAAAATAATAATAATAATTGCCCAATTAGCAAAGCCTGAAGCTATGCAAAATATGAAAATTGCTGGTCCGAATCCTGTGTGGAATGTCAGTAAATGTAGAAGAGCATAGCACTCTGTCCTTTTCTTTTGGACATAGACTGGCTGATAGAGATACAGAGAAAATGTTCCTTTATATTTGTAACAACATTACATTAATATTAATGACACAACTGACACACCAATACAGTGTTGTCTTAAGATATATACTGGTCTGTCTTAAAAATATTCATTTCCCAACACTCTATGAGCCATTTTAACAAACTGAATGAAGCATTATAAAAATATTATTTTTAATTAATGACTTTAAAAGGCAAGAAAATACTACTAAAACCACACTAAAATGATAAAGAAAAACAGCTAACTTTATTAAGAAATAAAGAAAAGAAACAGGATGATGCTGATACTTCAGAATCTTAACTTTAGCTCGACTCACAAACTCTCATGTCATACAGAAGTACAACCTTAAATGCCATAAATTCACATAACTATACAGAAATTGTAGATTCTCAACATGCCAAAAGAAAATACTGCAAGAAAACAACCACAAAAAGGAAGCATTTTGGGTCTCACAAAGTTATCGGTACCGGGCAGACATCCTGCCAAGGAAACAAATGGACCGAGCTGTCTCTGCAGGCGCTCTTCAAATATACGACCTGTAGCTGATGCAGAAGCACTCGTCACACACTGACAAAAGAATAAGACCCCAAGCTAGTCAGCCTAATTTACAGCTAATATGCTCTAAATGGAGGGTCACACAAAAAACACAGATGCAGTCACTTTCAAGCTGATTTATTACATTTCCCTTCAGTGACGGTAGTTCTGCAGCTGCTCTGTGCTTAACACTGGACTTTCATGAATGTGAAATCACAAACGGTCGAACAGTGACACTTTTCATCTTATATTTAAAATCATGAAATTCTTCAGCATACACATATATTTGGTGGTCAGGAATTTATGTTACAACCATGGAATACACAAAATGAGGTAAAATGATAGGCCTGCCAGGAATACAAGTAGTATCTGATTTCTAGTTAAATTTACACTGAATCCCAATTCATTACTTGCTATTTAAACCTGTCAATAGGGCCATGGAAACTCAGTGGTCCATTACACACACCGAGACTAAAATGCTTTTCAGTCTTTTTCTCTCCTTCTTTGTCTGTAAACTTTCTCTGTAGTGCATTACATGGGCACAGTATTACAGAAAATGAAACACTACAACATATGACAGGTTTCCTGAAGTGTCAATACTCTCTAGAGTTCCACAGCAGCTGTTTTATTTTTCGTTAACATTTGCAATGACTTTAAGAAAATATATTTATACAGAATATTCATTATACAGAAAGATTCTAAACTCAAACTTGAACTGTGTTTATTTGAAGGTGTTTATGTGTGTGGCACTTACCAGTCGGCGCTTAGGTCTGATGAGTGGTCGGTTCTGGCCATTCATCTTGTGATAGAGTCCACATGCATTACAGAGATAATGACCCGTTCCATCTCTCCGCCACAGAGGAGTTGATGTAGCTCCACAGTTCACACATTCACGCCCTTCAGGCACAAATTAGGCACAAAAGAAATGTGTAAAATGAGGAGAGAGGGAATAGAAAACATAACTTATTCATGCTGACATTTATTATATGCAGAGATAAATAACCAATTTGATATTTGTTTTACAGATAATCACACTTTTACACTTTTGGGATATTGGTCCTTACGACTGTGCCTAAGTGACCAAATGAGGGATCTAATGAATAACACCCAAAAGGAGGCAATGGTATTCAAAAGTAAAACAACTAACTTTAATGCACTGACTGCATTAATTGAAATAAATATATAACTTTTTTGCATTACAGCCATTACTTTTCAAATTAGAAGTGTGTTAAGAGGAACCATTTCACATGCCCAAAACATCCCTAAATAATACAACACAGTAATTGTGTTATTATTATTCTAAAATAAATTAATAAAAAAATACTAATAATGCAAATAGTTTTTAATCAAATTATTACTAATGTGCCAAAAAGCAGAAATAAAACTAATTCAAATTGGTTCTGCATATATTTTATTAAATATAAAAAATAATCTGTGACCTATATCAGATTATACAGAATATGTATAGATATTAACATTGTATATGTATTTAGCTATTATTCTGATAAAGTGCATTTTCCTTTATTTCAATCCAGATGCTCTGGATGCAAACTGTGCCTGTTGCAACAAAGTTATGGCAACACATGACAGTATCCATGTATTTATAATTTATATAGCCATACCAAAGCGTACTGCGCCATAGAAAATTATTATAAAATAAAGCATTCGTTCGTTAGGCTACTGAAACGATACTATTACATGAACACTTTGTTTAGATCATTTACCGGATGTTTAAAGTTGGTCTAGATATTTAACCTCATGTAAATTCCACTGTTGATTTGAACTAGGAACTCAACTTTACCTGAGAAAGCGCGGCTTTTGCTTTTGCATTTTGACGTCATGTTGCTCGCGCAGCTCCCGAGCAGACCTCTGGAATGAAACACACTGCTCGGGTACTCGTGCGCTCCAGATAGAGCGTAATCAGAATATGAAGGCATAGTTGTAGTTTGTGCCAGATTGCCACGGATTTGACTGGAGCACTCCATCTTCATCCCGTCGACAAGATGCAGATGGAACTTCCCAGTGTTCCTCACAGAAGAACAAGCAGGGTCAGGGGACGCATCTTTGGGTGGAGTGGGGGGCAGGCAGTAGAGCTGAGGGCTGCAGTGTTGAGTCATTGACAGGCAAGGCATCGAAGCTGGGCCAGGCGTACCGGTGCCGGTGTACAGGGGGTTTGTGTTGTCGGCTGCTGAATGAAGAACCGCTTTGCCCAGGTGGCTGACGGCCCATGTGCTGTGGTGCTGCGCAGCCGAGAAAGTCGATTTGCTGTTTTCCAGAGAGAGACCCTGAGTGTGGATGAGGTGAGGTCGACACATTGAGCCACCCGTAAGCCGTGCTGCCAGAAGGAAATAAAAAATATATACACGTGCATAGTTAAAAGTCAATTGCGATTCTATTTGTTTTTATCCACAGAGTAGAAAACACTAGTTAAAAAGTAGATGGATAGCCTAATACGCAATCCAAATGAGGAAACTCGAAAATGTTTTAAATCGCAACTATCAAAAGTGATTGACAAATTAAAGCTTGTTGTGGGAGGCCAGATTGGAAAAGCAAAATGATTACAACTGAATTAGAATAAATATCTCAAAATATTTGGAACAATCGTAATTATTTTCCTCGATGTCACAAGTTATTTTAATTTCCGCGAAACGAATTTGATTAAAAACGCGTCATGGTTTTGTTTCTTTAATATACCTACTTTTCGAATGTATAAATTAGTTAAAACAGACATTAATATAGCTTAATCTTATACAGTCTATTAATATGATATTATATCACACATTCAAATGTGCAATATTAAAATAATAATCGTTGTATATTTAATTTGTACTACTTATAAGTATATATAACTTATATATAAGTAGCTATATGTAACCTATAGTTTACTCCAGTCCAGTTTATTCAAAATGAATTTGAGCTTGTGTTCATTGAAACTGATATCACAGAATTACCATACATACACTACCACATTACTGAATGAAAATAAAAGTAAATTTCTATTGGAATAGACCTATAAAATCATCTTAAGCATGGATCTGATTAGAATGGGAAGAAAAAAGTGATTCAGTAAAAAAAAGCATATCCTTCGATCTTAAAATTGTAACGTTACACTGACAACAAAAAACTAATAATAGTAATTAAGAAAAAAATGACAGAGCTCCAGGCCTACTCACCATGCGTTTGACTGTAAGACATTCGTGCACGAGTATGAGAGTGGGACCCGTGTGTGTGATAATAGGGGTTTCCTTGAGAGTCCAAATGACTGAGAAATACATCCACCTCGTCTGGTGGTAATAATGGGGTACCTGTCTCCATATATCCCGCATGATGTCCTAAACCAGTGTGCGGAGACACCGAGTCTGAGGTACCCATTAAGGCTGAATGATGGGCATGCATCATCCACCGGGGCTCCGCAGGGAGCTCCATCATCTGTAGATGCTCTCCCGTACAGGGATGCACGTTTTCGTGAGCGGTGAAAAAACACTTTACTTGAAAAAATAAAAATTATTCCAAGTTTATCCAGTGAGTGTTGTTTACTTTAATGTCTTAAATATAAGCCTGAAATATTAAGTCCGCTTATGAGTGCCTAAGCCTAATGAATAGCCTATTAAGTCATGAGTTGCGTCTGTCGCGCGTGCAAAGATCACAAAAATGCCACCACAGTTGAGTACCCAAGCTGCATCTGCTGGTGTCCACTGAGGTATATCCTCAGATAATGTTCGAAACCAAATCCTGTGCGTTTGAAGTAGAGACTGAAAAAATAGTGCAAGAACGCGCCTAGGGCTCAAAAAGGACCTACTCGTGCCCGTGAAGATAAGGATGATCGCCACAGGTAGTCACACTAGCGACTAGTAAAAAATCTGTTTGTAAAAGAGTTGTATATGAGGCAGAGGCCGAGGGCGGACTCCTCCTTCAGCGTAAATGATTTTCTAGCCAATTAGAATTGGCCTTTTTTCCCAGCTTGACACCTGAAACTCAAATTTGCCTCAAATTTGCGTCTCTTTATGCCTTTCGCTGCAGGTCTGCGCTGCTAGTTATTGCACATTTCACACAGCAGCATCCATAGCTTCGCGAGAATGGGTAATAAGTCATTGATTGGTAACACATAGTTAAAATGAAGAAAAAAATATAATTTGTACACATTTATAGTATTAGTATAAAATTTGTATTTAGGCCTACATTTATATGAATTCTCTGAAAACTATATATCAAATAATACAGACCGTATTGTGTTGCCATTGAAACTGGTTGCAGTTCTTAAGAACATTAAATCAGAGTTTATGAAAGTGATGTAGCGCCTGGAGAAACCTGCGCATGCTCTAGGTGAGGTGAGTATAATTTTTTTCCCTCTATACGAAGCAATGCAATGCAACGTCTTCCATCGACTTCTGATCTTTAATAATTCAGGGAATATGTTTCTGGCCAGTGTGCGCGTATTGTCTGTCTCGGCAGATATGTCTCGTGCGCAGTCAATGACAACACGAAACCGCTGACCACCTAACCCGACTCTCGTAAGATCTTTTCATCACTTTGATTAGAGAGAGAGGAAAAGAAAGTCAGGCAAGGTGAATGAAAGAGAGAGAGAGAGAGGGAGCGGTGAATTCCTTCAAAGAGCCTGACGTTGCCATTCAAAAGTAGACAACTGCAGTCATTTGGTACGTAAATTTTACATAAATCGATCTGTAAATGAAGTGGTGTGCTATATATTCATATTATGTACTGTATGTGATTAAAGATTAAGATTAAACCAAAAGAAAAAACAGTTAATTTAGACGTTTGTTAGTTCCGTCATGTAATGTGTCATCCATATCACACAACAAATGGTAAACGAGACATTCATTTACTTTAAAGTATTACATGAAATTATACTTTCGTCCTTATGTATTTATTGTACCTTGACCAAAAGGTGACTGAAAGAAATACATTTATCACATAAACTGCATTTTAATTTGGTTTGGATGTTTTCTGTAAAGAAAACAATCCTTCCTCTCATGCTTCAGATTTTAAGTAATCAAAAGGCTCAAGAGGGTAAAGAACAGCACTGATTTCTTTTATTATTTTCTTTTATTTTATGTAAAGCACTTTGAATTACCATTGTGTAAATAAACTTGCATTGCCTTGAATAATTTCCAGTATGTATATTATGGAGTCAGCTCACTAGGATGACCAAGTGCTCCATTGTGCAGTCTTTTGTTGTGTTCCTTCTGTATCTGATGGAGCAGTTTGAAATCAAATCTTAAGATTTCATGAAACCTGTATGATAAACATTTTAACCTGGAGCTCTCTCTCTCATTCTCTCTGCCCTCCTCTCACTCTCACTTTCTCTCTCTCTGCTTGACAGTGTAAGCTGAACAGTGTAGCCTATGATCCCTTAATTGCCTTATCATTTCCTCCGCAAAAGAGTATCAGAAAGGCAGTATTAACAGCACACTGCAGTAACAATCTGTCAGTCATCTTTTCCCTTTCTCAGGCAAAAGACCAGAAAGGAATATTAAACTGCCCACAATGTATCCACAGTCATAAAAGATTTTACTTTCACTGAGATTATGAGTGTTTTGTTTTTTTAAAGCCAGACCTGTATGTAAATGTTTTACAAATCACATCTGCAATTGTTTATACTCTTTATTCTGCTAAGAAATAATATACAGATTTACACATATATATAATCAGGTCACAGTTATTTAAGGACTATAATTATGAAATAGATTCATTTTTTATTGTGATATTTACTTTTTTGGCAAGATTGTGAAATGAATGATATCTGAAACCACTTTTGCCCTGAATTGGATAATGTGGATATCATAAGGACACAAATGTGTGTGTGTGTGTGTGTGTGTGTGTGTACATATTGTGCATCTGTTTGTGAATGATAGTGTGTGAAGATGTTGTAGTGTGAATAACCCTCTCCCCCTCCCATACCCAGAATGCCTTGCAGGCCTGGTTTTCACCACATCAGGATACAGGGCTGCTGGCTGAATTCCGGTATGAAACGGAGCGCTGGTGCACCGCAATCTGTGTGTCATACATATGCACATCCCTCTTCAGACAGATGGACAGGTGCTGTAACGGACACTTGCCTTTACTCACGTGTATTATTCATTAAGTGCTAAGCCAGCAATTAATTTCATGTCACTCACAAAAAAAGTTTAGCCTCTAATCCACTCTGTGCAAAAAACTACCAGAGCAACATCACACACATATTAGAGCTGATTCTTCAGATTTCAGCAATGATACTTTCAAAATTATCGTACTTTGATCTTAAATTATGAATTGTAAATATGCTAAGAATATATACCTGTATGAAAACTTTTAGAGATGGAGTCTGGTGTATTTTGTGATGCTAGTAAGTTAGTAGTTCGCCTTAAAGGCCCAATGAAGGTGAATTAGCCAAAGCTAGATTCCAGTATCTTTTTATTACTAATTGGGAAGCCCTAGCATGGAGTTTCCTGTTCAAGTTATTATATATTTCAAAACTTATGTCACATTACAACTTTATTCTGACATTAAAATAATGTTTAAATCAGTAATAATAGGTCTCTGGTTAAATTAGATTTCTTAAAATGTAAAAGTGACAGTTCACAATAACACAGTTCACAAGTCACTGCTATGTATTAGTGTTGTGCCATATTAAATGTATTAGTTTGTTTTGGTTATGTAAGTGCATGGCAGTAGGACAAAATTAATATGAAAGGAAAGAGTAAGGAAAAAAGCGATGGATTTCTACTCTTGGATTTCAGGCTATATTTGTATTCATATTTGAATTAGGTGATAATTAGCAGTAATTGTTCCCATTATGTTTAGTTATAATGAAATTCTATTAAGAATCTACTGAGATGGCACTGAGCACCTTTAACATACTTCAATCTAACCAAAGGGCTGGTGACCAGATTTTCAGTCATTTTTAACTCAAAGCTGCCATCTTCTGGTCATTTTCGCCTTTCTGAACCATAGATTGAACCAAGACAACATGCTCAACACGCAGCCTCCTTCAGTACTTCGGGCCCTGTTTTCCAATTAACCTGCCTGATTAGCATGAGTAATGACAAATACAGATTTATGTCATCTTATTTAGATGATGAAAATTCAATATAATGATTACATCAGATTAAGTGGCTTTTCAACTTTAAAAAGGTCTGCTTTTGAAACAAATGTCTAGATGTTGAAAGTTTCTTGAGGACAAATGCACAGAAGCTTTTCTCTACTTTGAGCAGTATGCAAAAATGTGTGGTAAGAGAGTAAGTGTATGCGTGCATGAGTGTTTTCAGCTTTAAGGGGATGTGCTGGGTAACTGTTGCCCGCTTTGGGTTTCCGGACTGGTTGCCTGCAGACGGTTAGTTCCCCCTCTCCCTCTCCCTCTCCCTTTATCTCTCTCCCCATCACTCCTTTTATCTCCTTATCATACCAGCCAGGCACTCAGCCAGGATACTGTGGTAACAGCCGAGCTGGCTTCTGCTTCACCATAGTGATCTTGATGGTGGAAATGAGAAGAGCAGAGAAGCCTTCATTGAGAGTAACTTTATTTGTTCTGATTTTGATCCACTTGATTCATTAGCCAGCCAAACTAACCAGGTGACATATGATGGACTGAATTTCCACAAATAAGAGGCCTGTACCAATGCCATCCACATTTGTGGGTGAGCATCAAATTCTCAAGGTCTGTATATAGTTTAAAAACGTCAAAATAAAGTTACATTTCTACTTATAAGATACAGACAGACTGTTAAGAGCAAAAATATCCCCAAACCCCTGACAGAATAACTTTCTGATGTCCCATGTTCTCTGTGTTGTGTAGTCACAGGCCTGACAAAACTCATCCAACTTTATGGATGAAAACAGTCTTTAAACTGCAGTGTGCTGCGGCCTGACTGTGTGCTTGAATGTGTATGTTATTGAGTGTATGTGAAATATCATATCTGGTTGGTAGTCAGCAGATCATAGGAGAAAGAGTATTAATAGATACGAGAATGGGTTGAACAGACCGGCAGCTCTTTGTGAATATGGCTAAAAGGAGCAGATTCAACAGATTCACACTCCCACTGTTCACCCTCTATAGCACACTGACTTTCTGTCTTTCAAGCATCAGGGATCAGAGGTCCGTCTTATTCATGCCATGTGGATGTGAGTTTGTTTGTGTACATTTTGTAAGCTACGATGCCATCGCATTGAAATCTCAACACTTTGACCGCAGTTGCTTAAAATAAACTCTTTGCTTTTTTCACCCCAAACCCAATCCGTCCACAGTTTACTGTTATCCTTTATAGTCAAAGATGTGATAAGGATTTATGGCTTGGAATGTGTCAGTGGCAGGAAAGTTTTGGTATGGCAGCCGTTCACCTGGAGACTGAACAGAGAAGGTGTTTGGGAACATATGAGCTGAGCATAAAACAAGGCCTTCGATCAGCCAAATGAAACCTATTTGTTTATTTCAGGTGATGAGTGAGAACCTTTCTATGGATAATTTTGGATTTTATTTCACTGTAAGTGCAGCACAACCACAAGAGCCACCTTAGACCTGTTGAACTTTGACCTTTCTCCATTTTGAATGATTATAGCTACAAGTATAAAATGCAGTCAGCCAGTCATTTTCGCAGAAGAAACACTGATGGGGTGATCAGGAGCCGAAAGTGAAGGTTTAAAATTTGCACAGTATATAGAATATTGGACTTTATATAGATTTGTCAACAGAAGGATTTGGGGGAAGTATTCTATTGAGTTGTTTAATAAACTTAACCATACTAAAGAATGACTAGATTAAGAAAAACATGCACATAATGGATCACAGCAAGATCAATAACATGCATTTAAAATATAGTTTTTTTTTTACTTTGAATAAAGACCTTGTTTAAAAAAAAAAACTTATTTGCAGCATGAAAAGTGTTTGAATAGTAGTTTGAGTCTCAAAAAACAACTGTAAATGAAAATCGATAATATACACAGAGTAAAAGAGTTTTCTTAAAAATAAATGTTTATAAATGTGTCCTCATATCAAACTATTATCTAAAAATCTCAAATTCTATATAATGGCAGATGCAGGTTATGTAATTACAAGCCATTATTTAAATGAAATATGTAGTGCAAGAGTATGCTTACATATCAATATTTTTCTTAGCTCCGCCTTGGTCTAGTTTTCATCTCAACACTCTTGAACGAGTATCGTTCCCCTGTGCGATAGTCAGTCAGGATATACCAGGTGCCCCAGTAGATGCCATCTGTGATGCCACTGTAACGCCCGTGATAGTAGCGTCCATTGAGGTTAGCAGCCAAACAGGAATCAAACCACCAGCCTGCACCATAATAACGGGCACAGTTACCAGCAGCGTATCGATCATGATCCCGGTCATATGTACTGAAAGCTCTGCCATCGTGATTGTACTGTTTGCTGTAACTGAATGCATTGCCAGCATCTCCATGATAATCTCGAACAGTTAAACGGAACCTTATGGAGAGAAGAACATGTATGCGTCTTAATAAGAAACCAAACTATGAAGAACATGTATGCGTCTTAATAAGAAACCAAACTATTTCATGGTTTATTTAAACTCTGTTTTGACACTGGTTTTTCAATAGAAACTAGTATGTGTGTGTACATATACCTCTGGTTTTCTCCTGCCACTTTAAAGTTGTTATAATTAGCATGACGTGTCTGGTCGTGCCAGTCTTGGAGAGTGATGCGGAGCATGTGATGCCCACTTGCAGTTAGTGCATAAAGAACTGCATTCCCTAACCAGTGCTCTCTCTGCAGGGAGCCGAATCCATCACGGTACTCCTGCCAGGTTCGGTTAAAGTCAGTTTGTCCATCAAACCGGCGCTGGAACACCGTCCATCCCCCACCAGCTGAAACCATGTCACACACGGCCTGGAATGGACAAGTCATAAAGAAAACACACATAGAGTATAGGCCTAGAGTTACCTCCAAAACTACCTGAACTTTTAAAAAAATCTGTCATCATTCACTCATCATCCCAATCTAGGTGCTTGAGTTTTTTTAGAACACAGAATAGCTTTAAAATGTTTCTGTGGGATTATTTTATCCATCCAATGAATGTCAGTGGGTTCCAATCGGACACAGTGTTATTTTAGTATTATTTATATGCTATTATAGTTTTTATTAATACTTGGAATTGGTTTCATAGCTTTTATTTTCATTTAATTTTAGATGATGTTTTTAGTAATTTTGTTTTTGCTTTTTTTACATTGCTATTTAGGTGTAATTTATTTTAATTTCAGTTTTAGTCTAAGTTTCCAGTTAGTCATTTTAGTGCTTCAACTTAAACAGAATTAGGATTGAAATGAAGAAAGTTTTTATTTTATGATGCCGGCTGGTCAAACCAGTGATCTTCAAAATCTTTACATTTTTGAGTGAACTATCCCTTTAAGTTACATTGGACATGTATTAGGTTGCAAAATATCAATCCAATTATTTGGTTCCAGCTTTTAAATACGCTGTACACGTTCTGTGCATTTAATGTTTGTACCTCTAGCGCTGGCCGCTTTGGATCTGGTTGTATGGTGTAGATTCCATTCTCTTTGATTCCTAATTGGTAGATCTCATGACAGTCTTGAGGGTAAAGCCCTGCAGAGGGAGGCACTGCTGTATAGACCCAAACAAAACATCTGTGAACATTTGTGCAATAAATATCCTAGTAGTCTGCTGGACTACATGGGTTGTTTGTTCTCTCGCTCTTTCTCGCTCTCTCTCTCTCTCTCTGTGTGTGTGGCTCACCTGTAGAAGTCCTTGGTTTAAGGCCATTAGGTTTAGAATCTGTGACACTCTTCACCAACAGCAACAAGTCTTTCTCCCCATTTTTGCCCACCAAACTTTCTATGACAGAGAGAGAATGTCTCTTAGTCAAAAAAAATTCTAAAGGAATGCATTATTTTATTTTATTTTTTACAGGATTCCTGTTAGATTTCCTATCATTATTTGGAACAAATCCAAATAAATGAGAATGGAAATGTTCTTACAGAATTCTAGCACAAACCATCGCCAATTTTACTTTCTAATATTCCCAAATAAATATAATGTCTCTGAAAACCTCCTGTCAAATACAAAGCAATATGATTAAAAATTAACTCAAACCCTTAAGTGTTTCTACAGATAAAGCAAAGCAAAGAGAATGTATCTGATGCAAAACATTTTGTGTGTTTTTAAGAATAAATTATTATTTGTTTGATTATTTGCTAGTCGACTATTTCAGGACGGTTAGAGTTTGTTTTTGAGGTTATACAAAGGTTAGAGAAAGGTAATGAGAGGGTCAGATTTCTTGCATTCCTAAGAACACCACTGTTTGCTGAGTGTAAATTAGGTGTTAACTTAATTGAGAGAACAGCAGGAATGAAAGGATCAATAAATTATGAAGGGCACGTGTATTTAGTCTGTTAACACATGGGAATCACATTAATGTGCTTTATCTAGACATGCCATTTTATTTAAGAAGGAAATGTAAAATGAGTTATATGTTGTGGTATGTAAAGACCGAGTCTGGTGGCCATCTCTCTGAGTCTCTGACTATGGCAGTGGAGGTCACATTCTGTCAGCACCGCTGCCATGAGAGCCAGAAAGCCTAGCAGTGAGTCTGAGCCTTCTTCCTGACTCACAACCACTGAATCATGTTGCAGCATACAGCGCTGAAGCTGGATGAGACGTTCAGACATATCAGACACCTGCAGGACACATATAAACATACACAAACATGAAAACAAAAAGAACATGCATCTTGCATCTCAATCATCATATTTTACATTGTATACAGATTCTCCATATTCTAACACTTTAACCTAATAGTTGTTCATTTTGTAAATTTTTATTAAAATTTTTTTTCCAATTCATTAAATATTCTCTTGAAAAAATGACTGATGGATTCATTCTATAGGTAATAAATAAATAAAAACAAGGTGACTAAAAAGTTGTAATGGCCCAGCACTCATCATTTTAAAAATATGCTTTAATTAACATGTTTGCTTCAAGAAACCCCATAAATTATATGACTACTTAGTACTTATTTTTGAACTACATATAGCAGTCTTAAATGCAAAATATTTAAGGATATGTGCTATTGAATTTAACAGATATTAATTATAATTCAACAGGAAAATAATGAAGACAAGACTGAATAAAACATACCAATATATATATTATACTACTATACACCCACAATCTTATGTGTTATTTGTGTAGTGCCAACATATGAAAACCTTATATATTTTTTTTTACAATACACTATATAAATACTAATTTTAATAAAATATAAAAATAAACATACAAGCACACAAACACACACACACACACACACACACACACACACACATATATATATATATATATATATATATATATATATATATATATATATATATATATATATATAGTTCATTAATGTAGTAAAACAAAAGATCTTACAGAAATAAAAAAAACTATTAAAAGTAAAACATAATGCAATGTGTGTATATATAGTTCATTAATGTAGTAAAACAAAAACAAAAGATCTTACAGAAATACAAAAAACTATTAAAAGTAAAAAATAATGCAGTGTGTGAGTGTGTGTGTGTGTATATATATATATATATATATATATATATATATATATATATATATATATATATATATATATATATCCATTAAGTTGAATCTGTGAAATGTTACTTAAAGATATTTGTGCCCAGTAATACACTCTCAGATCTGTCACCAAGGATTATGTTTAGGTAATGCTTACCTGTGCAGTTTTGCGGTTCACTGGAGTCTTTCTTATTTGTGAGTCCTGAGAGTGAGGGTGATGTATTTTAGTTGGTGATGCTGTTGCACTGCAGCTCCCTTCACATCTGCCGTTGGGTGGCCCGGCCACCAGGATGTCCCTCTGACACAGCACACAGACACACATCATGTACGCTCCTAGCAAAAGCAAGGGCACAACTCGTACACACATGCTGCTCAGGCCGTAACACGAGTCCAAAGAAATATTATGCACCTGTTCCCTGTCTATTCTCTCTCTACTCTACCGGTATCTACTTTATACTACTTATCTTCAATAGGATTTTCTCTAGGCACACTCCTGTGTTCAGATCAGTATCATCTGCAGTCTATCAAGTCCTACACATTGTATCTTTCTCACTATGTGCTGGTCAGAGTCTCCTCTGCTGTTTTTCTCTTTTATTTGATCTTCTCTATCCCTCCCTCTCGCTCTCCTGCACGCTCTCTTCTGTTTGTGAGGCTCTTTTGGCTCAGATTCCTAGATAACTGCGGCTCTTTTCTGTCTGACATGCACCAGTACACCCGCCCCCAACACACACAAATACACACACTTGTACTTATATGTCTACATGCACATGAAAACACTCAGCGTGTAACTGGTCACATGAAATTTTACAATCAACTCCATCTTGAATCTACAAATAATCACACACTCTCATACAGTCACATTCAAATACAAAGATAAACATCCTCATCAGGTTTGACCTAAACCTCTTCACTGTGTGTGTGTCTTCTTTGGAGTGTATGTGAAGTTTATTGAGTTTTAAGGAATTCCTCTTTTAACACTCTTATTAAAAGACAGACAGCCGCACACTAATATATATAAACACATGGGCAGGAGAAGGAGAAACTGCTTTTGAATAGGATGACCTTTCCATGTCTCTAAAGGGAAGGTGCTAGACCTATTTTATTGAGAGGTGTTTGCTCATTGTGTGGATGTGTGCAACAGGAAGTGGCTATTACAGCTTTGTAATTGTAAATGTGCTAACATGCATTACAGTCGAGGCATGACTCACCTGTAGGTCGGTAATAAACAGATCAAAAATCAGTGTATGTTGGGTTATTTCCTCATCAAAGTGTAATTAATCTGGGTGCAGAAAAAGAAATAGGTTTACAATTTGTAATGAATTTAGGACATGTGGCCTGTTATTATGTGTAACCTTCAAGGTTTGGAAGATGTGAAAACTTGTGTACATGTGTATGCCAATACAACACAAACCATTAACAGTAGATAGACTGCCATCTAGAGCTGAATGTCTGGGATGAAGGTATTTAGTAGAAGAGAAAGTGAATTATTTAGAAAAATTTTAAATTCTTTATTTGTTTTATTTGTAAAAAAACTGATGTTGCAGAATAATTAACTTTCACAACCTAATCAGACCTTATTCAGGTTTTCCTTTTGAATATCATTAATAATTATTATTACCTTGATTAAAAATATCTACTTATTTTATTGCATTAGTTTTTAGTTAATTTACATCTGATTTTTTTTTTAATTTTTTATGAAGCTTATTGCCAGTTATGTGATGGGTGGGGTCACATAAAATAAAATAAAAATAAAAAAAGCACATTCCAATTCTATCTATCTATCCATCCATCCATCCATCCATCCGTCCGTCCATCCATCCATCCATCTATCTATCTATCCCCTTGATATCCTTTGAAACTCTCAGGAGTACCACGTTATGGTTATATTAACCAATTCTGTATCAAATGGAAGGAGTTACTACAATTTACTCTGTGGCGACCCCTGAAGTTTTTAAACAGCACGTGCCACAAGAGGGGTGGTGTTTGCACAACATTTTTGAAAAATACCCCATTGTTAGTTAGACTCTCTGTTAAACTAACTTAGATTTATTATCATATAATATTTTTAACATAATTTAAACCATATGACTCATGACCAAACAGTTAATGCCCAAACAGTCTCTTAACTGTACCAACTCTTATTGTACGTTTATCATGGTCAAAATTAAATCACAGACAGTTTTATAGTTTATCTAATCTGCCAGCACGGTACAGCTCAGTTGCACTAACGAAGCTTTTAGATGTTAACCCTGACAGGTCGACTAGTAACGAGTTATCAGGCTCGGTGAACTCTAGCAACTGGAGCACAACAACTTTTATATAATAAACTATTTAAAAGATAAAATGTGTGAAACTTTAACGTACCATAAAACGGCATGTCCCATACTCAAATTTAATGTCTTTATTTTATTTATTAACATTGACTTTCACATAAAGGCAGAGAAGAATAGTGAACAAAAGTCACCAGGAACAAAAGAGCAGAAAAAAGTTTGCAAATACACATCCACGCGAGGGCGTTGTTTAATGTGTTAGTTGAGCGAAATTAAACTGCTTACACCTCGAATGTTTTTGTTAAAAACGGAATGAGTAGTATAATTCTAGAATCTCCACTTTCTACATTTTCAAAGCATGGTTGATGCTTGAACTGTCTCATTATCCATTAAAAGATTTTCGTTCGCAAAGTAAGTGCCCCTACCCAAAATCACAAGCCATTATCTGGGCAAGATCTTTTCTTTGCTTCCTCGCGCCAGGGTTTTGCCTTTATCTCGCCACTTTTACACACTGTCAGAAAGAGCACTTTTTGTATTTCCCGTATGAATAATTGAACTTAGTAATGTATGTCAAGCTAACAACATAATAGCTCCCAAAGTCGTGGAAGAAAACACAACTCCACAAGAGCCTCTGTCAAAGGTGTTGTTGTTCTCAATCACGTCCGCGTGTCGCCGTTAAATATGATGATTCAAATCCTTGAGATGATGCGAGCATCATCTTCGATCTGATACTCTCGCGTTCTCGGGAAACACACATAATACGCATCAGGTTTGATCATGTCTGCTGAGGTCGAAGAGTCAACACCCGCCCAAGCCCCTGCTCCAGCAGCAACCAAAACGAAGAAGGCATCGGCGAATAAGGCAAAACCTGCTGTAAATGCTTCTCCGTCTAAAAAGAAGAAAAAGAAGAAAAAGAGAAGAAGGCAACCAAGGCGAAGAAATCAAAATAGACTTTCTTTGAAAATAAATAATTATATTTTTTATATAGCTTCTTGGAAGATCCAGATTTAAAGGGATTCCGTTTTTATTTTTGATATGTTTTGATATTTCTGTTGACATTAGGTATGCTGTCATTTGAGGTTTGATGTCAATGTACTTAGAAATGGCTTCATGATAGAGACACACCCACTTTAGTTCCTGCACTTCAAGATGTCATGTTTTCCTGAAATGACACTTTTGTTTCTTTGCTGCACTAAACAGGACACTTGGTAGCTAACTAGACGAAGATGAACGCTTTGTGAATATAAACTAGAACAGTGCTTGTTTAAACAACAATCTCATATAAAATGTTACTGAACTGCAAAAGACAACATGTATGTCGAATAAACCTGATTTTATTATTATTCTTTTTAATAAAAATGACTGCACAACCTTCTTGACCTGTGTTTAATGTTGATGCATATATAGCAAGATTAATTATTCAGTTGAATTATTACCTTGAGCACAATGTTAATTACGGAGCCCCGCATATGAGATGCAGGAAAAAATATTAGGCTAAATCGTGTGCACGATTTACTAATTCGGTCCCTCAATGTACTAAAACGTGCAGACGATTACTATTGCGTTCCCTCGATTTACTCTTTCGTTCACTCGATTTATACATTTTGCAATAGTCTTTGCAATAGAACGCAATAGTAAATCGAGAGAACGCAAGAGTAATTGAAACTACATTTCTGGGATCTAATAATATGGAGATCTAAAGTTTTTTTTCTTAAACCCTTTGACAATTTATCTTCTAGTGAAGGACTGAGTTATCTACAGTTCCCCGTCAGTTTTTTAATCCCTGCTGAGCTCTTTAAAAACGACCATCTTGCAGAATGTGATTCTAAATTCGATACAACAATATTAGGTGGTAAAACAATTAAGAGAAAATTGTAGGCTACTGTATATATATATAATAAACAAAACAAGTTAAGGTTCTGCTACCGCTACAACCAACAAGAACTTCCTCTTCTACAACTCTTTGCACAAACGTCTGTATCGTAAAGTCTACAGTAAGCAATATTATCAGCGAATTAAGCACTTAATACAGGCATGTTAGCTTATTTCACTATTAATATATTTTTTTGACTAGAAACAGCAGGGGAAAAATAAATTCCGTATGAATTACACAGTCGTCGCCCCCTGCTTTGTGAAAAGTTGGTATCTTCCGATTAATGGCGTAGCTCGCGGAAGTCGCCCGGTGTTTGTACCACTTCCGTCTTTTGCTCCAGCGGGTACACAGAAATGGTAGGATTGCCTTTCAGCACTTCGGGAAAATACGAATTGTGTTTTGTTTGTGTAATCATTATTACATAAATGGCAATACTGTTGTAACGCAAGAGTGTGATTCCAGGTGTTTGTTTCTGCGTCGGCGCATAGTGCTAAACCACTAACGTTAGCTAACATCCCCACCCATGTTCCCTAGTCGCGAGATGACTTAAATTGATTTGACAGTTCAGTGTGTATTAACACTGGTAGCGCTTTGTAAATCATGGTTTTTGTATTATGGGCAAGACAACTCAAATTGACCTAATTTCATATTTAATCGACTGAAAAAAAAAAGATTAACAGACAGACCTTTTATTGTTAAATATACTAAGGTTAGTCTTGTGCTACACATTTTCCTTCTTCAGTATTATTACACCTTTGAATAAACGAGTGTATAAGAGCACATTCTGTCGAGATAGTTGCTGGTTAACGTTACTTCTGTGTTATTTGCTGTTTGGTTATGCACAACACAGATGAGTGAGTTTACAACATTTCTTAGGTGTTATCAGCTATTCAGTACAAATTAACCTGCTTTAGTTATGAAAATTATGTGTACATGCAACTGTGGTATAGAGTCTAGTTTTTTAGTGAGGTTTTTCTGAGCTCCAGGCAGCCCACATAATGCCAAACAAGGTCAGTGTTTTAAAAATGCATCCTCTTGCATGCAGGTTTGCACTTCCTCCATGTCTTGAGTCTAGTTCAGGAAGTCTCGTGTTTCAGACAATGCAGTCTATGAAGAGATTAATGATGTTTGCATGTTGACTGAGACACTGAATGTGTACAGGGTAGGTTTTTTGGTTTTGTTTGGAGGGCTTGTGTAGGACTGTCCCAAAAATTCCCCTGCAGGTTCAGGCGTGTTTGAAACAAACCGAGCTGAAGTTGTGAGCTGTTTGCCGAGTGCTTGCTTGCTGTAAGTTTGCAGATATGGTCATCCTGAGTACTGATTTAGTTTGTTTCGTTTTGTCAGACAGCGACTCTACGTCCGTACCTGAATGCGGTGCGTGCTACACTGCAGGCAGCTCTCTGTCTGGAAAACTTCTCCTCACAAGTGGTTGAAAGACACAACAAACCAGAGGTTGAAGTCCGGTAAGTGTGTGTCTGTGCTTGCATGTGTGTTATTTGTGTGTAAAAGCTGTATGATAGGTCAGTAGCCTATATTCACACATCTGACACATTCAAACTTCACTTTAAAACTTTAATATGTTTGCAATATGATTTAACATGGAGAAAAATTTTAATATACACATCCAAAAAAGTCTTGACCAGGTGCAAGATCAAAGGATAAATAAATGAAAAAAAAAATAGAAAAAGGATCTGCACACTGTTATGTTCCCTTTACTTAAAAAAGTAAAAAATAGCAACATTTCGGTCAATGACCTTCATCAGGCAAACACAGAAACTCAAACACTTCTACCAAAACATTGCTATTTTTAACTTTTTGAAATAAAGGGACCATAACAGTGTGCAGATCCTTTTTTTTATTTTTTGCAATATGATTTAGCCATAGATAGTTTGAAAGAGAATACAAACATAAGCTGCATTATACAGCCAAATCTGCAAATTCAGTACATTGTTCAAACTTTCATTTCAGCTTTTAAAGAAATAGTGGACATATGAGAATTTCGAGTGTTTTACTCATTAACATCTGGGGTTTACTTTAATTAGAAGTTTTTGGTTTACTCCTGGTGATCATTATTACATGCAGAATGTTTGTGTTTATTCTTTATTGTTTTTGTCTAATCGTCTCAACAGGAGCAGTAAGGAGTTGCTGCTTCAGCCTGTTGTAATCAGTAGGAACGAAAAAGAGAAGGTTCTAATAGAAGGTTCCATCAACTCTGTGCGAGTCAGTATTGCTGTCAAACAGGCAAGCAAGCACACTCGTCGTTTTACCCTAAACTCACTTTTGCTATCATTACTGAGATGGGTTTTAATGCTGAATACAGAAAATGCTACTAATAATACAAAAAGAGAAGTATTGTGGTGGAGAGGAGACAAGTGAGGGAGGCTGGTTTCAATCTGACTCATTAATATCAACACATGCAGTTCACTGAACACTGTAAACCAGTGGTTCTCAGCCAGAGTCCCACTTATTAGGGGCCTCAGTAAACTTCCAAGGGGCCGCTGGATTTAAATGAATAAATTATTATTAATATATTAAATTAATCCGGTGCTAAAGTATAATAATAAAAAAAAAACTCACAATCAATCAAGATGAATTTGTTTTTTATTAGTTTAATGTATCAAAATTTAAAAACAAGCAGTTATCTTATACCAAGAATATCTTAGCCTTTATTGGTGGAGGGCTCCTTCGAATGTTTTGATTGTGATTGTGGGCTCTTTAGGTCTCAAAGGTTGAGAACCACTTTGGTTAGCCAGCAGTTTGTGATTTTTGTTACAATAGAACAAGCTAAGGATCCAGTCTGATGGTTTGTTTCTGTCTTTACTGGTCTGTGATTGGACGACGCTCCTCATCTTGTCCATTGAAGGCTGATGAGATTGAAAAGATCCTGTGTCACAAGTTCATGCGCTTCATGATGATGAGAGCTGAGAACTTCTTCATCCTGCGAAGAAAAGCTGTGGAGGTGAGGGAGAGTGGAGGAATGTACTATTTTTAGTGTATTTTGATTTCTTGCTAACAGAAATCTTCATGTTTGTGAAATATCAATATGATATTTTAACAGTGAATAACCTTTGTTTCTTTTGTCAGGGATATGACATCAGTTTCCTAATCACTAACTTCCACACAGAACAAATGTACAAGCATAAGTTAGTGGACTTTGTCATCCATTTTATGGAGGAGATCGACAAGGAAATCAGCGAGATGAAACTGTCCGTCAACGCCAGGGCTCGCATAGTTGCAGAGGAGTTCCTCAAAAACGTGAGTGTCTCTGTAGTATGCTTTAATAAAAAGAAAATTTCTCTGTCACACAAACAACCTCTTACTCTATATTCTGTTCAGTTTTAGGAAATGTTCAGTACACCTTCTGCTGGCTGCAATACCTGTGTCACCTTGGTCGCCTGAAAAAAAAAGATGGAGATCTGTGGGGCCAGTGAGGAAGTAGTTAAGGTGCAATTTGATTCCTGGACCACCAGCAAGGGTGGAACAGCTGGAACCAGAGGGTGCCGCCTGTCACAGGAAGGAATTCAGAGTATTGCAGTATTGTAATTTAAGAGCAAAGTAATGGTTTTCACAGACAGGCGCGGTACTTCTTTTGTTGTTCCGTTTTATTCTTTGTTTGACTATTTGCCATACTATCCTTGCACTTTTTTTTTTTTTTTTTTTTTGCTAATGGCCTAATTTTGTTTTAAAAGTATTTTGTTTCTTCACACTCTGTAATTCCATTTGTGTATTCTGTCTCTCTTCATCTTATCCCAAATCTCTCTGTTATTGTTTAGTAGTAGTAAAGCGCTCATGACGTTGCAATATTCTGAATATGCCTCAGCTTTTCTTTGTTCTCATGAATATTAATGAGCATGTACTGTACATATTAAAAGGATAGACTCATTTTACCTCTGCCTTTCTTACAAACCTTAAAATCAGGGTGGGTCTATACAAATGAAACCTCATTGATACTCATGTGCACAAAGGAAAATGTTCAGTGTCCAATAATTTAAACAATTTGTTTTGTCAGTGTTTTTTTTTTTTTTTATATAAATATGTCCTGTGTTCAAATGACCATTTTTCATGTTTTGATATTTTAAAAAAACCTCACGCTGGTGCACATGGATCTTACAAACCATATCAGTCATGGCAAAATAATTATGACAAGGCTAAATAAATACCCTTCTGCTTGTATTGTGTTGTTTATTGTGGGAATGACAGGTGTTGGTTCAGTTACGTATTGTGGTAATTTTAGCTTCTGTACATTTTGAATGTTACAGTATGTACCATACAATGATGGCCCATATTTGGAGAACTTGGTAAATAAACATTTGATATGCAGCACCTTCATGATATTTGGGGAAAAAAGGCATTTCATATCGTCACAAGATATTGAAATGGTAGATACAATATAATCTATATAGACAAGGGAGAAGTTACCTATTTTTAGTTTTTTATCCCTACAACGGAGATCAGGTATCTGACTTTTCTTCTGTCACATGATTTGTAAAAACTACTATCTGTTAGTATTCTAATTAAAGTTGTAAAAAAAATTGCATTATTATAATTATTATATATATTTTTTTTGCCTGTATTTTGATTTATTTTAAATTTATTTAAAAATGAATGTTGTTTATTTATTGCCCAGACTTTGGGAGAATACGAAGCCCTTATTGATGTATATAATACAGATTATCATTTGACTAATATTTTGAATCGGAGTTGGCAATACTTCTAAGTACTGTCATTTAGTTTTATAGGTTTTCTCTTTTTGTAGTTATTAATTTAGGAATATATAGCAATCTCATGTTTTCACGACTTTTCCATCCTTTTAATAATTAAAATGAGATTATAAAAAAAAAAGTACTCAGATATCTGTTCTCCCTTCAGGCTGTTGTATATTTTGTGTTGTTTTCGAAGGGCAGCTGCTTGAGTGTATCTATATTTGTACTTAATCCTTATAAGACGATAATATGAAATATCATGTATCCCTTTTTATTGAGGAGATGAGCTCACCGTTGTGGGTAACCTCTTGAGAATTTTTACAGCACTTTCCCCTTTTACAGAACCCCTATCTTGTTTCCCATCCCAAGGAAACCCTGAGTGTAATTGGTATAAATCATTTGATCTCATGTTGAAATGGCATAAAATTCTTTGACAACCACAAGAGACGGGTTAAGAAATAAAGCTGGGAGGGATGGAGTTGCCCTTGTTTCACCATGTAAATACAGACCTTAAAAACAAACATACAACGAACGGTCAAATAATTCTTTTCAGATCACATAGGTGTAATAACTATTGTTATTATTAAAAATGCTTGCTATATCTAGTATTTAAATACTAGATAGAAAAATGCAAATGTTCATTTGCCGCAAATCTCATAACCCAAAGCAATATCTGAAATGAAGATGAAGAAATGGAATTAATACATTAGCAGCTTATGGTCGCGTTTACATCCTGTCTGTGTGCTCATGCATCATATTTCAAAATTGAAATTTCATGTCTTTTAACATATGTATGTTTGGAAGGAATTTGCAACAGTATACATGTGACATTTGCAAGCTCCCCCTCAGCTAAAGAGAGAAGTCCCACAGTGCCAGAGAACATTGTTAAGATTGAATTCACACAATTGACACCACTGAAGTGCTATATATTTTAATAGAGTGCATAATTTTTATTACAGAGCATCAAGGTTCTCACATGATTCTAATGTTATAGTTACATTAACTTTATATCATTTCCATTAAAAAATTAAAATATGGATGTTTACAAAGTTTTATGCTTTAATAACTTCTTTGATATGCAAACTTCTGGACTGCTTTGAAAACGTGGAAATATTGGAACCAAACTGCAATACTCTGTCCAAAATTACTTTAGATTTATCATCAGATAAAAATAAATTTCCAGAGAGAGATGCGGAGTTGAGGGCAGTCCAAACACCAAATAGAGAGAGAGAGTTTTGCTGACTGAACACATTGTGCTCTATAAAACAAGAAGTCGAGTGCGAAGCCATTGACTGGGGCTGACTTCAAGAAGGTGAGTCTAACTGAAAATGAAAAACAAAATTATAGTTAAAGATTTTTTTAAAATATTTATAAAGTTTATTACATTTATTCTGTGTGCATAATAATTCATCACAAATGTGCTTATAAAGGAATGTATTTTTAAATGTATATATATATATAATATATTTTATATATATATATATATATATATATATACAGATTTCTCACATCATTTGTTCAACTTCTACTGACTGGAGGCAAAAGGAGGTAAAAATCTACTAGGCTACACAACCTCATCAAACAATATTCATCATTTATATTATAGTGCAGTAATGTTTTGTATTACCACTTACTATTTCAATGATCAATATCCTGAATGTTATTGATGTTTGGTCTATTTGTCCAGTAAAGTGGCACCATGAGTGGGGATGCAGAAATGGAATGTTTTGGCCCGGCGGCCATTTACCTCCGGAAGCCCGAGAGGGAGAGAATTGAGGCTCAGAACACACCGTTTGATGCCAAGACAGCATACTTTGTGACAGAACAAAAGGAGATGTACCTCAAAGGGGTGCTAGTCAGCAAAGAGGGTGGCAAAGCCACTGTCAAAACGCTGTGTGGCAAAGTAAGTTTACATCTAGAGTAACAACCAAGTAACAATATAAATAAATAAGGTACTGCAAGTTCAAAATATAGTTTTTCTGAGCCTAGTATTTTTAGTTTTCATATTAAATACTCTCTTATTTATCATTTGCCTTGTTTTTCACCTCAAAAAGACCATCACAGTGAAGGAAGATGAAATCTTTCCAATGAATCCCCCCAAGTTCGATAAGATAGAGGACATGGCCATGATGACCCACCTCAGTGAGCCCACTGTGCTGTACAACCTCAAAGAGCGTTATGCAGCATGGATGATCTACGTATGTAACGAAAATGAACAGTACTTCATCCTTCAAATACAATATGATGTCTTATTTAAGCTAACATTTTAATTTGCAGACCTATTCCGGGTTGTTCTGTGTCACTGTGAACCCCTATAAGTGGCTCCCAGTGTATGATTCTGCAGTTGTGGCAGCCTACAGAGGCAAAAAAAGAGTTGAAGCCCCACCTCACATCTTCTCCATCTCTGACAACGCCTATCAGTTCATGCTCACTGGTAAAAACTTGTGGAAGAAAATATTTAAGATTTTTTTTTCTTTATTCTTTGTTGGGTAAAATGAAATGTCTCTCTGCTCTCCGCAGATCGTGAGAATCAGTCTATCTTGATCACGTGAGTATTTTTCAGAGTTTGGAGTACTTTTATCTTTCAGTTAAATAAAGAAATAAAATAAGAGAAATTGGCTCGACTTTATGTTGCATTATTGTAATTTCAGTGGAGAATCTGGTGCAGGAAAGACTGTGAACACCAAACGTGTCATCCAGTACTTTGCGACAATCGCTGTATCATCTGGACAGAAGAAAGCAGAGCCCGTCCCGGGAAAAATGCAGGTATTTGAAATATTTATTTTGATAATATCTGATACTTATATCCTTTTGATTAATGATATGGTCAGGGAATTAATCAAATGGATGTTCTTTAAGGCATATGCATGCATATAGCTACTAATCCTTCATTTCAAGAGGACAGCAAAGTACTTGACAGCATCATTAAAGATATTCTGTACACATCAGGGGTCGCTGGAAGATCAAATCATTGCAGCCAACCCCTTGCTGGAAGCCTATGGAAATGCCAAGACTGTGAGGAATGACAACTCCTCCCGCTTTGTGAGTACTATAGTCTATAGAGCAAATTCTGTGTTTTGTAGCTAAATAAACACAACCTGCTTTGCAAAGATAAACTCGACTTTCAAACAAACGCAAAGTAATTTGCAAGTACAAAACTCTTATTCGAGAGAAACTGCAGAGGTATGGACAGATATATATATATATATATATATATATATATATATATAGGCTATTGTGTGTTATAACTTTTTATGAGGAAACTTGAATTGATTTTCTCACAAATGCATGCAGGCATATTTTCTAACAAATGCAAATTAACTTTCTTTTCCAAAAACAGCAGATGTCGCTGTCGGCCAATTTACGCTAGTCTCCCGAGACCCGAAACACCTGCCCACTGCCGTGCTCTACTAAGCGTTTTGATTCTGTAAATGAAAACTGTTGTCTAATCAATCTTGCATCTGGTAAAATCTCCAGGGTAAATTCATCCGAATTCATTTTGGCACCACTGGAAAACTGGCATCAGCTGATATTGAAACTTGTGAGTTCTTCATTCTTTTAGATTTCAGTTGATTATGCACATTCCTTTTATCCCTCTGACAATTACGGTATTGATCCATAGATCTGCTGGAAAAGTCCAGAGTAACTTTCCAGTTGTCTGCTGAGAGGAGCTACCACATCTTCTACCAGCTTTGCACTGGCCATAAGCCAGAACTGCTGGGTAAGAAACTGTACATTATTGCATTAGGATCAAATGTGCATGTAATACTTTTAATTTAATAAAGACTGCAAGAACGGATAATGTCAGCATTAAATTATTATATTTGTGCAACAGCATTAAGTTTTTCTTTCTTGTCATATTCCTCTTGTAGAGGCTCTTCTAATCACCACAAACCCATACGACTATCCCATGATCAGTCAGGGTGAGATCACAGTCAAGAGTATCAATGATGTGGAAGAGTTCATTGCAACGGATGTAAGTGGAGTCAAATGTCTGAGCACTTAACATTTGATACATAATCTTATACACTGCATATCTCTGATACACTATGTGAAATATGTTATAGTAAGGGTAAATACATTTGATTGTTTCTGACTTGCAGACAGCCATTGATATCCTGGGCTTTACTGCTGAGGAGAAAATAGGCATCTACAAGCTGACAGGAGCTGTGATGCATCATGGGAACATGAAGTTCAAGCAGAAGCAGAGGGAGGAGCAGGCTGAGCCTGATGGAACTGAGGGTGTGACTTAAAATTTAGCTATAAAAGCATGCATATATGGTTGCAGTATGAATACATACAAATAATTGACTTACAATTTATTTTATATTTTTCAGTGGCTGATAAAATCGCTTACCTCTTGGGTCTTAACTCTGCTGACATGCTGAAGGCTTTGTGTTACCCCAGAGTGAAGGTCGGGAATGAATTTGTGACCAAAGGTCAAACTGTTCCTCAGGTGTGTCCACTTAAAAAATTTATAATTAATGATTGCATCACTAAATATTTATGAATATGCAGTTTTTGTTTTGCTTTTTAATGAAATGGTATTAAATGGCATTCTTTTTTTCTAAATTAGGTAAATAATGCAACCATGGCTCTGTGCAAATCGATCTATGAGAAAATGTTCTTGTGGATGGTTGTCCGAATCAATGAGATGCTGGACACCAAACAGCCAAGGCAGTTCTTCATCGGAGTGCTTGACATTGCTGGGTTTGAAATCTTTGATGTAAGTTAATAACATAAAAAATATGAATCCGTAGTTTTAGCTTCTTGGTTCTGACACTGAAATATTTTATGTTCTCTACAGTTCAACAGCCTGGAGCAGCTGTGCATTAATTTCACAAATGAGAAACTGCAACAGTTTTTCAACCACCACATGTTTGTGCTGGAACAAGAGGAATACAAGAAAGAAGGCATCGAGTGGGAGTTCATTGACTTCGGTATGGACTTGGCTGCCTGCATTGAGCTTATTGAAAAGGTAACAAATTTCAACTTTAGGACATGATGTTTTTATTTTTAAGCATTAGTGCTTTGGTCTGATTCATTTTCTCATCTCAAGGAAATGTGCTCTTTCTTGCAGCCAATGGGTATTTTCTCCATCCTTGAGGAGGAGTGTATGTTCCCTAAGGCAACAGACACAACCTTTAAGAACAAGCTGCATGACCAGCATCTTGGTAAAAATGCATGCTTCCAGAAGCCCAAACCTGCCAAAGGCAAGGCCGAGGCCCACTTCTCCTTGGTGCACTATGCTGGAACTGTGGATTACAACATCGTAGGCTGGCTGGATAAGAACAAGGACCCTCTGAATGACTCAGTGGTTCAGCTGTACCAGAAGTCTTCAGTGAAACTGCTGGCTCACCTGTATGCTGCTCATGCTTCTGCTGAAGGTCTGCAAAACTTCAATACATATATCTAAGAGTATTAATATTCTGCAGGGTTTATTTTTTTAAATAAATGTATTATGATATTTACACATTATATTTGTATTATTTATTATACTGTACAGAGGCAGGAGGCAAAAAGGGCAAGAAAAAAGGTGGTTCTTTCCAGACAGTGTCTGCACTGTTTAGGGTAAGTTTACCATGTTAAATATGTGTTCATGTTATATGATTATAAAACTGCTAATATGATTAATATATATGTATTTGTACACTGGTCAAACATTTCAAAATATTTTGGATAAAATTCTACAGGAGAACTTGGGTAAGCTGATGACCAACTTGAGGAGCACACATCCCCATTTTGTACGCTGTCTGATTCCAAATGAATCAAAAACCCCTGGTTGGTATTGTTATTTTTTCCAATAATAAATAGTGCTTAGTATAACAATATCACCGTTGTTTAGCTGTCATAAAAAGACTCAGAATCCTATTTAAAACATAATATTTCCTATATCCTATTTAAGAATGTTTTAAGATTAAAATCCCTCTACCTATTTTTCCAGGTCTTATGGAGAACTTTCTGGTCATCCATCAGTTGCGCTGTAATGGCGTATTAGAGGGAATCAGAATTTGCAGAAAGGGTTTCCCAAGCAGAATCCTCTATGGTGACTTCAAGCAGAGGTATCTCACATACATGCCACATATGAATAACATGCTCATTTAAGGGTAAGGGTACTTCAGATGAAAATTTAACTGAAATGTAATGAAATCACTTCTGTTTCAGGTACAAAGTATTGAATGCTAGTGTCATCCCTGAGGGTCAGTTCATTGACAATAAGAAGGCTTCAGAGAAGCTTCTTGGCTCCATTGATGTGGATCATACCCAGTACAAGTTTGGACACACCAAGGTACACAGTATCAAACCATATCTTGCAACTTATTTTCTAAATATTAGATAATAGTGCATAATTGCTGAATCACTTATTTGTGATAGGTGTTCTTCAAAGCTGGGCTTCTGGGTACCCTTGAGGAGATGCGAGATGAAAAACTAGCTGAGCTGGTTACCATGACTCAGGCTCTTTGTCGTGGATATGTTATGAGGAGAGAATTTGTCAAAATGATGGAGAGGAGGTATGGTTTTGCATAAAATAGTAAATGGATAAGATAGTAACTTAATGCTTACACACAGTCTCTGGACATTTCTTCTGATTCTATGATCCAGAGAGTCCATCTACTCCATCCAGTACAACATCCGCTCATTCATGAATGTGAAACACTGGCCATGGATGAAGCTGTATTTTAAGATCAAGCCTCTGCTCAAGAGTGCAGAGACTGAGAAGGAAATGGCAGCCATGAAAGAGAATTTTGAAAAAATGAAGGAGGATCTAGCAAAGGCACTTGCCAAGAAGAAGGAGCTGGAGGAGAAGATGGTTTCCCTGCTGCAGGAGAAAAATGACCTGCAGTTGCAAGTGGCATCTGTGAGTTTTTCAGCAGCATTCATCAATTTGTCTTTATAACATCACAAGTTCACAGCTAAAATTCAAATCAAATGATGCTCTAATCAACAGGAAACAGAGAACCTTTCTGATGCTGAGGAGAGATGCGAAGGACTAATCAAAAGCAAGATCCAGCTGGAGGGGAAACTCAAAGAGACAAATGAAAGATTGGAGGATGAGGAAGAAATCAATGCTGAACTGACAGCCAAGAAGAGAAAACTAGAGGATGAGTGCTCTGAGCTGAAGAAAGACATTGATGATTTAGAGCTTACCTTAGCCAAAGTGGAGAAGGAGAAACATGCCACCGAGAACAAGGTTTACTGTCTTAATTCATATTACCCATCAGTTATCTGACCTGATCTGACTCTAACAGTTTCACTAAATTTCTATATTAGGTGAAAAATCTTACAGAAGAGATGGCCTCACTGGATGAAAGCATTGCAAAGTTATCAAAAGAGAAGAAAGCCCTCCAAGAGGCACATCAGCAAACTTTGGATGATCTGCAGGCAGAGGAGGACAAAGTCAATACTCTGACAAAGGCCAAAACCAAACTTGAACAACAAGTGGATGATGTAAGTTACAATAGTTGCTGCAATATATTGGTTGATTTGATTAATTTTAGATGCCTTTCAGAACAACCAATATTGGAATCTTGCTTGATAGCTTGAAGGTTCTCTGGAGCAAGAAAGGAAACTCCGTATGGACCTGGAGAGGGCCAAGAGAAAGCTTGAGGGTGACCTGAAACTAGCTCAAGAATCCATAATGGACCTGGAGAATGACAAGCAACAATCAGACGAGAAGATAAAGAAGTAAAGACTTTAACTTCTATTTGGAATGTTTTGAAGAGAATAATATTTGTGATGGTATATGTCATCCAGATAGTTGTCTGTTACAACTATTTCCCACAGGAAGGACTTTGAGATAAGCCAACTTCTAAGTAAGATTGAGGATGAACAGTCTATTAGTACTCAGCATCAAAAGAAGATCAAGGAACTCCAGGTGATCTCTCAATGAATAACGCTAGGAACACTGGTCATGTAATCTGGTTCAAGTAAGTGTGATCTTCATCATTACCACTGTTTATTTCAGGCTCGTATTGAGGAGCTGGAGGAAGAAATTGAGGCAGAACGCGCTGCTCGTGCTAAGGTCGAGAAGCAGAGGTCTGATCTCTCCAGGGAACTTGAGGAGATCAGCGAGAGGCTGGAAGAAGCAGGAGGTGCCACTGCTGCACAGATTGAGATGAATAAAAAACGTGAGGCTGAGTTCCAGAAACTACGCCGTGATCTGGAGGAGTCCACCTTGCAGCACGAAGCGACGGCTGCAGCACTCCGCAAGAAGCAGGCTGACACTGTGGCAGAGCTGGGAGAACAGATTGACAACCTCCAGCGTGTGAAACAGAAGCTGGAAAAAGAAAAGAGTGAATACAAAATGGAGATTGATGACCTGTCAAGCAATATGGAGGCTGTTGCCAAATCAAAGGCACGAGAACTTCTTTTCCTGAATATTGCGTTTTTAATATAAGAGTCATATTCATAGCAATTTTTCTTTTCAGGGTAACTTGGAGAAGGTATGCCGTACTCTTGAAGATCAACTAAGTGAAATTAAAACCAAAAATGATGAAACAATCCGTCAACTAAATGAGATAAGTACACAAAAAGCAAGACTGGCTACTGAGAATGGTACGTTTGAGGACAAAGCCACACTTCAAACTCCAAATTTAAGGTTTTGCCTACATTTTCAAGGATTCATGGAATTGTTCTTTCTTTTAAAAGGTGAATTTAGTCGTCTGCTAGAGGAAAAAGAAGCTCTTGTTTCTCAGTTGACTCGAGGCAAGCAAGCTTTCACTCAGCAGATTGAGGAGCTTAAGAGACACATTGAGGAAGAAACCAAGGTAATTGTTTACTATTTTGGTAACACGTCTTGTAGCAACATTAGCGAATAATGCTTTGTTTGTTGCTTTTCAGGCCAAAAATGCCCTGGCTCATGCTGTCCAGTCAGCACGACATGACTGTGATCTGCTCAGAGAGCAGTACGAGGAGGAACAGGAAGCCAAATCTGAGCTCCAGCGTGGCATGTCAAAGGCCAATAGTGAAGTAGCTCAATGGAGATCCAAATATGAGACCGATGCCATTCAGCGTACTGAAGAGCTTGAGGAAGCAAAGTAAGTAAAACCCGTTTAAACAGTAAATAAAGTAGAAACAATGACTAACATTTCATTGTTGCTTGTAGGAAAAAGCTTGCTCAGCGTTTACAGGATGCTGAAGAGTCCATTGAGGCTGTGAACTCAAAGTGTGCCTCTCTGGAAAAAACCAAGCAGCGACTGCAAAATGAAGTTGAGGATCTCATGATTGATGTGGAGAGAGCTAATGCTCTTGCTGCCAATCTTGACAAGAAGCAGCGGAACTTTGACAAGGTACAGGATGTATTACTTGTTCCTGAATTGTTGTACAACAACATAAGGTCTTTGCTCACAAATTTAATTGTCTTTTTCAAAGGTTCTGGCAGAGTGGAAGCAAAAGTATGAGGAAAACCAAGCAGAACTGGAAGGAGCTCAAAAAGAGGCCCGTTCTCTTAGTACAGAGCTTTTTAAGATGAAGAACTCCTATGAAGAAGCCCTAGACCATCTGGAGACCCTCAAGAGGGAGAACAAAAACCTTCAACGTAAGATTTTTCCACAAATACAAAGGGCAGATGATAGACCATTTCCATGCTTGCATGTGAATACTCTGGTTTTTATATTATTTAGAGGAAATCTCTGACTTGACCGAACAAATTGGAGAGACTGGGAAAACCATTCATGAGCTGGAGAAAGCCAAGAAGACAGTCGAAACCGAGAAAACTGAAATCCAGGTCGCTCTTGAGGAAGCTGAGGTAAGCTGAAATGTTTTTGAAGAACCACTATAATACTTACCAAAACTGCTTTTTTGTAATGTTAACTGATTATTGCTCTTTACTGGTCAACAGGGAACCCTGGAACATGAGGAATCTAAGATTCTTCGTATCCAGCTTGAGCTAAGCCAAGTGAAAGGGGAGATCGATCGTAAATTGGCTGAGAAAGATGAGGAAATGGAACAGATCAAAAGAAATAGTCAAAGAGTGATTGATTCCATGCAGAGCACTCTAGACTCTGAGATCAGGAGCAGAAATGAAGCCCTAAGAGTCAAGAAGAAGATGGAAGGAGACCTCAATGAGATGGAGATTCAGCTGAACCATGCAAATCGCCAGGCGGCAGAAGCTCAGAAACAGCTCAGGAATGTCCAAGGACAGCTCAAGGTAAAATTGTGGAGCTCTTCTTCAAGTTCCAGTTATCCTCAGCTTGAAGTTGAACATCATACTCTTCGATAATTATTCCACTGAAACAAGTTATTCATATTTTAATAGGATGCCCAACTGCACCTTGATGATGCACTGAGGGGTCAAGAGGACCTGAAAGAGCAGGTTGCTATGGTTGAACGCAGGAACAACCTGATGCAGGCTGAGATTGAGGAGCTGAGATCTGCTCTGGAGCAGACAGAGAGAGCTCGCAAAGTAGCTGAGCAGGAACTGGTGGATGCCAGTGAGCGTGTAGGACTTCTACACTCCCAGGTTTGTTTTCAAGTGTTTACAATTTAATTCATCTGAACTCTTAGACAGAATCATCAGTGGTAAACCATGTAACTCTCCAATATACAGAACACCAGTCTCATCAACACCAAAAAGAAGCTTGAGGCCGATTTAGTTCAAATCCAAGGTGAAGTGGATGATGCTGTCCAGGAGGCACGAAATGCAGAGGAGAAGGCTAAGAAAGCTATTACTGATGTGAGTACCTATTTATATGACACGTTCTATATGACCACATTTTCATCCAGTCAAATCCAATTAAATACATCTAGTGAACACTGAAAAAGAGCTGTAGTCATGTCATGTATGATTGCAGGCTGCCATGATGGCAGAAGAGCTGAAGAAAGAGCAGGATACGAGTGCTCATCTTGAGAGGATGAAGAAGAACCTGGAAGTTACAGTCAAAGACCTGCAGCACCGTCTGGATGAGGCTGAGAGTTTGGCCATGAAGGGAGGAAAGAAGCAGCTCCAGAAACTGGAAGCTAGGGTACTTTTTGTGCAATTTGTAAGAAGGCTATGAAATCTAAGGGGTACACCAGAATTGTTGCATCCATTTTTTCTATTTCCTAGGTTCGCGAACTGGAGAATGAGGTTGAGGCTGAGCAGAGAAAAAGTGCCGAAGCAGTTAAAGGAGTTCGGAAGTATGAGAGAAGAGTGAAGGAACTCACTTACCAGGTAGATAATTTAACTGAACTTCTGAGAAGGAATGGTTTGTCAACAGAGCAACATTTGTTACAATGTCTTTTTAACAGACTGAAGAGGATAAGAAGAATGTAACCAGACTGCAGGATCTGGTGGACAAACTGCAGTTGAAAGTGAAGTCCTATAAGAGACAAGCTGAGGAATCTGTAAGTACAGTATTATATGGTCATATTTCATCATAATTAAGACATCATCATGTTGTTTGACAATTTAATAAACTCGATTCCTTGGTAATCTCATCACAGGAGGAACAGGCCAGCACTCACCTTGCAAGGTACAGGAAGGTACAGCATGAGATGGAGGAAGCTCAGGAGAGAGCTGACATCGCTGAGTCCCAGGTCAACAAGCTCAGGGCAAAAAGCCGTGACATTGGAAAGGTATTTTAAAAGAAAGTAATTTATTGAAAATGTTTAAATATACACATTCTAACCTCAAAAGTCCAGAATATTTGACTTTTATTCATTTATTTATTCATTTTGCTTCTGCAGGGAAAAGAGGTTGCAGAGTAAATATCACCTTTCAAGAAGAGTCAGCAATAAACAATCATATAATATGAATTTGTGCTATGTCTGAGTCATGTGGTCAATAAAGTTGCCCACCAACCAACAATGGCTGCAATGTTTTCTTTTATTTAAAAATTTGACTTGCTCTCTTCATTTCATGGATGACACAAAAACTGCTTAATCTTTAATACAAATTATAGCTTCTTACAAGGTTTAAAGTATCCATATTAATAAGAAACTATGGTTACTTGGTAAATTGTGTGAAGGTGATGTGGCCTTTGTTTACACAGAACTGTAGTCCACAAGTCCATAGTAGGAGTGTCCTATTTGTCCTTTTTAACAAGTTCCACTTTGGGGATGTGATGCAACCTCAATGAATTTTGTAAAGTCTAAAATGGTGCACATTGGATTATAACCAAATAAATGACTATTAATCAGCCTACATGGTGCTCTGTCACTCAGAGTTTTCCCTTTTTTGAACTAATGCCACATTGGATAGCAGTCTCGTGTGAAATCCAAAGGGTGTCCAAGTTGTATCAGCTAACCAACCTCTTGTCATTTTAAGACTGGACCACTGCAGTTGGCTGTGGGCTAATCTTCTAGATAGAAGATGATTCACAATAAAATGGCACACCTACTTCTCCCAATCCATGTGACTCTGGAATAACATACTTCAACATGCTCCTACAGGTCTGTTGCCTTCTGTCCTCATACCCTTTCTCTGCTTCTCTGTGGTGAAACCTCCACCTGAAAACTGGTTGAAGAAACAGTTCATCCATGTGCATTTACCTAAACCGTAACCAAAAACATAAGACACTTCCCATTTACTATATATCTGTGCCACTCCAGTTTACTCTTTTATTGTTTGCTCCAGTATGAGAAATTATGCAAACTGGTTTAAAATCATGGCAAAATTATTAATTATAAATAGAAATATATTATACTGAATACCACCTTATTGCTTACTAGTTACCTCAGAATCTTGCTAAAGTAAGTCTTAAAATGTATTATATTGACCCTTTAGATTCATACATGTAAAATCAGCTGTAGACTCATTGGCCTCACATGTTAAAATGAGAACCTTTACAAACTCCTCATCTTGTTATGAATAATATGCAAATTTGGATGCAGCTCCCCATGTTTTGAACTGGTGGTGGCTCAGAACTGATGCACCATTACATGAAATATATATTTATATATACACCTCCCTTTACAAATCTATAGAAGGTTAATTCCATGTTTAAGATATTTTATGTAAGGGGAGCTAAGACTAACTAGATAAATTAGTTTACTTTAAATTAAGTTTGTTCAGCTCACTAAATATGATTTTCAGGTTCACTATATTGCTGCTTCTTAACGTTACATTTAAGAATTATCCCTCATGATAAAAACAGCATCAGGACCTTACCTTTTTATCCCTCAGGTCCTCATTCTGCCATGGTTTGAACCAATGTTTTAGAGAACCACACACTGTGAGTTAACACAAAAGTTAATAGCTCCCCAAACAAAGTCTGTGCAAAATCATGAAACTGCGAAAAAAATATCAAATAAATAAATGTTATGACAATGTTTACTTATCTGTGGTTGTACTCAGAAGGGATCCCAGCTGCATCCACCGAGAGAGAGAGACTTTATAATCAGCAGATCTTTGCGTGCTTAATAGTGTAAATGCGGCATCATACTCACACATTGAACAATAAAGCAAAGACTCTACAAACTCATTTGTCTTTCATCACGAGAAGCAAAGATGCTGTATTATATTTCAAAGTCCTAAAATAAGAAGCCGCAATGACTTTAAACTATGATACAACTGTCTCATCCAAGAACCGTTGTTCCATCCCACAATCTCTAATGGTGCACACTTGCAGGCTCTTGACAGACACTAAAACACTTGGATTTTGTTTTGTAATGTAATGCAGGAAGTTCAAGTCACAATAAATCCCCTGAGCCTGCTGCCATTTGGTGGGTCAAGATGGCACTGGTGTCTATATTTGTATTTTGTCCAAATATGAATGTAGTGTTATGGGTGGGTGATCAAGTTTCACATTTTTATTAAATGGATCCCATTATATCTCAAGAGTAACTCCCCCACAATTTTTAAAGCTTTCTGCTCTTTGCCAGTATGGGATCACCTTTCCAGTGGAAAGACTGACCTTAAGTCTCACAAAGCCCACTTTAAATCAAATCTCATATTACACAAAGCCAACCAGAGGAGGACTGTCAGATTAAAGAGGTCTGGATCCACAGATCTGGATGAAATGGCATCCTGTTTGACGTATTCATTAGAAAATGTTACCTGTGTGAAATCACATATACATACATGTCCAATGATTTATACATGATATATGTCTATTTCAAGTCTTAAAAGTGTATAAAAGAGCATGCACACATTCTTCAAGCACTCTCAGTGTGGAAAGGCACAGCTATTAGCACACAATGACTCAAGTTGGCCTGTTGACATCACAGATTTTGTCATCACCTTGGACTTTGTTTAATCCCCAAGAAAGGCCTGGAGAGCCTCAGCTGTTCTTAACAAGGAAAGGCATGATCTTTTGGCCTCCCTGCTTGTTTCTTGAAGGGACAGAAGTATACCAATTTGATTTCTTTGTAACACGGCAAATTTGTAAGGCTCGTGCAACTTTACACCAGTGACATTTGAGGTCTTCTCCACAACGAGTGGATGACTAATTATTGCCAGACATTCTTAAGAAGGACTTACAACTGAGGGTTAGATGGACTGACATGCACATTGTGGTTATTCATTTGCACTCGTTATTTGTCTCTACTGAATTATTTAAGTTAAAAATAAACAATTTATTATCATTCTAGGGTCATGATCGAGTACTCTTGAAATTTAGTTTTGTTGTCTTGTCACTTGATCCAGTTTTGTGCATACAGTAATGTTGCAGATTCTGATCAATAGTGACAAGTAATCCATAACAGTTCAGGATTACATTTAAACACATAAAATGCACAAAAAAACTCTCCACATTTCTATACTAGACCATAACATCTTGAAGAGATAAAACCATCTTGGAACTCCTTCTCATTTCAAGAGATAAAAATAATACAGGGACAAATGGAAGAGGGCAAACAGGACTCATGCCCAAAAATGAGATGCTGAAATGTCCTGACAGAACACTTACACTATAAAAGAGGGCTTTTTCCCGACTCCTCCCAGGGCTCACAACTACACAGCAAAGGTAAGTGATTGAATGCTAAGCCACGAAACAGACACTCTCTCTACATACAATTCTGCTTTTACTTTTTGTTACTTTTAACAAATAAGGATGTTTTAGTCTGTTTATTACAAATTACAAGATTGTGCTCCTCAATAAAAACGATGTTATCCTGGGCTAATTAAAAAAATATTTTTTTCCCTGATGAATTATTTTAGAATTTGGGCAAGTTTCAACTGACAACAAATTCCTTGTTTTATTTTACAGTATACACGGAGGTGGTGAATTACAACATCAAGATCAAGTTCCAAGAGTTGGTTATCAAGATTAAGATCAAGTCCTAAGACTTGGTGATCAAGATAAACATCAAGTCCTAAGAGTTGGTGCAATACAAAGGTATCTTTTCAATTAACTCTAAATGCTAAACAATGTGACAAATTCATGCATAACTTAGTTTTTTAACACGGTTTTGTCATTCTCAACCACCATTTTTGCCTTTTTGGTGACAAGTTAATCAACCAAGTACTTGGTTATTTTACATTTTTATCTAATGTTAAAGGGTACTATTACACATGCATGAACGTAAATGTTCCTTTGAATATAACTTGCATTACAAACAGTATTGGTTGTTCTTCTGTCAGAATTCCACTATGGGGGATGCGGAAATGGAGTGTTTTGGCCCTGCGGCCATCTACCTCCGCAAGCCAGAAAAAGAAAGACTGGAAGCTCAAAATAAACCATTTGATGCCAAAACTGCCTATTTTGTGACTGAGCCCAAGGAGATGTACCTCAAAGGCGTCCTCAAGAGTCGGGAAGGTGGCAAAGCCACAGTGGAAACTCTGTGTGGCAAAGTGGGTATAAGACATACTTAGACAAAATTTGCCAAATAAATTTTACAGCCATCTGCATTGCTTTTTTGATAACTGTAAAACGACGCTCCCTCCAGACCATCACAGTGAAGGAGGATGACATTTTTCCAATGAATCCCCCCAAGTTCGATAAGATAGAGGACATGGCCATGATGACCCACCTCAACGAACCCACTGTGCTGTACAACCTCAAAGAGCGTTATGCAGCATGGATGATCTATGTATGTAACCAAAACTGAAGTGTTAATCTGTTTCAAAGGCGTTGTGCTGCTTTACTTATAAATCAATGAAATTTCTGTATTTAGCATGTGAAATAACATTACTCTCTTGCAGACCTATTCCGGGTTGTTCTGTGTCACTGTGAACCCCTATAAGTGGCTCCCAGTGTATGATTCTGCAGTTGTGGCAGCCTACAGGGGCAAAAAAAGAGTTGAAGCCCCACCTCACATCTTCTCCATCTCTGACAATGCCTATCAGTTCATGCTCACTGGTATGAAAAAATAATCTTTATGATTGAGGTTCAGTGGCTAAATTGTTAAAAGATCCAGTTTATATATAGAATGTAATAAATTACTTTCTACTCTTTTGTAGATCGTGAGAATCAGTCTATCCTGATTACGTAAGTATAATGTTTTAAGTATTTTCACCACAAATGCAATGTGAAACTGTGAAAATAGAAACTGTGCAGTCTGATGCATATTATGATATACTGTACCATATTTTCAGTGGAGAATCTGGTGCAGGAAAGACTGTGAACACCAAACGTGTCATCCAGTACTTTGCGACAATCGCTGTATCATCTGGACAGAAGAAAGCAGAGCCCGTCCCTGGAAAAATGCAGGTATATCTGTTATTTATGTGACAATATGGTAATGAGGATGGATTTATTAAATTGTATGGTCATCAATCCAAAATATAAATCCAAAAAGGTCTTAGAAAGCAGTAGAACACTTATTTAACTGGCATATCTAAAACATTATGTGTCCATCAGGGGTCGCTGGAAGATCAAATCATTGCAGCCAACCCCTTGCTGGAAGCCTATGGAAATGCCAAGACTGTGAGGAATGACAACTCCTCCCGCTTTGTAAGTATTGAGGCAACTGCAAATGTCTACTATGTGTTTTAACTTTTCCTGATAAATTTGATCTTACTTCTAAATTCTTCAGGGTAAATTCATCCGAATTCATTTTGGCACCACTGGAAAACTGGCATCAGCTGATATTGAAACTTGTGAGTCCTTCATTCTTTTAGATTTCAGTTGATTATGCACATTCCTTTTATCCCTCTGACAATCATGGTATTGATCCATAGATCTGCTGGAAAAGTCAAGAGTAACTTTCCAGTTGTCTGCTGAGAGGAGCTACCACATCTTCTACCAGCTTTGCACTGGCCATAAGCCAGAACTGCTGGGTAAGAAACTCTATTATTGCATAGGATCATATTTTCACATATTTAATTTGAATTTGATAAAATATTTCTAAAGAATGCAAACAGATAATATGATCATTCAAACTTTGGATTAAATTCTTTCTTTCTTGTCATATTCCTCTTGTAGAGGCTCTTCTAATCACCACTAACCCATTCGACTATCCCATGATCAGTCAGGGTGAGATCACAGTCAAGAGTATCAATGATGTGGAAGAGTTCATTGCAACTGATGTAAGTAGAACTTTGAACTTGTCAAGTGATTAACATAAAAAGCCTATTTCACATTTGCAATGTATCATCAGCAACATTACAAGAGACACATGATTGTTTCTGACCTGCAGACAGCCATTGATATCCTGGGCTTTACTGCTGAGGAGAAAATGGGCATCTACAAGCTGACAGGAGCTGTGATGCATCATGGGAACATGAAGTTCAAGCAGAAGCAGAGGGAGGAGCAGGCTGAGCCTGATGGAACTGAGGGTGTGACTTCAATCTAAATCCAGCTGTAGAAACATTTATATATGATAAAAATATGGAAGGAATATATTATTTTTAATAATCTATTAATAATTTACTTGATTTATTTTTTTTCAGTGGCTGATAAAATCGCTTACCTCATGGGACTGAACTCTGCTGACATGCTGAAGGCATTGTGTTACCCCAGAGTGAAGGTCGGGAATGAATTTGTGACCAAAGGTCAAACTGTTCCTCAGGTGTGTCCACTTAAAAAATTTATAATTAATGATTGCATCACTGAATTTTTTAGAATATACTTTTTTGAAAGAAATGGAATAACAATAGCATCATTGTTTTCTAAATTAGGTGAATAATTCAACCATGGCTCTGTGCAAGTCAGTTTATGAGAAAATGTTCTTGTGGATGGTTGTCCGAATCAATGAGATGCTGGACACCAAACAGCCAAGGCAGTTCTTCATCGGAGTGCTTGATATTGCTGGGTTTGAAATCTTTGATGTAAGTTAATAAGATAAAAAATATGAATACGTAGTTTTAGCTTCTTGGTTCTGACACTGAAATATTTTATGTTCTCTACAGTTCAACAGCCTGGAGCAGCTGTGCATTAATTTCACAAATGAGAAACTGCAACAGTTTTTCAACCACCACATGTTTGTGCTGGAGCAAGAGGAATACAAGAAAGAAGGCATCGAGTGGGAGTTCATTGATTTCGGTATGGACTTGGCTGCCTGCATTGAGCTTATTGAAAAGGTAACAAATTTCAACTTTAGGACATGATGTTTTTATTTTTATTTTTAAGCATAGGTGTTTTGGTCTGATTCATTTTCTCATCTCAAGGAAATGTGCTCTTTCTTGCAGCCAATGGGTATTTTCTCCATCCTTGAGGAGGAGTGTATGTTCCCTAAGGCAACAGACACAACCTTTAAGAACAAGCTGCATGACCAGCATCTTGGTAAAAGTGCATGCTTCCAGAAGCCCAAACCTACCAAAGGCAAGGCCGAGGCCCACTTCTCCTTGGTGCACTATGCTGGAACTGTGGATTACAACATCGTAGGCTGGCTGGATAAGAACAAGGACCCTCTGAATGACTCAGTGGTTCAGCTGTACCAGAAGTCCTCAATGAAACTGCTGGCTCACCTGTATGCTGCTCATGCTTCTGCTGAAGGTCTGCAAAACAAATTCACACATTTATGATTGAAACATTAGGATGCAAATATAAAACTTATCAAACTTTGTTAACAAAGAACCTTGATTTCTGTATATGACATTATTTACCTTGCTTAATCAACAGCTGACACTGGTGGCAAAAAGGGTGGGAAAAAGAAGGGCGGCTCCTTCCAAACTGTGTCTGCTCTGTTCCGGGTAATGATGTGGCTTCATTTAACTCCTTAATATTTTATCTTTTTTTTTTTTTAAGATGTACCGGGTGTTAGCGTATCTGTTTATTCTTCAACCAATAGGAGAACTTGGGCAAACTGATGACCAACCTGAGAAGCACTCATCCTCATTTTGTCCGTTGCTTGATTCCAAATGAGTCAAAGACTCCAGGTTAATATTTTTTGCATTCATGTTAGAAATACAGAAAATCATGCAATATATTTAAATTATTGGCTCTGTTAAAGGGAACATGATAGACTTTTATGTAAAAACAATAATCAAGGTTGTTGAACTCTTTTTATTTTAGGTCTTATGGAGAACTTTCTGGTCATCCATCAGTTGCGCTGTAACGGTGTACTGGAGGGAATCAGAATTTGCAGAAAAGGTTTCCCAAGCAGAATCCTCTATGGTGACTTCAAGCAAAGGTAATCAATGTACATGATGTATAAATATGTTTAAATATGTTTTTACAAATTCGAATGTAATGTTTTTTGTAATGTTGATGAATCTGGATTTTTCTAAATGAGGAGGATGTACCCACAGCTAGTAATTTGCATAAAACAAGTGTGCTTTCTCTCACACACATATGCTTCTTTTGCATGGGCAAAAAGATCCAATATATTCGTAACAAATAGAAATTCACAACTTAGTATGATTCTGAAACCACATTAATTCAAGGTAAACCTTGTCATATTATGAATATGTTTTCTTTAGATACAAAGTATTGAATGCTAGTGTCATCCCTGAGGGTCAGTTCATTGACAATAAGAAGGCTTCAGAGAAGCTTCTTGGCTCCATTGATGTGGATCATACCCAGTACAAGTTTGGACACACCAAGGTTAGGATGTTTTCAAGACTCTGCAATCACTGTTGATGATTCAGTTGGCACTAACAATGTGAAAACCAAACCAAATTTCAGGTGTTCTTCAAAGCTGGTCTTCTGGGTCTTCTTGAGGAGATGCGAGATGAAAAACTTGTTATCCTTGTGACCATGACTCAAGCACTTTGCAGAGGCTATGTTATGAGGAAGGAGTTTGTCAAAATGATGGAGAGAAGGTAGTTTTGTCTTGAAAAAAAAAAATGTATACTTTATAACACACTGGAGGATAACACTCCACATCCACACACAACATCTGACCATTTCTTCTGATTCTATGATCCAGAGAGTCCATCTTCACCATCCAGTACAACATCCGCTCATTCATGAATGTGAAACACTGGCCATGGATGAAGCTGTATTTTAAGATCAAGCCTCTGCTCAAGAGTGCAGAGACTGAGAAGGAAATGGCAGCCATGAAAGAGAATTTTGAAAAAATGAAGGAGGATCTAGCAAAGGCACTTGCCAAGAAGAAGGAGCTGGAGGAGAAGATGGTTTCCCTGCTGCAGGAGAAAAATGACCTGCAGTTGCAAGTGGCAGCTGTGAGTTTTTCATCAGCATTCATCAATTTGTCTTTATAACATCACAAGTTCACAGCTAAAATTCAAATCAAATGATGCTCTAATCAACAGGAAACAGAGAACCTTTCTGATGCTGAGGAGAGATGCGAAGGACTAATCAAAAGCAAGATCCAGCTGGAGGCGAAACTCAAAGAGACAAATGAAAGATTGGAGGATGAGGAAGAAATCAATGCTGAACTGACAGCCAAGAAGAGAAAACTAGAGGATGAGTGCTCTGAGCTGAAGAAAGACATTGATGATTTAGAGCTTACCTTAGCCAAAGTGGAGAAGGAGAAACATGCCACCGAGAACAAGGTTAATATCTTGAGAAACAGGTTTAGGTAAACTTGATCTTCCACTCAGATTGGAGTCACTGAAATTATCCACTGTATCTCTTAGGTTAAAAACCTTACTGAAGAATTGACATCTCAAGATGAGGTTATTGCTAAGCTGACTAAGGAGAAGAAAGCCCTCCAAGAGGCACATCAGCAGACTCTTGATGATCTGCAGGCAGAGGAGGACAAAGTCAATACTCTGACAAAAGCCAAAGCAAAGCTTGAGCAGCAAGTCGATGACGTGAGTTTGAAATGTAACAAATAGTGCAAATCAGTACTCATGTGTCTGGTTTTTGTTACAACAAACAGGAGAAATCCACCATGAAAATAATATTCTGGAGGAAAGTTATGCTTACTAATCTTTCACATTTGTGAAACAGCTGGAAGGTTCTCTGGAGCAGGAGAAGAAACTCCGTATGGACCTGGAGAGGGCCAAGAGAAAGCTTGAGGGTGATCTGAAACTTGCCCAAGAATCCATAATGGACCTGGAGAATGACAAGCAACAATCAGACGAGAAGATAAAGAAGTAAGATTTTAACCTCTATTTGAAATGTTTTGAAGAGAATAATATTTGTGATGGTAGTGAGGAACTAATAAAATATTGTTATCCTATCCTACTTACCATTATAATTAAGTCCCCTTGTTAACCTTCAGAATAATTATAATTATTTTTTTTAAACAGGAAGGACTTTGAATCAAGTCAATTGCTGAGCAGGATTGAAGACGAGCAGTCTCTTGGTATTCAGCTCCAGAAGAAGATTAAAGAGCTTCAGGTCACTCAAAGTGCTACTGTGATTTTATGCTTATTAGTTGTAATTAACTGTAACTCATCAAAGTTTTGCTACCACAGGCTCGTATTGAGGAGCTGGAGGAAGAAATTGAGGCAGAACGCGCTGCTCGTGCTAAGGTCGAGAAGCAGAGGTCTGATCTCTCCAGGGAACTTGAGGAGATCAGCGAGAGGCTTGAAGAAGCAGGAGGTGCCACTGCTGCACAGATTGAGATGAATAAAAAACGTGAGGCTGAGTTCCAGAAACTACGCCGTGATCTGGAGGAGTCCACCTTGCAGCACGAAGCGACGGCTGCAGCACTCCGCAAGAAGCAGGCTGACACTGTGGCAGAGCTGGGAGAACAGATTGACAACCTCCAGCGTGTGAAACAGAAGCTGGAAAAAGAGAAGAGTGAGTTTAAAATGGAGATTGATGACTTGTCAAGCAGTATGGAGGCTGTTGCCAAATCAAAGGCAAGTATTCATATGAAATATTGGATAAGAAACAGCACTGTATTGTATAAGAATACCCATTAAAAAATTGTTTTTTACAGACAAATCTTGAAAAGATGTGCCGTACACTTGAAGATCAGTTGAGTGAGTTTAAGACAAAGCATGATGAACATGTACGCCACATCAATGATATAGGTGCTCAAAAGGCAAGACTTCAGACTGAAAATGGTAAGTAGTATTTTTGGTAACACTTTAGAATAGGTAACATCTATTAGTTGCTTATTAGCATGCATATTACTAGATTATTAGCCATGTATTAATTAAGAACATATTAATGACTTATTCTACTTGACCTTATTCTACATCCCTAATCTTACCCAGTACCAAAACCTAACAACTACCTTACTAACTATTAATAAGCAGCAAATTAAGAATTTATTGAGAGAAATGTCATAGTTAATAGTTGACAAGTTTCCTATTCTAAAGTGTTACCATACTTTTTACTGGAGGAATAAAGCAATGAAATTCTCTATACACACACCTAAACAACACTTCAGTTATTGACCATCATTAAATTCATTCAAGGTGAAATGGGACGTCAACTAGAAGAAAAAGAGGCTTTAGTTTCTCAGCTGACTCGAAGCAAACAGGCTTTCACTCAGCAGATTGAAGAGCTGAAGAGGCAAATTGAGGAAGAAGTCAAGGTGAGGAATTAGCATTTTCCTAATGAATGACCTTATGAACTAAACCTAATGAATACCTTTCTGTTTTAAAGGCCAAAAATGCCTTGGCTCATGGTGTCCAGTCAGCACGACATGACTGTGATCTGCTCAGAGAGCAGTACGAGGAGGAACAGGAAGCCAAATCTGAGCTCCAGCGTGGCATGTCAAAGGCCAATAGTGAAGTAGCTCAATGGAGATCCAAATATGAGACCGATGCCATTCAGCGTACTGAAGAGCTTGAGGAAGCAAAGTAAGAAAAATCCCCTGTTTAAACAGTAAATAAAGTAGAAGCAATGACTAACATTTCATTGTTGCTCCTAGGAAAAAGCTTGCTCAGCGTTTACAGGATGCTGAAGAGTCCATTGAGGCTGTGAATGCCAAATGTGCCTCCTTGGAAAAGACTAAACAGCGACTGCAAAATGAAGTCGAGGATCTCATGATTGATGTGGAGAGAGCAAATGCTTTAGCTGCCAACCTTGACAAGAAACAAAGGAACTTTGATAAGGTAAAGCAACCATGTCTTTTGCACATTCATTTAGTTACATTTAATATTATTGTGATGCACCTCACCATGGGTATATTGTTCAATGTCGTAAAGGTCTTAGCAGAATGGAAGCAGAAGTATGAGGAAAGCCAGGCAGAGTTGGAAGGAGCCCAGAAGGAGGCTCGTTCTCTTAGTACAGAACTTTTCAAAATGAAAAATTCTTATGAGGAGGCTTTGGACCACCTGGAGACTCTGAAAAGGGAAAACAAGAACCTTCAACGTATGTACAATCACTTACCTTTTATGTTAGTTTTTAAGATCTTCTACAGAATAGTATGTTTCAAACCACTGTTAATCATGTGCTCTTTCATGTATACAGAGGAGATCTCAGATTTGACTGAGCAGCTTGGTGAAACTGGAAAGACTATTCATGAGCTGGAAAAAGGAAAGAAAACTGCTGAAATGGAAAAATCTGAAATCCAAGCCGCACTTGAAGAAGCTGAGGTAATATGGTGCTTTAAAAAAAAAAAGGTTATTTCCACTGTTCTAGCAAACAATTCCCTACAAGTTATTCTAATTTTCAGGCAACCCTAGAGCATGAAGAATCAAAGATTCTTCGCGTTCAGCTTGAGTTGAACCAAGTGAAAGGGGAGATTGATCGGAAATTGGCTGAGAAGGATGAGGAGATTGAACAGATCAAGCGAAACAGCCAGAGAATCATTGATTCCATGCAGACCACCCTGGATGCTGAAGTCAGAAGCAGAAATGATGCTCTGAGAATTAAGAAGAAGATGGAAGGAGACCTCAATGAGATGGAGATTCAGTTGAGCCATGCAAATCGCCAGGCTGCTGAAGCTCAGAAACAGCTCAGGAACGTCCAGGGACAACTGAAGGTTTGTTCTGTTACAGCAGTGTAGCACTATGTCTTGATCTGACTAATGAGATCAGAAGACCTAACTATCTCTTGATTGCTTCAGGATGCTCAACTCCACCTTGATGAAGCTTTAAGAGCACAAGAGGACATGAAAGAGCAGGTTGCTATGGTTGAACGCAGGAACAACCTGATGCAGGCTGAGATTGAGGAGCTGAGATCTGCTCTGGAGCAGACAGAGAGAGCTCGCAAAGTAGCTGAGCAGGAACTGGTGGATGCCAGTGAGAGAGTGACTCTCCTACACTCCCAAGTAAGAAGAATGATTTGTTTTATGTAATTTTTTAAGGAATAACTCATAATCAACATTATTTTCAACATTCTCTCATTTTCTTCAGAATACCAGTCTTATTAACACCAAGAAGAAATTGGATGCAGATCTTGTTCAAATTCAAGGTGAGATGGAAGATGTAGTCCAGGAAGCACGCAATGCTGAAGAGAAGGCAAAGAAAGCAATAACTGATGTGAGTAAAACTACAGTAGTTTTAAACTACCAATTTACACATTTTTATTCTCCAAAGAAACCGAATTCTGAGTAAAACATTATTGCAGGCTGCCATGATGGCAGAAGAGCTGAAGAAAGAGCAGGATACAAGTGCTCATCTTGAGAGGATGAAGAAGAACCTGGAAGTTACGGTCAAAGACCTGCAGCACCGTCTGGATGAGGCTGAGAGTTTGGCCATGAAGGGAGGAAAGAAGCAGCTCCAGAAACTGGAGGCTAGGGTATGTGGCTATACACATAGTACATTAAATTTTTAGAGACTTAACAAAGGCTAATTTTGCAGATGAATGGTGACATAAGTTTAATTAATGTTTTAAAAACTGGGTGGAGGGAATTAATTATTCAATGCACTAAAGAAGGCCTTGAACTTTGTCCTGCTGGTGATACATGTAAAATAAAAGGTATTCACATTTTTGTGAATGCTAATCATCGTTTCATATACAAAGTAATTAAACAGATTGATGCATTAAAATACATTTTATAGAGTGATAAAAGATTGCGGTTCAAATGGCTTTGTGGAATGTACACATGGAATATACATTCACATATTTTATCACAAGCATAAAGTCAGGAATAACATAAATTATAATCCATGATTCAGGTTCGTGAGCTGGAGGGTGAAGTTGAAGCGGAGCAGAGACGCAGTGCTGAAGCGGTGAAAGGTGTCCGCAAATATGAAAGAAGAGTGAAGGAACTGACTTATCAGGTACTTCATCAAACAAAAATATGTATGTAGGTATGATAAATGGTTCAGTTAATGCATTACATTTTTTCTGATGCAGACTGAAGAAGATAAGAAGAATATTATCAGACTGCAAGACCTAGTGGACAAACTTCAACTGAAAGTCAAGGCCTACAAGAGACAGAGTGAAGATGCTGTGAGTAATTTTAAAGTTTGATGTGTGTTGTGCAACACAATATACTGAATATGATGACCCTAAACAAGTATTATTTCATTGACAGGAGGAACAGGCCAACAGTCACCTGACCAGGTTCAGAAAGGTGCAGCATGAGCTGGAGGAAGCTCAGGAGAGAGCTGACATTGCCGAGTCCCAGGTCAACAAGCTGAGAGCTAAAAGCCGTGAATTTGGGAGGGTAAATATCAAACTTTTATTTAGTTCATTATTTGTGATCAAGGACTTTGTTATCCATACAAAATTTTGTGTATAGGCTTTAATCATGTAAAAACAAATCTACAGTATTAAACAATCTTAAAAAGTACATTATTGTGCTCATTTTGATAATGCTTCACTTCACATTATTTTCATTTGTTTACAGGGTAAAGAGGCTGAGGAATGAACCTTTTGAGAAAAAGGGTGGGCAGAGAATCAGTAACTAATTACTGTGAAATCCTTGTCCACAAAAACCAGTAACCAATAATAAAAAAGCTGTTCATCTGAGGTGTCTTTGTGTTTATTTTTTCTTGGTTATACTTGTATAGTCTAGTTGGTATTTAAAACATAGCTGGTTACATCCATATGTGTGTGCGTTCATCTGATTAAAAAAAATGCTAATCCAAAATGATTCCAAAAAATGTATTTTTGAGGAAGTCCAGATCTATAGATAAATGGGAATACAAATACCTTGGTCATAGTACATCCCAACCTTATGCTAAATTGAAAAATGTACTGAAAGACATGTATAATCCTTCTGCAGAAAAGCCTGAGAAAAAGAGCTGTTTAAAACCTACAAAAGCTATGACAGAGCTAGCCATTACTTACCTTAAAAAACACATTAGCATCCAGCAAACAATTCACATAATCCACAAGCCACATCGACAGAATTCTCTCAAAAAGACTTTAAAAGGCTGCATCAAATATTAGAAAAGAAACGCAATTTGTAGGGAACCCTTACAGTTCAATAAAAAGTTATCTTCTATTTTAACTCATCGTATTCAGTCTCTTTTCTAGCTACGGTATCTATTATGACCACTAGGGGTGGCTATGCGCTACCTCTAGCTAAGCTGCAGAACAGTTCATTCGAATCGGTTCTTTTTAAACAGTTCGTTTCAAATAATGTTAAAAAACGATTCGCAATGGATGTAGTAGTCCCGTGACGTAAAACGCTGAACGCTACTAAATAATTATTAACTTAACATTAACTTACTTGGTTTTTGTGCAGTTTGAAACTTGTTGATTCAAGTTTTTATACGTGTTAATAAAACGGCCACACAAAAAATTCTAAACATATTTCCAGTATTTCTTAAAATTCGCTGCTATTCGACTAATCTTTTCACCTTATTAATCAAAACCACTGTTCGCTCCAAATGTTTTACATTAAATAAAGCATCAAAAGGACGATCAAGACTTAACGATTCTTTTGGAAAACGGTCCAGATCAGTTGTGGTCGGTGTACCTGTTCAACCGACTCATTAAAAGACTCGATTCCAAAGAACGGCTCATTAGAGAATCGGACGTCGCCGCCACCGCGGGGCGATGGAGAAAGGCGTCCTTAAGTCCAGTCAGCTGCACGGTCGCTTCGAGATGTACAACTAAGGAAGCTGGGAGATAAATTCTAATCATTTTAAGCATACACAAAAAGACACTCATTACAAGAATTTTGAAGAAAATGAAGTTCAAAATGGTGCGTCGGCGTAGCTGCTCGCAGAAGACAAGAAGCTGCGCAGTTGCTATAATCACGCGTCTCGATGTAAACAAGAGAGTGAATGTTGACAACTGGAAGTGCTGAGTAAGCCAGCGAATGTAATGCTACCACAAACCGGAGGTACGCTTATACTGATAAAAATAAAATGTCTTTATACCTAGATGTTAGGTGCGCGGCTGTTATCGATAATATTTTGCTATCTTTTCGTATAAGTTAATAAGCTTGTTAAAAAAGTAGCCTTTTTAGCAGGTTAGCCAGTCAGCTACTCTTCTGGGTGACGTCTGCTTTAATGCGGAGTTTTCTGTCTGTCAAATACCAGCTATGGTTTGTGTCACAATACTGTTTTAAAAACATGTTTAAATAGTCTATTTTAAACAGGTCAATAAAAGTCTCGTCTGTCAAAATGATGGAACCCCAGGACAATATTGAGGAGGATGACACCGCATCATCATCACCGCCACCGCGATCTCTGCCCCGTCAGCGCGTCTCTCTGCAGAAGAGCAGCGTGTGTTCTCGATCCTACTTCATGGTGGTGATGGTTTTTTTCCACGTTTATATTATCAATGTCATTGCACTTCTGCTCTATGTTCATTATAATAACGGCTCTAACGCGATAACTGCAAACCGGGATTTTACAAGCAAAGACAACAGTTATAAAGTGAACGGAGAATCTGATCCGCAGACCCCTGCAGACTCGGGCTTCCCTCGAAATATGCATCTTCCTCGCATTGAGGGAATACGGGTAAAGAGTATAAGATGGTTTGGAGCTCTGTGAGTACGGTCAGGTTTTTTGATTTTCATAAAACTGCAAAGTCTTTTTCATTTTTAGGTGGGCCATGTCCAAAAAGTGTCACTGGTGCCAGGGAAAGTCCATGAGATGAAAACACTCAGTCTAAAGCCCCTTCTGTTTGGTAAGGAAATGTAAAATAAAATCGTATTTCATGTTGTTCATGATCTGTATGATTTTCATTTCATGAAAGTTGATATTTAGCAGATGGTCCATTATTTTTTTTTTTTTAAATAGAGCAATAGTTATATTCATCCATAGTTACTCTTACCTAGATAACTAAAGTTTTAACTATCCTTTTAATTTTAAGAGAACAGTGATGTCTACAACACAGTTATAATAATAACGACATAGAGAACTTTATGTTTGGAATGGAATCTTTTTCAGATCGATTTTTCCAGTTGATGAACTAACTACATAAACATTGATGGCCAATAAGAATATAAAAGAGCATGAGCATTTAAACAGCTGATGGCTTAAAGGGATACTCCACCTTTTTGTAAGCAAAGAAAACAATAAAAACGACTAAATACACTAGAAACAGCGCATCCTTGTGTAGCAGATGAGACAGAAGAGCATACATAGCACAGCGACTTTTTATACATTTTATGGACCTTGACACTGTTATTTACTTGGCAGTCTATGGGACAGTCTCAAGCCTCCAGGTTTTCATTCAAAATATTTTTTAATTCTCATTTTGGGCTGGAGTAACCCTTTAACTGCAAGTGCATGCTTATAATAAACTAGATGTTTTTCATCCCATTGGATTGGATGCTTATGTAGTTAGTGTTCTTGGTGTGAAAGAACATTAATAAAGCTTATAATTTTATATTTTCAGACTGTTCCTTCGCCCCTGTGTAAAACAATTAAATGTAATACTTTACATCCGCAAAAATGCATTGATTTCATTAATAAAAATGTTTCATTAATAATTCCCAGTATGACCAAACATGAATGAAAATCATGAATGAGGGGTATTTTGAGGTCATTACTATTTTTAGGAGATACGTTGAAAAGAAAACATCTTGGGTTACTTATGTAACCATGGTTCCCTGAGTAGGGAACGACACACTTAATCCTCTAGGGTTCACTATGGGGAAACGCCACGTCGTGACCCGTGTCTGAATCATACATTGAAAACAGCACATTGGCCGGCCAAGGTCCATGATGTCACTACCGGTGTGACTATAGTATAAATAAAACCAGGATAATATGTCATCCACATCTTCATCTGAAGCTTGTGTCCGAAGCATAGCAGGAAGCTAGAGGATGCAGTGTCTAAATCCCTACTCCGGGAACCATGGTTACATAAGTAACCTGAGACATTCTCTTTCAAGGGAACTTTCAACTGTCTCCCCTAGGGGTCGCTATGGGGAATGGTACCATGCTTAGGGGAGTGCAGGCCAGAACCATGGCAAGCACTAAGTACCAACTCTACCATTTGAGAGAGAGATAACATTGCCGCGGGATGTTAGACGGCTGTCCATGACATTAGCCTAATTTCCACTGTCGGGCCAGGACTTAAATTGGGCCGGGCAGGGCTAATAGCCTCGGGCCAGTAGCACGAGGCCAGAATAAAGCAGGGTTTCCACAGTCGAGCCAGAAGCTTTGCTGCGCGTCACTAAAACACGCCCTTTACACACCTCTCTGGAACAACGTCACTAACAAAACCCATTCATTTCATCAACAAAGAGAAGTTATCAGAAAACTAAGAAATAAGTCACTGGAACATGCGCAATCACACACAAACATGACAAAAGCTGCCGTTTGTTTGCATGCATTGGTAAATCTTCAAATTCAAAGCCATCAATGTTTTACTATAGTAGAATAAGTGATACATTGATCGTAATGAATTGATTTATTAGGACTAAGAATTAATCACATAGAAATACATTTATTTCTATTTTATTTATTTATTTTCTAATGCTTATGAAAATAGCCTGCTTATTCAGTCAAGTCTGTTTCTATTTATTTGTAGCCAAAGTGGCCTATACGTCACATTTAGAATGAATTATGATATCTTTATTTTTATAAAAGCTCCCGAACATGAGTGAAGCTAAACTCTCGAGACGAGACTTATGACAGATAATATAAGTTACTAAATAATTACACGATTGTGATAGAGAATAAGAAGCTGACATCTGATTTCCTCAAACGTTCATATTAACCATGTTTACTATGGTAATGTTAATGCCCAGCGTGCATAGTCTTTTGCATCGTTTATAAATATTTTTGCCTTGTATAGTGATTGTAATTCACATCGCATCAACTTATTGTAAACACTCCTGCTGACTGAAAATGAGTTTTGAGCTTGACATTTAAAAAAGTGTTTAATGCTGGTGTTATAGAAATGATCCGCAGCACAGACTCTATATTTTTTATAAAAGCTCCCGAACAAAAATTATTATAATATTTTGATGATATGCTATGCTACGTTGAGCTAAACTCTCGAGACAAGACGAAAGATAAATGTTACTAAATAAAAGTGATAAATAAAAGTAAAAGTGGTTGCATTTACCATGTTTACTATGGTAACGTTAATGTTTATCGTGCATAGTCTTTTACATCGCTTATAAATATTTCTGCCTTGTTTAGTGATTTATAATCCACATTGGATCAAGTTATTTCAATCACTCGCTGCTGACTAAGAGTGAGTTTTGATCTCAAATTATTTAAAAAAGTCTTTAATACAGCTTTAAAGCTGTTATCTCTCTGAAATGATCCGCGGCTGACGCTCTCCAGATGCTGAGAAAATCCGCCTTTGTTCATAACCCCTCCTCTAGCCCCAGCTGGCCCGCTTTGGCCGGGCCAAAAAACCCTAGCCGTTGGCCCCGAGGAAGCCCCGGTAAGGCACGATCAAGCCCTGGAAGTGACAGTGGAAACGCGACTGGCCTTGGCACGCACTAGCATGCCCGGTTTAAGCTCGCCAGTGGAAATGCAGCTATTATCCCTTATGGCCAAAGGCCTAGGCTACATACTCAAACTTACCTGATAGGGGGCCTGATGATCAAGAAGGCTCCCACAGAAGCCTATGACCTGCTGCATGATTTAGGAAGCATGAAGCCAGAACCCGGGCTATCATACTGGCTGGACAAAATATCGATGAGTGAAGTAACACTGCAAGTCGAGCACCCAGTTTCTGAATCCAGCCAAGGTGGGTGCTCACAAAGGACCTACCTTAGAAAGGACAGAAACCCAAAGGTCCCAGAAAAAGACTGCAAATAAATCTCACAGAAGGATTCTACACGCATAACCACCAGCACATTATATATATATATATATATATATATATATTACACACCTACCATTGTTCCCGTGCTGGAGCCCCGATCAAGAGGCGACCCAAAGAAGCCTCTAGTCCGGACCATCAGTAAGGTGGTCACTATGAAGCCATAGAACCAACCAAAACATCATAGGTCCAGCATAGGAGACTGTAATGCAGGTAGTTCCCACCTAATCTCAGTCATGTGGAGAGCTAGTGGTTATAGGGGAATTAGGAAGGGGGAGATAAGGCCAGATGTAAAACCCTCAAAGGGAGTGAGTAGATAGTATCACTCTGATCTGGACTCTGTATTGAGATCAATGGAAGGCTCACCTGAGCTGGAAAGTGAAAGTGACATGATATACAGCCAAGTGTGGTGACCCATACTCAGAATTTGTGCTCTGCATTTACCCCATTCAAAGTGCACCCACACAGCAGTGAACACACACACACCATGAAGACACACCCCAAGCAGTGGGCAGCCATTTATGCTGCCACGCCCGCGGAGCAGTTGGGGGTTCGGTGTCTTGCCCAAAGGTACCTCAGTCGGAACCTTAGGGTTAGGAGTCAAACTCTCTAACCACTAGGCCATGACTTCCCCGAACTACAGTACATAGCGGACGTAGTTCATAGTAAATATGATCAGAAAGATAACGCTCATCGAGATGACCTCACAGCATCACTTTCTTAGCCCACTTCCACAGCAAGTCCAGCCTCGCCATGTTGTGATCCATAACCACCAACAGCTTGTCATACGCAGGGCAAGAGGATTAGGATTCCTCTGTGCCAACGTGTTGTTGATGTTTTTCAATGTATGCTTCAGACATGGGTCACAACTGCTGTTTCCCCATAGCGACTCCTAGAGGATGCAGTTCGAGTTCTCTTTAAAGGGAACTTAACTTCCTTGTTGAGGCATGCATTGTTTGTTGTCTAAGTTTTTGTGTTTGTTGACTTCTTCGTCTGCATGAAATATAATTCTGGCTGTGTTTGTGTGTCCGTTTACTGCAGAGATCCCTGAGTTTCTGTCTGAGGAGGAGTGTGGTGTAGTTGTGCGTCTGGCTCAGCTGAAGGGTTTGATGGAGAGTCAGGTTATGGTCCCTGAAGGTCAAGAGGAACTTAACCAGCAGCTCAATCTCAGTCCTGAGGAAATCTTCAATTTCCTTGACCTCAACCAAGATGGCCAGTTGCAACCACATGAGGTTTGTTGTCAATGTCTGTTGAGCCTTGGTTTTGCAGTTTGGCAAGGCTGAGAATATGTAATGTGTTGATATATATTGCGTTTATCTCTGTTTGTGTTTGCTCATTTCCTTTGTGTAATCTCTAATTTGATTGCTGTATTTTCTGGTGTAGATATTGACACACTCTCGAGTTAGAGATGGAATCTGGTTAACTTCTGAGAACCTTAAGGAAATCTATGATGGCCTAAAGGTTGATCAGGATGGAAATGGTAAATAGTGAAGCTTGAGATCTTATTTGATCTTTGCAGCTTAGCTGTAGATATCCAATAAGAGGACACTCAAAAGATACAAAAATCATAGATCACCATTGCTTGCTATATTTGAGTGCCCATATGTATGTTTTGAGTATATGTCTCTTTTGATCAGGTCTCTTAAGTTTAGAGGAGTTTAGGCATCTGAAAAGTGATGCTTTTCAGCGTTTTCTGCTAAAGCGTGGGGTGGAGAGGAGCCAGCTGGTGAGGAACAGCAGACACACCTGGCTCTACCAGGGTCAGGGAGCACATCAGGTTCTTCAAGACCTCCGCAAAAGGTGTCCACCAGTTTCATTATTTTCTCACTAATTCACATATCTGTTACATATCATCTTGCTGACATACAGCTTTTCAAAATCCGCTTATGTGCTTTCTTCATGTATCTCCTTCCATCCATCATTCTCTGTTTGTTTTGATCTCTTTCTGTATTTCAAGAGTCACTCGTTTAACACGACTACCATCCTCACTGGTGGAGTTAAGTGAACCCCTACAGGTGGTGCGTTATGAGCAGGGTGGCCATTACCACGCTCATCATGACAGTGGGCCAGTGTACCCTGAAACAGCCTGCACACACACTCGCCTCGCTGCCAATACCACCTCCCCATTCCAGACGTCCTGCAGGTAGCCCTTATTTAAGAGATTAATATTTTACGTTTAATCATACAATGGAATAAATAATATATAAGCATTATCACACAAACAAAAATGTATATACAAAAACATTACGCTTATATCATGTAACGTTAATATGTTTTTTCCAGGTATATCACAGTTCTGTTTTACCTTAATAATGTAGAAGAAGGGGGTGAGACCACCTTTCCAGTGGCAGATAATAGGACTTATGAAGAAGCGGTGTGTCCTATTGAATAAATCATCTTTACATGTCTATTTGTGACTCAAATGCAAGAATTGTGCAACAGACGATAATTGGGTGCATGTGTGTTTCCCAGTCACTGATACAGAATGATGTGGATCTGTTGGACACCAGGAAACATTGTGAGAAAGGCAACCTGAGAGTGAAGCCCATTAAGGGGACGGCAGTTTTCTGGTACAACTATCTCTCCGATGGTAGAGGTAACTGATATAACTTATCAGCTGTTTTGGAATGCATTGTTTTATTGTTAGAATAATTTTCAGTAATTGAAATAAAGCTGAATTACAATATTAATATTAGGGGAGAAACCGCCGAAAATTCTAAATAAGCTGAAGCTCTAAAACTATAAAAATAAGCTTTATAGAAATATTTAATAATTAGTTAATAAAAAATGACAAAAGCACATAAAAATTACAAACATTTTAATTACAAAAATGAAAGCTAATTCATAATATGAATAAATATTAAAAATGTATACAATTAATAGTAAAATAACAATGTTTTGGAATAAAGTGAAACATAATGGTAGTGTGATATAAATCTATTGTTAGTTATCCATAAATGCCATCTGCCTGATCATTGATACAAAACGTCATGTTGTGATATAAAAATGTTACTGAAAGGTGTTACTCAGCTTAACTGAATTATGAATTTGTGATCAATGAAAAACATTTAGTACTGTAGATACAGCAGAGTACGGAAGCACAACTTTTCTAATTTAACTTTTTTTCCATTACAAACTGTATTATTACCACATCTTGAGTGTAAAATTAAATTTCAGAGAAGTCTTTGCTCCCATTTTCTTTAATGATAGCAGCATTCAAGCTGGTATGAACTCCACAACTTTAGATTAAGAAGGATCCAGAGAGCGTCTTGCGGAGTTACATTTGGTCATAAATTTCTTGATTAAAATTTCTTCATAAACACTTTTTAATTGACCTTGCTGCGCTGTGCTGCCCTCTCTAGGTTGGGTTGGTGAACAGGACGAGTATTCTCTTCATGGTGGCTGTGTGGTGACACGAGGGACTAAGTGGGTTGCCAATAATTGGATCAATGTCGATCCAGACTACCAACGGCAGGCACGCTACCAACAATTTGTTTCTCAACAACAAGATAAACAAGAGCAAGAAGAACTAATTTCAGAAATGAACTCAGACCAGCACATAGAAAGACACCAAGATCTATAAACACATACATTAATGCAGGTACAACACTGCACATACATACACATTCACTTCTGTGTTACAATCTATATCTAGTCATTCACTTCCTCTTTCACACACACACACACACACATCCAGACACACAGTTCATTGCCTCTGCATCACTCTTACACCCTGAAGCACTGACCTTGTACCAACAAACACAAAAATACACTCGTCCTTTGTACTGTTTGTTTGGTTCGCTCTTCCCTACATACACACTGTTGCACACTGTAGAAATGTAGCCCTACCAACATTTCCTCATTTTCAGAACTGAATGAGCTTTACTCAGCCTCCAGTGTTGGAGCTGGATCTTTTGTTGGGTTGGATTCAGGGATAAGCAGCCTGAGATTTATGCAATTGTGAAAGACAATGCTACTGTTACTAATGTAGATATCTGAAGGCATTATTATTTATTTTTTCATGGGAATGCAGCCATATATCGACAAGTCTGTTTACATACAGAATGACACTCTACTGTAACTTCCAAAGGCGGTACACACCGCAGCTAATTGTTAATGCAGTGATGGTAAATAGAAGTGCATACGAGATGTGTAGCTCTTCCCTGTACATGTTTTGACTTGGTAATTTGGTGACTTGCAGCATATAAACCAACGTTAGAGTCAAAGCAAACTTCACAAATGCTTGAGGATGTAATGTGTACTGGCCAAGGAGTGTGGGAAAAAAAATTATGTTATTGCTTTCTACTGAAGTGACATTTACACTGACATATAAATCACTGAAAGGAAAGTTATCTGCAGGGACACTCAGTATGACTAGTTCTGTCAGTAGACTACAGGTTAGTTTAATTAGAAATATTAAAAGTGTGTGTTTCTTACACTTATTTCCTCTAAGATTTTCCTGAAAAGAAGCATGTAAAAGTTGCACAATCTGTATGATTTATTTTTATTTCAGTCATTTATTTTGTAATGTTTTCTCTTTGTTAATTGCAGTGCATCCAAAGACTGACTGAGGTTAACTTATTTTATTTATTTGTTGGATTGTTGTTGTTAAAATGCACAGAATCACTTTGTCGAATAAATTAAACTGACCAATCAGAAATTGTTTTCTTTAAAACCAACGACCAATCTTACATTGTATTTTTTATTTTAACATTTGTCATTTTGCTAACAAATTCTCATAAAATGGTATCTGCATAATACACAAAAATCCCTTACTAGTAAAAAAAAAAAAAAAAAAGGTTCAGTGGTAGAGCACTGTGTTAGCAGTGCAAACGGTCATGGGTTCAATTCCCGAGGAACATACTTACTAGTAAAAAAGGGAAAAATGTAAAGCCTGAATGCACTGTAAGTCGTTTTGGATAAGTGTCTGCTAAATGCATAGAATGAAAAAAAAAAATCAAATGAGAAAAACATGTTTCATTAGTGTCAACTCCTGGGCCAAATTCTATTTGCAACTTAATGAAGAGGGTTTTTTATATATAGCTTTAATAAAATCAAAATGGCTTGTAGAAGAAGAAATCAGATGACTTTTATCATAGTCGGGTCCCACTCGTATCCTAAAATGATAAGTTTAAAATCATGTATATAACTGATGTATACTGTATATTCCAGAATAATTTCATGTACTGTATATTGTTTTAGAATGCTATATTAGTGAATACATGTATTGGTGAACCTACCAGAGCATTCTCATAGCTGTGGAGGATCTCAGTTCCCCGATGTTTGAGACAGTACAGAACTGCATCATGCACAGTAGCAAAGACACGTCCTTCAGTGATGACATCGGAGAAGAAGCCACCACGTTCAAGCTGTTCCACCACCAGTGCTTGGGTGAAAACAAAGCATAGCCCAGATATTTTCCAATCACTCACTAAATGAGACATTCTGAAAGAGTTGACTGTGACACTCTTACCCTGACAGCCTGCCAAGTAGATATCCACGCCAATCTCGCTAAAATCATGGAATATCTACAGTAAGAGATGGTGATGAGAGCTTGATAGCAATGCACAGTAATTTTTCTCTGTGGGACTTTTGAACCACTACTTACATTCATTAATATCTTAATGGCAACTGTATCAATAAAGTTAGCAGTAGAGAAATCCAAGATGATAGAATGGATGTCCCAGGTCCACTTCCCCAGGGATCCCAGAGAAACCCTCTCCAGGTCCCGGCTTAAAGTGTCTTCGCTGCTGGAGTCCAGAGTGGTGGTGTCCCCATCATGTAGATCTGACACTGACCCCAGGGTGGCGGTGTCAGGGTCAGTGCCCTTAAGATACATCCAGGTATGATGGCCATCAGATGTCCTCGCTGCTTCGGGTATTACAAACACAGTACTATTTTCCCGTTCTCTCCAGCCAAGCTCTACCTCTCTGTGTATGTCTCCATTTGTTTCCTTCATCTGCCCTACTTCCTCTTCCAATGAAAATACAGCTTTTCTGGATCGCTGAGAGGCTTCCCTGAAAGCTCTTTTCTGTAAAGGAAAAATTAAATTATGATTACATGTTGAAAAGTTGGTATGATACTATATACACAGCACATATTCAGTGCCCTCCATTATTATTGGCACTCTTGGTAAATATGAGCAAACGTGCCTGTGAAAATAAATCTGCATTTATCCATCAAAAGAATTCACAAAATTCTAACATTTCATTGAAGTAAAACAATTGAAAGTGGGGAAAAAAATCTCAATATGAAATAAATGTTTCTCTCCAATGCACGTTGGCCACAATTATTGGCACCCCTATAAATTCTTATGAGTAAAATATCTCTTAAGAATATTCCTAATCATATTTTATTTTTTTTAGCACACCAGGATGACTAGAATCATAAAACTGTCCAGCCATGACTTCCTGTTCCACAGGATTATAAATATGAGTTACACAAAGGCCAATTCCCTTAATCATCCATAGAGAGCTAATATTGCATTACTCATGTGTTTTTGTGTAGTTGTTTATTAATGATGGAACAGTATTCTAAAGTGTAACCAATATGATTTCACTAAGCTCATTAGAATGGATTATGGCACCACCTTTTCCACAAAAGTGGAGCTGCCTTATAATTTGGACAAAATGAGGTCTCTGATCTCTGTAGGAAGCTCACTAGGTTTTTGGAACAAAGCATAATAGTACAAGATTGGACCTAGCTCATGTTAATGGAGCAGTAATATCATTAATATTTTATAGAATATATGCTATATATAAATATAGCAATATTATATAGCATATACTCCCCATGAAAACTATTAGCAGAGATCATCTACCTGTCTTTTAGCCTCTCTTCGGGCTCTTCGCTCTGCTCGCCTCTCTCTCCGTCTCTGCTTGGCCTCCTGCCTGCGCTTATAGATGAGCATTTTCCCGATGTCCAGGCCACTCTTTGCATAAACAATGGCAATTGATATACATTAGCAAAAATAAAATAGGCAGAAAGTTGTAACTAAAGGCCCCCATTGTCCACAACAATATTCAAGTTCCCTTGGCCATAGTTTTTGTTTTCAAAACGTATTTTAATTTACGCAACTCATTTCTGTAAAAAAATAAAAAATATAAAAAAAATCTCTCTCTCTCTCTCTCTCTCTATATATATATATATAAAGTCGGTTTGGGTGGTTGAGTCTCTCATCAAACACCATCAATGTGCAGCATCCACCTGGATGATGCGACGGGCAGTCACAGTACAATCAATTTGGCAATAAGGCAATTTGGCAAGTATATAATAACAATAATAATAATAATAATAATAATAAAATAACAAATTTTACTTCAGCATTCCAGGCAGTTTACATTTCAGAAATCCAGAAGTTTTATTTTTTACTCACAATTTGTACATGACAAAATATTTTAGAGCATGACACAGCTAGTAAAATGTATATTCATTATAAAAATATCCATGGTATTTTTATATTTTATTCATTTACATGATTTTTATAGAAAAAGTCTAGAAAACGTACTTTTAAAATAGACTACCTCATATATCCAGGTTTTTCAAAATTCAAGTGAAGTGTCTTCAAAGGAAACAAACCATTGTAAGAAATTTAAATTGTTTTATTTAGTTTATTATAAATAACTTTATTAAGAGTGGTCTTTTATTGTGGCCAGCCTAAGGCACACCTGTGCAATAATCATGCTGTCTAATCAGCATCTTTATATGCCACACCTGTGAGGTGGCTGGATTATCTCGGCAAAGGAGAAGTGCTAACTAACACAGATTTAGACAGATTTGTGAACAATATTTGAGAGAAATAGGCCTTTTGTGTACATAGAAAAAATCTTAGCTATTGGAGAACAGCTCAGGAAAAATGGGGGCAAAAACAAAAGTTACATTTATATTTTGTTCAATGTAGTTTAGAGAAGAAAGGAGTAGATTATATTTTCAAAGTGTGCATTGAATGTGTATTTGTGTGCGTGCATCACAATGTAAGTACCCGAATGTGTATACATGTTACTGTCGTGTTCAGTGTTATACATGTAGATGTTTACATTTAATGACATTATGTAACAGCGTTATTGCCAGTTGGCTGTTTTTGAGCCATTTAATATTCATTTTACACATATCTGTGTATATATTTATCTAAAAGTTAAATAACTTGGTTCTAATTATAACAGCGCACAGTTGTCTACTACATCAGCACCACCACACGTGCAGAAGCAGTTACATGCACGTGACAATACATGCACGTCAGCACACTTTCTATATGCTCGGCGTTCATTTATATAGTAATTAAGGCAGTTTAAAGTCAAGCTGCAGTGCAGTGTTACAGTGTAACAGTTTCCATTAGTTATTCATTTGTTGATACATGTCAATTGTTGTGATATTTTTATACACTCATGTTGTATTTGTTTATTTTGTTACATAACCACACCTTTGTGTGCCCCCTGCCCTTGACTGAAAACCACTATTATAAGACATTCCAGCAAACTGAAAATATATACTTTATGGTTACCAGGTTCAAAAATATTTACAAAATATTTACCTTTTTTTTAAGGGCTTCAAGATAAAGTTCAGCATTAGCGAAATACATGGTGGCAGAAGAGCGGAATATAGTGATACCTGGTACCTCCCTCACCTGCAAAACACAAAGCACATTTGTGATAGATCTTCTTAGGTAGATGCTTTGATTACAAAAGGGATAGGAGTAATGAAGGCTAGTTTGCTTTTAAAACTGTCCTGGAGCTACAGTGGTAATTAAGTTTAAGTAAACATAACTAATTATTATGCAAATCATTAAAAATGGTCCACAGTTCAGCATTCCAGTGCAGTCCAGTCTGCTAAATGGATAAATATCCATGTAAATCTCACCTCCTCGTGTGTCTCCATATCTAGATACAGCTCAGTGCCAGGGAGGTGTCCCAGCAGTGAGTAACTGGGCCTGAGAGACAGAAATAAGTCATGTGATAAGGTCAGACATGATGCAGTGAGAGAATAGAGCAGATGACAGTACTGAGAAACACTGCAGAAAGATTAAAAGTAGGGAAAGACTCCAACCGTTGAGTTCTGAAGATAACAGTGAGCAGAGCAAAACCCATCGAGGCACCCAGACCCATATCCAAATTAAAGAGCACAGTGGATACATATGTCACCAACCATATCAACTACAAACACAGAAACAGAGCACAGAAATGAATAAGTACACTAACAAGCCAGCAATCGTGGAAATTATCAACATAATTAAATATTAATGATGCCTGACTATGCGAAAATCATCAGCACAATGCCTGTTCTATATTTTTTTTTAATCAGATTGTTGTTGTTTTTTCAGATATTTTATTATCCTCCAGGCAAAGTTTGATGACTTGGAAAATGAAGACTATCTTCAAGCCTATAACACTGCTAGACAAGTTATGCTCCAAAGTTGAATTCTTTGTATAAGAGGTTTGGATGAATCTCAGTAAGCACCACAAAATACTTAAAGCTGAAAAAATATATTTTATGACTTTAGCATAACTTACCATATCAATCTTGCTACTACGCCATAGTGTGACAATGTCATAGTACTGCTTGAACATTCCCTTCAGATTCACAAGTACAATGGCAGCAAGAACTGCCTGGACAGACACACAAAGACTGTAAATTGTAGTTACACTTTATTCATGGCTCATTCCAAAATAATGACTCTAAATGAAGCATAAATAGATTGGCAATCTGACTAAGAGACCTCACAGAGCTTTGTTGACACATACCTTGGGCAGCTCTTGGAAAAGTGAGCCTAACTTTAGTATTGTCACCAGTACTATTACACCAGACACTACTCCAGCGATCTAAAACAACACGATGTGATGAACAAACATAGATATACATGAATGCATTCATAGAGTTGCATTTAAAAAAGTGCATTTGTCTTGCCTGTGTCTTGCCTCCTGTGCTTTCTTGAATGAGACTCCGAGACATTGAAGAACAAACTGAAAAACACTGGAAAAATCCTCCAACTGTATTACTGAGACCCAAAGCCACCAGCTCCTACAACACAGTGAGAGAAAGACAGAGATAAGCTGTGCAGTATATCTGGTTATCCATATGTGTTACTCTGATTTACCCACCTGGTTGCTGTCTACTTTGTAACCATGTTTGAGAGCGAAGGTTTTGCCCAACGAAATAGAAATTGCATAACCAACAATGGCCATGGCAAAAGCGTCCAACACCACCTCAGAAAAGACATTGGCAATTGGAATGCTGGGAAGCTGAAGTCTGAGAAAAAAACAACATTGGAATTACCACGATAATGCATGTGTTATAAAAAATATCATGGTCATAGAACAATGTCGGCAATATTTTATGAAATATAACTTGATTTGAAGAAAATTTGACTATTGGTGCTTGTCATGACATTGCCTTCCCAAGCACCGTAAAAAAAAAAAAAAAAAAACATATTTTAGATGTGAAAACTCACCCACTTGGAATATCACCAACGACTGATATCTTATAGGTTTCATTCAGCCGAGTGTAGAATGATATTACTGTTGCCACTACAATCTAGCGTAGAAACATACACATTTCATGAGCTAAGGATAAAATGATGTTAATAATTCCTGTGTAGTGAATGAGCAGCCAGACTAGTTGTAATTAGTTATTTCTAGGAGATATGATGCAAACACTATAATGCAGAGAGTTAAAATGCTGACTACACAGATTAATAACAGAGGGCATTAAGGATATGCACTACTAATAGATACAGAGTCACTAAATAGTAAATATTTAATGAATCCTATAAAACAAAAATAGTACAATTTAAGAATAGGACTGAATCAAACAATGAAAAAGAAAAGCAGACGGTATTTAAAATGGTCATTAGTCAATGATTACATACAGTGCACAGCTCTACTGGAATAGGCACCAGTAGTTTTTTCCTGAGCGCAGTGTTAAGCTCTTTGGCAGTGATGAGACCCACAATGGACACAACACTGGCCAGTAGAGTTGGGAGATGAGTTTCTGGCAACAGCATACACAAGTCAGCTAAAGTCTATACGGAGAAATTACAAAGAATTAATACTTACGTCTATATGCATTGAGGCATGCATATCCAATGCATGAATTTGATTGTACTCACATAGACGATAGACAGAGGTCCACTGAAACGCTTAGGTGAGACTCCAAAGACGTACTTTAACTGGGCTACTACAGCATGAGCTGAGGCAGCTGTAGTATAACCTCTGACCAAGGGCTCTGAGAGATACGTACCAACAAACCCAAACTGCACCAAGCCTAATACAACCTATGAGTAAGCAAACAAGATAGTATTTAACTGAGACTAAACATTGAGACATTGTAATTCATATTACTTAAATGGATCTCTGTATATAGTATAATGTTGTGGGTTGAGGTATATACATTTTTGTGTGTAAGCATCAGCCTGTGTTTATTACCTGAATAAGTCCTCCCAGTACAGTGGCAGCAGCAGCAACCTGCACTCTGTAGAAGTCTCTAGATATAATATCCACCTCCTCGGTCACATTAGTGCTGTTGTAAATAAGGAAATCTGAATCTGGGGCCAGTCTCTCTGTCACACTTCCAATCATAATACTGAGGATGGTAAATGTGCCTATGCGAACACAAACACATAAATACAAGTCAAAGCATTATGAGCATCAAAACAGAAAACCTGTCAAGTAAAACTAAATTTAAACAGAAAACAATGCATTTTGACTAAATCCAATCAACTGAGGTTAATAAGTTTCAGCAGTGTTCAAAGATAAATGATCTCACCTATAGATATGTGTCTGGAGGTCCCAAAAATAAAATAAATTAACGGAGGATAGAGGGATGTGTAGAGTCCAAATACTGGAGGCAACGAGGCTAGCAAAGCATAGGCCATTCCTAAAACACACAAACACAATATTTTAAACACCCACAAATTATACTGTAGGTCATTACAAAGTACAGAAACATGCTTTTACCTTGTGGAAGGTGCATGATGCCCACGCTGATGCCAGAGATAAGGTCTGGCATGCCATAATCCCAGATGGAGTAACGGGGCAACCAGGACAGAACAGGCAAGAAACCAACTATGCTACGTTTCAGTCTGGGTGTAGAACAGCTGGTATAGAAAGAAAGGAGAAATAAACATGTATTGAAATTGGTGTCAATACTGCTTAATTTCAAACAAACCTTTGCTTTAACGGCTGTATCCTACCTGAGTGATTTCTTCAGCCGATGAGAGATGGGAAGGTTGATCTGGGAAGGGTCCATTCTCTGAGATCGCTCTTTCAGCCTCTGTTCATCTATAATCTCTCTCTGTACATGATACTCTGTATTTCCTGAGTCCATTTTGTCTATTTTGTGCTATAAAACTACTATGAATAGTCTTTGTCAAGACTTAATTACACTGACCTCAGTCTCGATGAAATGTCATAAGACTCTCTGCATGCCATATATGATTTACTTCTAAACCTGTGAGGGTTATTTAAAAGGGAACATAATGGGGTTAGTTTGTATTAAAAAGAGGCAGTGCTCTCTAATAATAATTAACTTAAGAACTAGTATAGGACATAATCATCTAAATAATACAATTTCAGAAGAGTTAATAAGCAAACAAAAATATTGCCAATGTGCATGTTATTATAGGAAAACAATAAGTGTTAACAAACTGATAATTCTATCTTTCAACAGAGAGTTCTATCTTCAGCTCTTTCAACTGTCTTATTTTAGTGCAAATGCTGACTCAGACTTTCCTCTCTTGTTCATTAGTCGCTAGTTTTTGAACTGATGAACTGCAATGGAAAGTTTTTTTTGTCACAAAAGAATTTTCCATTCTGTTGTGCTGCACATTATGAATTGATGACTTTTAAAAAAAGGATAGGAAGAGCTTTTTTGACGTCATTCATCCTGTTACCTTGCAGCACATGAAGTGGTCCTTAAAAGGGCTTAAAATAAATGGGATATGTTTGTACGGGGAGTTAAATGTTTAACATCTCTCCTCTGTGGTTAATATATTAATTTATCATTGAGTAAACTAAAGTTATGGCCTCTGTACTGATTACACTTATGTTCCTATTTTTATATTCACGAATAAACATTGGAGAGCTAGGAGCAACAACGAGAAATCAGTTTGTTTGGCGTTATCATAGTTTGGGTTCAGGGGAAAATTTGTACACACACAAAACTCTTTAAAAGGGTCTTTACATCCCAAAAATAAATCAATGTCACATGTTGAAATAAACATCGCACATTGTATAGTTCAAAGGCAAATTAACAACAAAATAATTTAATAATAATAAAGTACATAAATTTATTATTTGTTAAAAAATACAAAAAATGTGTGTGTTTAATATTGTGCAATATTAAGAAATAATAATGAAATCTCCTAGTTCTGCTTCATCATTAAAAAGATAATACTTATATTAAAAAATAGCGATAATTGCATCAAAAGTAATTGTTAAGCTGCAATAAAGAACAAATGTTTACACATAGATCATAGATTGTGTAATCACTTTAAGAGCATGATGGGGTGAAATCTGACCTCAGCTCTCATGTACTGAGGGCCTTTCCCCGATTTCATGCCAGAAATACCAAAACATAAGCATTGCAGAGACACAAAGCAAAATGACAATAGATACACATCAGAAAAACTTCTAGACATGCTGTAATATCAAGTAAAGATCAGTGTTCAATAAGACATGTTGAATGTTTTGCTTATTGCCCCCTCTTTGGTAGTTTGAAAAATCATGGTCTATAATTAGCACTGTTGCTTAGCTGGAATGGGCATAGAAGGTTGAGCATGCTCCCTCTCCCTGTGTTTACTGTCAGGCACAAGGCAGCCAGCGTGTTTGTGTCGAGTGTGGGTAATGGACGAATTGTTGCCTGAAGGCAGACACCATAGGAAGCCAGAGATCTGGTATGATTCACTGATGCATGTACTAACATAATGTAATAGACTTAGCTTGTTGCCAATAATGTGACTGATACTGCCGTCTTTTGACATGTCGGAGCATTGACCTGTTTAGCACTGACCTTTAGAGCTAGATAAAGTTATTGGTGCATCCAAAATGTTCTCAATATGAATTTGTGACTTTCTGTTAAAGGGTGCACTAGAATGTTGCTGCCTTCATTTAGCTGCATTGGCTAAAAATGTGTTTTTTAATCTCTTCAGATACAACTTTTGAAGGACCATCAGGATGTATTTTGGCTAACGGTAACACTTCTCTAGTTTTAAGCTGTCCAGAGACAAAAAAACTAACAAAATGGATTTGAGAGCCAAGCATGGTTTGATGCTGTTGGAACAGCTAAATCGAATGCGGGATGCTGAGCAGTTAACAGATGTGGTTCTAGTCGCTGAAGGTGTTAGCTTCCCATGTCACCGTGCAGTGCTTTCCGCCTTCAGTCCCTACTTCCGCGTAATGTTCACCTGTGGCCTGCGAGAGTGCACTAACCGTCAGGTGGTGTTAAGAGACATGCCGGCCCCAAGCCTGGCCCTATTGCTGGAATACATGTACAGCTCCAATCTTCCACTCACCACAGCCAATGTGCAGGGAATCTCTGTTGCTGCTTTTCTTTTACAGATGGATGATGTTTTCAGTCGTTGTCATATCTACATGATCGACAACATGGATGCTTCCAATTGCCTGGGCATCTATTATTATGCCCGTGATCTAGGGGCGGAAGAGCTGGCCGACCAGGCTCAGCGCTATCTGCGACAGCACTTCACTGAAGTATGCCTTGGGGAGGAAGTGCTGGAGTTGGAGGCACACCAGTTAGGGGCATTATTGGGCTCGGATGATCTCAATGTTTCACGGGAAGAGAGCATTTTAGATGTGGTGATGCGCTGGGTGAAGTACTGTCCAATGGGTATAGGCTCAGAGGAAGAGAACCGGGCCAGGCACCTTCCAGAGCTCTTAAAGAAGGTACGCCTTCCACTGGTGGGTGCAGATTACTTGAAAGGGACTTTGAAACGGAACACGGCACTTTTAGCAGATGCCGAATGTCTTCAGATAATGGAAGATGCAGTTGAAGCAGCAAGCTTGGATTCAGATGCTCCACCCCGTCGACTGAAGCTGCGCTATGGCATGGAGACCACAGACCTCCTGCTCTGCATTGGTAATGACGGCGGAGGCATTCGCTCACGTTATGGAAGCTACACAGAGCGTAGCTTCTGTTATGCTCCCAAAACAGGACGGACCCTTTTCATCACCTCCCCAAGATATGGTGATGCACTTGGATATGTCTTTGCTGGGGTGGTGACTGAGAGGAATGACATTATTGTTGCAGGAGAGCTGGGAGCAAGAAAGATGTCAAGACAGAAAGACAGAAATGTCGAGATTTTCATGTGAGGCTTTGGCAGGAGAAAAATGTTAATAATACTAGATATGTTTTCAACATCATATATATGCAGTCAAAAATATATGTTTTCAACATCATATATATGCAACCAACTAATAAACTATTAGAGTACCTAAAATTAAGATTAGAATTTAAAATTACAATGAGATTAAATCTACCTCATTAATATAGACAGTAAAACGCACAATTCAAGAACTAATATTTGCAACATCCCTTTCAGGTACAACAAGGAAGCTCAAGGATCCTGGAAACACTTGAGCTCAGCGGAGTATCGTGATTCTTACGCATTGGGCTCTTTGGGAGAAAACCTCTACCTGATTGGAGGTCAAATGAAGCTGAAGAACCAGTACCTCATCACCAATAGTGTTGAGCGTTGGTCTCTACAGGGTGGACCATGGCGTAGCGCCGCTCCTCTACCCATGCCACTGGCCTATCACAGCGTAGTTCGGATGAAGGGCCGCCTGTATGTACTCGGGGGACGGACTCCACAGGTAATATAGCAAAATAGTGCAAATTTGTCATCTTTGTGGCACAATCTGCAAATATATTGCACAAGAAGAGTCATGAGAATGTAACATTGATGGTGCAAATGAAATAAATCATTAGAATTTGGAAAATAAAACCAAGTGGTGATCATAGTAACTGTCTGTTTATTGCCTTCTCTCTTTCCCTCTTATGCACCTGTCCTGCCATGTCTCATGAATGACAGTCATACCGCACAGATGACGAGCCTGACCGTATGAGTAATCGCCTGCTTGAGTATGACCCAGAAACCAACAAGTGGAGTGAACTTGGCCCTATGAAATATTCAAAATACCGTTGCAGTGCCGTCGCACTCAATGGGGAAATCTATGTACTGGGTGAGAATGTTAACAGGATGAGTACAATGTGATTACTTATATTTTATATAAAGGATATTTTTTTGGTGATTGTGGATTAATATTTCCATACAGTGAGACCTGTGGATTAATTTAATACTGCTCAACACAAGAAGCTTATGACAGTAGTTATCATTACAATGGTTCACTCACTTTCATGAAAGCATAATTTCACCCATGTGTGAGACCCTAATTCTTCCAAAATGTTGCTTGTTTCAATTTTTCATTTATTGATTCACCTATTTTAAAAAAAAACCTAGGCATAGCCCATGATTGAATTTCAGTGTCTCCTCCTGCAGGTGGTATTGGATGTGAAGGTGTGGATCGTGGCCAATCACGTCACTGCCTTCATGTAGTGGAGATTTACAACCCTGATGGGGATTTCTGGAGGGATGGTCCTCCTTTACCTTGGCCTCTCCTATCACTTCGCAGCAATGCATCTAATGCTGGTGTTGTTGATGGAAAACTTTATGTCTGTGGATACTACAAAGGAGCAGGTAAAATATATATTTCATATCAGTATCAGTTCATTTACTTCAGCCTTCAACCTGATGTTAAATTCATGCAATCAAAATTCTATTCAGCAATCATTTACAACATTTAATTAAACATGTACTCCACTCTTTTCCAAGATCGTCATGATACCATCACTAAAGACATCCTGCAGTTGGATCCCTGGGAAAATGTATGGACTGTGGTGGCAAAGCAGGCTCTGATGCATGACAGTTATGACGTGTGCTTGGTGGCAAATCTGAATCCTCGTGGACTCATGCCCCCTCCTGCTGACTTGGTAGAGGAATGACAGCACTATCTATCCAACAGTGATTTCTCATTTTAAATAATATGCATTTTTTTTTCATTCACAAGACAACTTAAAACTGTAGCTATAGGGAGAGGAAGGTTTTCATAAATAGTTATGAAACAAACAAATTTAATTTACAATGCTACAAGTGCATTAGTGATTATGACTATTATATGTTTTACATTTTTGGATTTCAGATAATATTACCAATAGCTGAGGTATACAGTATGAGTTAAAATATGTGTTGACAAATTTGAGATATTCACATCATTTACAGCTCAGATTAAGTAACACTCAAAGAAGCAATGTTAAAATATGATGTTACTTTAATAGCAAAGTAAATATGTATTGCAGAGTTACACAATATAGTACATGTACTGTAACTTTAAGCAGTCAATGCAATTTATTAAACATGTTAATTTGTAAAACTTAACAATGGCTAAATCTATTTCAAGATCTAACTTCAAACAAAGTTGAATATATTTAAACTCTATTTTATACCTGTTGATGTTACATTAGGGTTGTCTAAAATATTTGTAAGACCTAAACAAATTATGCACAAATCTTTTGAAAATGACATGCCAAAGTTACAGAATTTGCTTAAATGTTATTGCTTTAAAGTCATACGGCATGAGATAAACAGAACAAAATTCTTTCAGATGTAGCAAAGTCTGCCTATTTGTTTTTATTATCCATACTTCAAAAAGAATAAACAAGGTAAAGCAACAGAAGAGGAACATGTCTATAGCAAGTAAAGTGGTTAGAGAACAAGGTTTGCATGTTCACAGACTATTTCAAGTTCTAACTTATATAACAAAAATTTAACATAGGAGATCCTCTATATAATTTCTCAAATGTAACTGTAACCAGAATACAGTGTGAAAGTATTCTGCATCTTATTCTGAGTCATTAGTGAAGTCAAAAAGCTGCCAGAGGCCACCTTCTCCTTCTATGACACTAGTTTTCGGTTCAGGCACATTTTCCCATTCAGACATCTTGTATTCCACCATCATTTGGGAGCTGTCTGTGTCCTCAGACCACAAACTGAAGGGGTTTATTGGTTGTTCAGCTACACACCTACTGACTGGCTTTACAGTGGCTTGCTGCTGTGGTTTTAAATGATTCTCTGTAACAGACTTGTTGGTCAATTTCAAATTGTCACCGAGAGAAGTCAAAGGTACTCTGTCTTTTTGTTCATACTGAAGGTCTTCGTTCTGCTGACTGTCTTTTGAGAAATTTGCTCCTTTTTTTCTCACTGGCTGTCTTTGCGGGAGAACCAGGGCTCTCTTTTTCCCCCTATAATTCAGTGGTTTTTGGCGCCTCTTAGGTACTTTCAGTGGTGGCATCGCATCAGTGACAAATTGGTTCTCTCTAACATGCAGTGGTTTTACAGGCTTCAGATCTACATGCTGTCCCCAATGGTCCTCTATGAATGCAGTGGTCTGAACATCCACATGTGGGCTTGAAGGTCTGGTCTCAACTAATTGTGTGCACCATAAACTCTGCGAAGCATCAGGGGAAACCTCCTCTATAACTGTCTGCTGTGTTTCTTCAGGCAGAGCGTGTGCATTTCTGTTTTGTGTCTTCTGTGTTGTGAGTGGACACTGGTTCTGCTCTGCTGATTTTCTCGAATAAATGACAGGCCTGTTGCATATCATCTTGCTCTCCTGTTCTTTTTCAGCTGATATGA